>NC_082708.1:179087020-179404935 GCF_030144855.1 Hypanus sabinus | reverse complement strand
GAAGAGGGGAGCAAACGGACAAGGGAATCTCAGAGGGAGTGATTCCTACAGAGAGTGGAGAGTGGGTGGGCTCGGAGATGGGTGGTACTGGTGTGTTTGGTGGTAGAACCTATTGAAGATGGTCGAAGTTGTGGAGAATGAGGTGTTAGTTGTGGAGGCTCATGGGGTGGTACGCAAGACCAAGGGGAGCTCCATCCCGTTATGGTAGCAAGAGATTAGGTGAGGGCAACATCAATAGTGGAGGAAGGGAAACACTGTTCTTTGAAGGAGGAAGACATCTCTAATGCCCATGAAAGGTGTCGTCCTGGGAACAGATGCAGCAGAGACGAAGAAACTTTTTTTTTTATTATTAAAAAGAGTCACAAAAGACGGGATGTAAACCAGCTTCCTATTACCGTTTGGGGGACAAATTTTACCCAGCACTTCCATGTCTTGTATTCCACGTCTTGGAATACAATGTTTTTTTTCTCAGAATACTATTCAAACATTCCTTCTCATTCATCATTTCTAGATGCCACCAACATGCATTTTAGCCCTTCTCATCCCACCTCCACCTCTTCAGAAGGCAACGGAAATCAAAGTTCTTAAACCTGCTCCAGAAACAAGTCCTCCCACGTCTGGATGAAATGCATTATCAGAGACATTCCCACACCCTGATGTCTGGGAGGGAGGGAGGGAGGGAGGGAGGGACTGAATGAGAGAGATCACAAACCCCCACAGCCCACATTGATACTGTGATTTCAGTCCGAGGTCAACACGTGAGCATCCTTCAGGAGGATGAACCCACAGAAAGCATCCAGTCTAGTTGGGGTACCTGGTCAAATACTAAAGACCCGTGCTAATCAACTAGCTGGAGAGTTCACTGAGTACTTTAACTTCTTGCTTTGGCATTTTGAAGTACCCACCTGCTTCAGTTATACCATTCCCCAAGAAGAACATGATAACCTGCCTCAATGACTGTCTATCACCCAATAGCACTCATATCCACAGTGATGAAGTGCTTTGAGAAGTTAGTGATGAAACGCATCAACTCCTGCTCGAGAACCAACATGAATCCGCTCCAATTTGCCTACTGGCTCAACAAGTCTATAGCAAATGCCATTTCACTCAAACCTGGACAGCAAAAATGCATAAATCAGGATGTTCTTCATTGACTACAGCTCAGCATTCAATGCTACCATCTACTCAAAACTAATCAATAAGCTGCAAGACATGGCCTCAGTATCTCCTTGAGTAATTAGGTCCTCAATTTCCTCAGTCAATTCAGATTCACAACAATATGTCCTCCACAATCTCCATCAGCACGGGTGCACCACAAGGCAGTGTGCTAAGCCTCCTGCTCTACTCTCTTTACACATATGTCTTTGTGGCTAAGCACAGCTCCAATGCCATATTCAAATTTGCTGATGACACCACTGTCAAATCTAAGGTGGTGATATATCAGCATGTAGGAGGAAGATTGAAAGTAAGGAAATCAGAGGTCCATGAGCCTGTCCTCAATGGAGCATCAGAGGTGGAGAAGGTCAACAGCTTTAAATTCTCGGCGTTATCCTTTCAAAGGATTTGTCTTGGGCCCAGCATGCAAGTGCAATTATGACAAAGGCATGGCAGTGTCTCCCATATCCTTTGAAGTTTGTAAAGTTTCCGAACATCAAAAACCTTCGACAAACGTTTACGGCTGTATGGTGGAGAGTATATTAACTGGCTGCTTCACAAACACGAGGAGATCTGCAGATGCTGGAAATCCAAGGCAACGTGCACAAAATGCTGGAGGAACTCAGCAGGCCAGGCAGCATCTAATGCCCTCGAAAAGAAAATCCTACAAAAAGTGGATACAAATCATGGGTGAAGCCCTCCCCACCACTGAGCACATTTAGACGGAACAGCATCACAAGAAAGCAGCATCCATCATCAGTGACCCCCACCACCAAGGACATGCTCACTTCTCACTGCTACCATCAAGGCAGAACTCTCTTCAGGAACGGTTATTACCCCACAATCATCAGACACTCGAATCAAAATGTGACAGCTTCATTCGGCTTCACTTGCCCAACATCAAAATGTTCCCACAAGCTATGAACGCACTTTCAAGGACTCCATCTCATGTTCTCGATATTTATTGCTTTCTTTTGGTATTTGTACAGCTAGTTGACTTTTGCACATTGGTTGTGTACCAGTGCATTGATCATTGATCCTATTATGGTTATTGGATTTATTGAGTATGCCCACTAGAAAATAAATCTCAGGGTTACAAATACTGACATACGTGTACTTCGATAATGAATTTATTTTGAACTTTGAGATACAGAATAGAATAACTCCTTCCAGCCACACCACCCAGCAAACCCGAAACAACCTGGGCTTAATCACGGGATGATTTACAAACACCAATTAACCTACTAACCAGTATGCCTTTGGGCTGTGGGAGGAAACTGGAGCACCTTCCACAGGGACGACATCAGAATTGAACTCTAACTCTGATGCCCTGAGCTGTAATAGCATAGTGCTAACTGCCACTGTAGAGTTGTAGGACATCAGGCGATGAACGGAGGTTTGGAAATTCTTTAATCACTCATTGCTTTGACAAGGTAATAACAGAGAGCTTTTCCCCAGGAGAAACGAGAGCCGAAGTAGATCTACTAACTCTTCGATTCTGTTCTGTCATTCGAATTGGTGGTTGAACTAAAACACCCAACTTGGTTTTTGCTCCCCAACCCCAGTTCAAAAGCTATTTTTAGTCACTGTCCATACAGTACATATCCATTATTTTAACTCCATCTTCCCCAATCTAATTGGGCAAAACAGCTGCAAAAATCCATTCAGAATCAAGTTTAGTATCACCGGCATATGTTGTGAAATTTGTTAATCCTTCATTCATTTATCTTCATAGATTTCGGTCAGAGGCAAAATTTGGACACTTTTTAAATCATCGCTGCCTGCATCTCAGATACAAAGAGATTGTTTAGTTGCAATGGAACCACAATGAAAACAAAAATGGAGAGATGAAGTTAAAGATAGAATACAGGGTTAATGACAAGATTCTCTGCAATATGGAGGAAGAAGAATTTTGAGATCTGTGTCCATCAAGTTGATAGGATTGTTATATATCCATAATTCATTGAAAGTGGCACCACAGGTGGATAGGGTCATAAAGGCGGCTTTTGACTCATTAGCCCTCGAAATTAGAATATTGCATACCGGAGCTGGGAACTTAAGCTGAAGTTGTACAGGACAGAGGTGAAACCTAGTTTAGGGTATTGAAGAGCAAACATGAGGAAATCTGCAGATGCTGGAAATTCAAACAGCAACACACAAAATGCTGGTGGAACACAGCAGGCCAGGCAACATCGATAGAGAGAAGCGCTGTCGACGTTTTGGGCCGAGACCCTTCGTCAGGACTAACCAAATGGAAAGATAGTAAGAGATTTGAAAGTAGTGGGGGGAGGGGAAAATGCAAAATGATAGGAGAAGACCAGAGGGGGTTTCTTGGACACCTACGCTCGGTCCGCCAGAAAAAGCAGGATCTCCCAGTGGCCACACATTTTATTTCCACGTCCCATTCCCATATGTCTATCCATGGCCTCCTCTATTGTCAAAATGAATCCAAACTCAGGTTGGAGGAACAACACCTTATATACCGGCTGGGTAGCCTCCAACCTGATGGCATGAACATTGACTTCTCTAACTTCCGTTAATGCCCCTCCTCCCCTTCTTGCCCCATCCCTGACATATTTAGTTGTTTGCCTGTTCTCCATCTCCCTCTGGTGCTCCCCCCACCCTTTCTTTCCCCTGAGGCCTCCCATCCCATGATCCTTTCCCTTCTCCAGCTCTGTATCACTTTCGTCAATCACCTTTCCAGCTCTTAGCTTCATCCCACCCCCTCCGGTCTTCTCCTATCATTTCGCATTTCCCCCTCCCCCCATTACTTTCAAATCTCTTACTATCTTTCCTTTTGGTTAGTCCTGACGAAGGGTCTCGGCCCGAAACGTCAACAGCACTTCTCCTTATAGATGCTGCCTGGCCTGCTGTGTTCCACCAGCATTTTGTTAGGGTATTGAATGCAGTTCTGGTCACACACCCACAGCAAAGGTAGCAATAAGCTTGAAAGAGCACAGAGAAAACTTACAAGGACTTTACCAGTACTTAAGGACCTGAGAGTTAGGGAAGGGTTGATAAGGTTAGGGCTTTTTCCTCCTGGAGTTCAGAAAGTGAGGAGTGATCTTATAGAGGGATACAAATTTATGGGGGGGGGGGGGGGGCGGTGGTACAGGTTGAGTAAATGCATGTAGTCTTTTTCTCATTAGATCATAGGTTTATGGTGAAAAGTGAAATATTTAAGGAGAAATCTGGGAGGGATAGGGGGAATTTCTTCACTCATATGTTGGTCTGAATGTGGAAATGAGCTGCCAGCAAAGCTGTAGGTGCAGGTTCAGCTAAGACCACATGATATGAGCAGAATTAGGCCGTTTGGCCCATTGAGTCTGCTCCACTATTTCTTCATGGCTGACCAGTTTTCCTCTCAGCCCCAATCTCCTGCATCTCTTCATGCCCTGACCAATCATGAATCTATCAACTTCAGCCTTAAATATATCCAATGACTTGGCCTCCAAAGCCACCTGTGGCAACAAATTCCATAGCCTCACCACTCTCTGGCTAAAGAAATTCCTCCTCACCTCCATTCTGAAAGGAGGCCCTTCTATGGAGGCTGTGTCCTCTGGTCTTAGACTCCCGACTGTAGGAAACATCCTCTCTACATTCACTCTACCAAGACCTTTCAACATTCAATAGGTAGGTTTCAATGAGGTTATCCCTTATTCTGAATTCCAGCAAATACAGAACCATAGCTTTCAAATGTTCGCCATACAATAAGCCTTTCAATCCTGGAATCGTTTTCATGAACCTCCTTTGAACCAATATCCAATATCAGTACACCTTTTCTCAGAAAAGGGGCCCAAAACTGCTCACAATACTCCAAGTGAGGCCTCACCAGTGTTTTATAAAGTCTCAACGTTACATCCTTGCTTTTATATTTTAGCACTCATGAAATGAAAGCTAACACCGCATTTGCCTTCCTCACCACGGAAAGGAAAATGGAATCTACTCACCACTCTCCTGCAGGTAGTGCCCATTCACGGTTGGTACTGGGGTATCTGGATTAAAAGCAAAAAGATAGTTGGCATCAATTTGAAGACGCAAGTAATGAGAATGGCTGCTGTGGGCTCATCTTCGAGCACTTAACTATTCAAGATCAAAAGATAAGTGATGGCAGAGTAGCATAGTGGTTAGCACAACGCTTTTCAGATCAGGCAACCTGTGTTCAATTCCCATCGCCGCCTGCAAGGAGTTTGCATGTTCTCCTCGTGAAAGCGCGGGTTCTCCCCACCCCAGGTGCACAGTTCCTCCCACAGTCCAAAGACATACAGGCTGGTAGGTTGATTAGTTACTGTAAGTTGTCCCATGGTTAGGATAGCGTTAAATTGGAGGATTGCTGGGTGGCGTGGCTCGAAGGACCTCCTCAGCACTGTAACCCAATAATATAAAAAATAAAAGATTCGCTTTATTTGTCACATGTACATCGAAACATGCAGAGAAAATGCATAGCTGGCATCAAACTGTGCTGGAGGCAAACCCAAAACTCACCTTCTTTCCAGTGCCTACATAGATTTACTAAACTTAACCTTACACCTTTAGAATGTGGGTGGAGAATGTAATGGAGAATGCAAAAACTGCCTCAGGAATTAAACACTGATCTTACAGCTAGTGCTGTAGTGTTATGCTCATTACAGGGGGTACTCAATAAAGTGGCCACAGTGTATATGGTCCAAGAAGATATTCCAAAACACTTAAATTTCACTCCATTTAAGCTCCAAGTACTACCAGAGTCCCAATCCAAGTTAAAGAATACTTGCTAGAATAACACAGTTCTTGCCACTGCACAATCAGCCCACATATTTGTTCTCTAATTCCTCTGAACAATTTGGGGCCTATATTACAACTCTAACATGATCTTTATTCACTTACTCTCAGATCCATCCATAAAGCCTGAATGAAGGAGCGTTCAGTAATTTCATCTCCCCAACTACTGCTATGACATGCTGTGACAGGAAAAGACTAAGGAGCTGGTGATGGACCTGAGGAGGGCTAAGGTACCGGTGACCCCTGTTTCCATCCAAGGGGTCAGTGTGGACTTGGTGGAGGACTGCAAATACCTGGGGATATGAAATGACAATAAACTGGACTGGTCAAATAACACTGAGGCTGTCTATAAGAGTGGTCAGAGCTGTTTCTATTTCCTGAGGAGACTGAGGTCCTTTAACATCTGCCAGACAATGCTGAGGATGTTCTATGAGTCTGTGGTGACCAGTGCTATCATGTTTGCTGTTGTGTGCTGGGGCAGCAGACACCAACAGAATCAACAAACTCATTCGTAAGGCCAGTGATGTTGTGGGGGTGGAACTGGACTCTCTGATGGTGGTGTCTGAAAAGAGGATGCTGTCCAAGTTGCATGCCATCTTGGACAATGTCTCCCATCCACTCCATAATGTACTGGTTAGGCACAGGAGT
Organism: Hypanus sabinus; assembly: GCF_030144855.1. Lineage (NCBI taxonomy): Eukaryota > Metazoa > Chordata > Chondrichthyes > Myliobatiformes > Dasyatidae > Hypanus > Hypanus sabinus. The sequence continues at coordinate 179,398,371 of NC_082708.1, read as the reverse complement.
ACATTCAGCCAGAGACTCATTCCACCAAGATGTAACACTGAGCGTCATAGGAAGTCATTCCTGCCTGTGGCCAACAAACTTTACAACTCCTCCCTCAGAGTGTCAGACACCCTGAGTCAATAGGCTGGTCCTGGACTAATTTCCACTTGGCATAATTTAGTTATTATTGTTTAATTATTTATGGTTTTATGTTGCTATATTTCTACACTATTCTTGGTTGGTACGACTGTAACGAAACCCAATTTCCCTCAGGATCAATAAAGTATGTCTGTGTCTGTTCTCCTGAATCAAAAAAAATAGAACTACCCCTCTTTCATCCTACACCTGCACCTCAGAACATCAGATCATCTAGCTGCCAGCCCCATCCCTCCCTGAACCACCACAAATAAGAAAGTCTGTAGATGCTGGAAATCCAAAGCAAAGAGACACACATACACACACACACACACACACAATGCTGGAGGATCTCAGGAGGACAGGCAGAATGCATGGAAAAGAGTAAACAGTTCATTTTTCAGACAGAGACCCTTCATCAAGATGAAGAAACAGAGAAGAAGACAGTATACAAAAGTGTGGGGAGGGGAAAGAAGCCAGCTGGAAGGCAATAGGTGAACCAGCTGGGTGGGAATGATGAAGGGCCAGATAAGAAAGAATCTGATAGGAGAGATGAGTGGGCAACAGGAGAAAGGGAAGAGGTGGGGAACCCAAGGGGTGGTAATAGGCAGGTGAGAAGTAGTGAAAGGTTGGAGTGGGGAATAGAGGACGTGGGGGGATGAGGGAGCTGGAAATTTGTTCACTGGAAGGAGAAATTGATTTTCATGCCATCAAGTTGGAGGGTAGGCACCCAGACAGAATACAAGGTGTTGCTCTTCCACACTGAGGGTGGCCTCATCTTGGCACAAGAGGCCATGAAGCAACACATGGTAACGGGAAACAGAATTAAAACGTTTGGCCATTGGGAATTTCCACTTGTGGCAGATGGAGCGGAAGAGCTCAAAGCTGTCCCCAATCTACAACAGGTCTCACCAATGTAGAGATGGCTACATCAGGAGCACTGGACACATTAGACAACCCCAGCAGATTTGTAGGTGAAGCGTTGCCTCACCTGGAGGGATTGTTTGGGGTCCTAAATGGGGGAGAGGGAAGAGGGTGTATGGTTCCCCAACATAGAAGAAATCTAGCCCTGTCCAGCCCTCCTGCTGCTTAGGGTTCCATTTCCCCCCCCCACCAAGCCATCTGATAAAAATTTGGAATTAGCCTAGTGTGGCTAAACGTCCACTCTTCTTTCTAATATATCTGATTTATGGCTCTGTAGATCACCTTCAGGGCAGGGAGAGGGTTGGCAATGCCAAAACAAGCTACAGAACTTTGAGTCACTTTAGTGTTCAGCTAGAAAGGCGAGTTCAAAAAAACTATTGAGATGCAACCATACTGCAAAGAGTCAAAATACAAAAGGAGATAATTTGACCCATCTCACTTGTTCTTGTTCTTTGATAAAGTATCCAAATTAGTCTTGTGCTTTTGTTGTCAGTGTTTTCTTCCCAACCACCACCCTTTACAAGTACGCATCAAACTCCCTCAGGCTCATTACTAAGTATACTCCCGCCTTCATCTGGCGACACAAGACCATTTGCTTCTCAACTCTGCATTCCACGCCCCCCCACCCCCCACTACCCAGGACATGCCCTCTTCTCATTACTACCATCAGGGAAGCGGTACAGGAGCCTGAAGACCCACACTCAGTGTTTCAGGAACAGCTTCTTCCCCTCTGCCATCAGATTTCTAAGTGGACAATGAACCTACCCATGAACATTACCTCACCATTTTTGCAGGACTTATTTAATTTTATGTACAAGTATTTCATTGTATTATATGTATTCCATATTCTGCTGCCACAGAACTAATTTCACAACTGCGAATAACAACAAATCTGATTCTCCAGCTACTGACCTCCAAGGGGACCACACCTTGTAGTTTGGAAGTTTGCGTGCCTCAATGAATCAATGAGCTTTGTTGGCCGGAGTCAGCCTTGTGCTTTGGCTCTTGGTAGGGTCACCCATGCTAAACAGGTCAAAGGGAGGGAGCCAGACTAAGAGTGGTCCACCAGTCCTCCAGGTTCGGGGGTTTGGCTCAGAGCCAACAACCCTGACCGGTAAAACAGAATTGTTACGGAAATAGCAATGAAGAATCCTTCCACATCAGAATACAATAGCATTCCCGAGTCTCCACCCAGGACTTCCATTGACTAACAATAGTGAAAAGCAAAAGGAAGCTACTGGCATGATGAAGGAAGCCCTGAACACCACCAGAGATGAAGGGCCTTCAATGTTGCCCTAAACGCCAGCAGTGTAACTGGCAGCAAGTCTGGCTACGGAACCTTATCATTGAAACAGTCTATTGACTCCCACAAACTACTTTGCATTCATTCCCTCAGAACGTTAGCACCAAAAAATTTTCCATTTGTCCAAGAATATTAATCCCCAAAAACTGATCATCTGGAAAGTCTGTCTCAGAACCTCTCAAAGCATTTTGCTGTTAAAAAAAATAAATAAATAACCACTAATGTAGGAAACAGGACCATCATTTTTCATACAGCAAAGTCTTGTTTGAAATGCTGAGATATCAAGGAGAAGGTATCTTTAGAACTGCTGGCTAAATTATATTCTTGGCCAACAGTCTTGGGAAAAGGTTCTTGCTCTTTGAAAGAATGCCAACTGCATCTCATCTGAAAGATGAACAATGCAAGTGCAAGTACTTAGCTAGAAGATCTTTAAACAATGTGTAATTTTAGAAACTAAAAATAAATAATTTACAGAATAAAGACAAAAACAATATCATTTATTCCACTGGCCAGTTTGGGGAAAAAAGGGGCAAATTTTCCAAAGATCAAAAGAGCTGCAAAGTTACTTCAATAATGATGAGGAACATTAACTCCTTGATGTATCACTGCCAATGTTCACCATGACAACTTCTGCTTAAGACTTGATTTTCTGTGTCCTCTCCCTCCTGCAAGTCTGTGCAAATACATTCAGTAGCCACTTTATTAGATACCTCCCATACAGAATAGTATGGTCGAGTGCATATTTGTGTCTTTTGCCGCTGTAGTCCATCTACTTCAAGGGTTGGCATGTTGTGCATTCAGTGATGCTCTTCAGCACACCACTGATGCAAGGTGTCGTAATTTGAGTTCCTACCCTAAATGTCAGCTTGAACCAGTCTGGCCATTCTCCTCTGACCTCCCTCAATAACAAGGCATTTTTGCCTACAGAATGTACGCTCACTGGATTTTTTTTCTTTCGTTTTTCACACTATTCTCTGTAAACTCTGGAGACTGTTGTGCACGAAAACCCCAAGAGATCAACTGTTTAAGATACTCAAACCATCCCTTCTGGCACCGACAATCACTCCACAGTCAAAAATCACTTGGCTTAAATTTCTTCCCTATTCTGATGTTTGGTCAGAACAACTGAATCTCTTGGCCCTGTTTTTATGCATTGAGTTGCTGTTACATGACTGACTAATTAGATCAGGGGTCAGCAACCTTTACCACTGAAAGAGCCACTTGGACCCGTTTCCCACAGAAAAGAAAACACTGGGCGCCGCAAAACCCGCTTGACATTTAAAATGAAATAACACTGCATACAACGTTTTGTTTTGCCTTTATGCTATGTATAAACAAACTATAATGTGTTGCATTTATGAAATTGATGAACTCCTGCAGAGAAAATGAAATTACATTTCTGCATGCAACAAAAACATTTTGAACTCCGAAAAAAAGACGTTGGGTTGAAGGTTACTTTTAAGTAAAATACTCAACGTCTATTTGAGTCCTTGTATTTATGAAAAACGCCAAACTTAAATTTGCCGCCAGCAGCAAACCAAAAATAACGTCAGCCAGCTGTCAACCTGAAAAATAAAAGGACTATTTCACTGAACAATGAAAACATATGAATATACGTAAAATAATAGGCAATTAAAATATTTATCATACTTGTTCAGGTTGACTCACACCTGACAATGCAGTCGTATTTAGTAGGGATGGATCGATGCTTAGGGGAGTGACCGGGAAGGATAATGTGTTTTTTTCCTCTCTGAACTCACAGAAGCGTTTCCCAAACGATGTTTGCATTGCGATGATTGCAGAATGTAAATACTCCGAATTTATCATGTCGTGACCTTGTTTGAACTCTCTCAAATTGGGGAAGTGAGACAATGTGCCTTTCTGTAAATCTCTGGCAAGCAACGTCAACTTGCGCTCGAATGCCAAAACATCCTCCAACATGTGCAGGGCTGTACGTCCTTACCCCGTTGAAGAGCTGTGTTCAGCGTGTTCAGGTGCGCTGTCATGTCTACCATGAAGTGTAGCTTTTCCAGCCACTCTGGCTGTTCCAGCTCAGGAAAGTTGAGCCCTTTGCTGCCCAGGAAAGTTTTCACTTCTTCCAGACACGCGACAAAGCGTTTCAGCACCTCCCCTTTGGACAGCCACCGGACTTTGTTGTGCAGCAGGAGATCAGAATATGCGCTTTCCAGCTCGTCCAGTAACAAATGGAATTGACGGTGATTTAAACTTTTTGCCATTATTTTATTGACAATCTGAATGACAACATCCATTACTTCTGTGCATTCCGGAGGAAATGTTTGAGCGCACAGTGCCTCTTGGTGCAAGATGCAGTGAAAAGTCAGCAGCTTTCTGTCCAGCGACTTCTGCAGTAAAGCCACAAATCCCTTGTGCGTTCCCGTCATATTCGGCGCCCCATCAGTAGCTACTGACACCAGATGGGTGGTCTTTATTCCTTTGGCTCTTAAACAATTCAAGACAGCCTCACAGATGTCCTCCCCCCGTGTTTGGTCTTTTAGAGGTATCAACTCAATCAGTTCTTCCTGTGGCCCGGCAGAGTTTACATACCGGCAGAACAACGCTATTTGTTCAATATCACCTTTGTCTTTAGACTCGTCACAGGCAATCGAGTAGGCCACAGCTGAATTGATGTCTTTAATTTGCTGTCTTGTGATGTCTTCTGCCATTTTTATGGTTCTGTCTTTGACAGTCTTTGCAGAGAGGGGCATATCCCTGATTTTCTGCACAATTTCACTCTTGTTTTTAAAGTCCGTGAATAGATGTTCTGAAATCTTAATGAAAGATTCTTTTATATATTCACCATCTGTAAACTGCTTCCCGTGCCTGACTATTTCCTGAGCGGCAATATAACTGGCGTATGTCGTTGATTTTCCAGACTTCATCCATTTCTGGAAATGATTTTTGCTCAGATCAACCTTCCGCATCAGTTCCGAAACGGCTTTTTTTCTCTCATCTCCATCCGGATATTTTTGAGCAAAGGCTGCGTGTTTATTCTGGAAATGCCTTGCGACATTTGACTTTTTGTTGTTTGCTAGTTTCTCATTGCATATTAAGCATACCGGTAAACCAGTCTCGTCAACAGTGAAAGCAAATGAATCTGTCCACGTATCATTAAACGTTCTGTTTTCTTCAGTCACTTTTCTTTTTTTAGAATTCTCCATAGTTGGCTTACCTTGGATCGAAAAATTAAAGAAATCGCGCACTGGCGGGTGTCAGGTATTGGCAGTGGTGACGTATATTAATAGCGATAAAAACACGTTGTAGCGGTGTGCTCACGCAGTCAGTAAACTGCAGTCGAATAACTTTATTCGAACTAAACAGCCTTGCTTTTAAGCCTCCCTCAACCCAGCCCCCATGGACGCAGATGCTGCAAAAGACGCGTACTCACAAACCCCCGTAGGCTATCTCCCTTAGCCTGAATGCTGGCTAATTGTGAGCCGTTTCGGATGTGCCAGGAAATGTGTCGCCACACTTAGATTGTACAAGATCACCATAATCTTCAAATTTAGAATTACATTTCAAAAGCTAACAAACTAACATAAAATACATTTTAATTAAATACTGACCAATTATTTCCCAAAGCCACAGGGAGCCGCAGCACAGAGGTGAAAGAGCCACAAATGGCTCGGGAGCCGCAGGTTGCCGACCCCCGAATTAGATATTTGTATTAATGAGCAGGTGCACCTACAGTGGCCGAGTATAATGATGACATCATTACCTCAAAAACACCCATCAGATTCTCCACCTTCCACGCAGACACACATCTTCCCAAATCACAGTCAATAACTCCTGCTTGCTCTTCAACGAGCCAAGGTAAAAGTGAAAACAATTAACACTTAATTCATCAACTTCCAATATTTTAAAAACCAATTCAAAAATAGAGTATCATGGGCTAACCTTAACCAATATTTTGGATCACCACTCCTAATCTTATCTGCTGTGACTCAATAGGTTTCTATTTCAATTCTTTGCTCCTCCCCCTTCTAGCCAAACACCCTGAGACATCAATGCAACCTGTTATTGTCAACAATGTTGTTTAGGAAAGTGAAGAGTGTCTGTTGACACGCTAATTAAAAGGAGGCAGACCTGAAGTGCTGTGCTCCAAATTCATCACACAAAGCCACACTGTGAAATAAGGAGGCTCAGTCACCTCTTCTCAGTCATGGGTTCAATTGACCCGAGAGGTGAAGACAGAAAGAATTCACACCAAGTTTGCCTTTTCCCTTCAGAACAAAAAGACATCAACAAGAGAGTCACCCATCCAGAAACAATGGTCCGAGATCCAATTCCCATTATTCTTTGACTATTCTTTATCTACTTTCCCCTTCCCACCACCTCAGAGGGATTAGAAATGGAGAGAGTGAGCAATTTCAAGTTCCTTGGACCCAACCTGGACACAACATATAGATGCAGTTATAAGGAAGGCGGAACCGGCTGCCTCATTGTCTGGTATGCGGTGGGTCAGGTGGGGGGGGGGGTCGGTGAGAGGAAGGCTGCTGCACAAAATCGAAATAAGTTGCAAAAAAATTGTAAAATTTGTTAGCTCTATCATGGGTAGCAGCCTCCGTAGTATCTAAAACATCTTCAAGCAGCTTGTCCCAGAAAGGCGGCATCCATCATTAAGGATCCCCACCACCCAGGACAGGCCCTATTCGCACTGTTACCATGGGGAAGGAGGTACAGAAGCCTGAAGGCACACAGTCAGCGATTCAGGAACAGCTTCTTCCCACCTGCCATACGATTCCTAAATTGACATTGAACCCAGGAAGACTACCCCACTGCTTTTTTTTTGTTGTTTTTGCACTACTTATTTTAACTTAACTATTTAATAGGGTTTTACAGACATTTACTGTAACTCAGTATTTTCCTATATTTATCATTTATACTCCTGCCACAAAGTTGGCAAATTTCATGACATCTGCCAGTGATACTAAATCTGATTCTGATACGTTTCCTTTATCACTATTTCACATGCACCTTGTATACATCAAGTAAGGCAATCCTTTGTAGTGATAACATCCGCACCTTGTGTACTACGTGCAGTTACAATGTCAATTGCCCCATGGCTATGTAGGAGCAAGTGTTAAATTAATCTTGCATGTTAAAAGGTCCCCGCTACACGATGGGCTGAAGGGCATTTTCTATGTTCTGACCATAAGATGTAGAAGCAAAATTAGGCCATTTTCCCCACTAGTCTGCTCTGGTATTTCATCCTGGTTGATCCATTTCCCTCTCAAGCCCACAATCTCTTGCCTTCTCCCTGTATCACTTCATGAATCAAGAATCCATCACCCTCAGCCTTAAATATAATGACTTGGCTCCACAGCTGCTGTGGCAATGAATTCCACAGATTCACCTCCCTCTGGCTAAAGAAACTCCTCCTCAGTGTTCTAAATGGACAGCCCTCTATTCCGAGGCTGTGTCCTCTGGTCTTAGACTCCCCCACCATAGGAAACCTCTTCTTCACATCCACTCTATCAAGGCCTTTCAGCGTTTGAGAGATTTCAATATTCTGTGGCAAACTTCCTTCTGGATCTTATAAGATTATTGTTTGGCTAGTAACCAGGCAAGAGTTTACTGTTGCTGACTGTAGCATGGAGTTTTTGGTTTGGATCAGTTCCAGACTTCCTCTGCCTGGCATAACAGGTCTCCCTGTTATACCTGTAGTACAAATCTGAAATACACAGCACATAAAGACAAGTTTATGAAACGTGGTGGTCTCCCAATTACCCGCATTGCAATGTTGAATGTTAAACAGAAAAACAGTATGCAAAAGCAAAAAAAAATGCCATCCAGAGGAGAAGACATAGCTTACATCTTCAGCACATAGTTTATGCTTCATGGAAGCTTTCAGAAACTAAATGAACAAGGTCACTTTCTCATTTGACTTCAGGAATAAGTATGCTCCAATCATCCTTATTAAAATCCAGCCAAGTGCCTTCATAACAGATTGCAATTAATGATTTGAAAAGTGACCCAATAGTGGAGAATGGCCAGATTTACTATTAACAAATTTAACCACACTCCCAACTAAAGCGAAAACATCATGGATGCAAAGTCCTACTGCAAACTTCAGCACAAAAAAAAACTAGGTGAGAATGCAGGGGCAGTTTTGCACAATCAAGTGTTTTTTTGTTTAGAAATGCCAAATCTGTACTGGCATCAGATTATTATTGTCCCATGTACAAAATACAGTGAAGGGTTTGGTGTGCTATCCAGATAATGTCACACAACTGAAATGATGTGATTTAAAAAAAAAGGAAGACAGGATATAGTTTTACAGTTACAATTGAAGTGCAGTGCAGGTGGACAAATTGCAAATACCATGATTAGTTAGATTGGGAGATCATCTGCTCTATCAAAGTACATATGTCTCCATACACTACCCTGAGATTCACTTTCTTGCAGGAATACTCAATAAATCTATAGAATAACAGAATCAGTGGGTGTTCAGCCAAAATGCAGAAGACAAACTGTGCACATAAAGAAGATATAATAAAAATGAATAAGTCAGCAATAAAGAACAGGAAATGTAAAGTCCTTGAAAGCAAGTTCCAAGTTTGTGGGAACTTCTCAATGATGGGGCAAGAGAAGTTGTCCTCATCTGTTCAAGAGCCTGATGGACAAGGGGTAATAACTGTTCCAAAACCTGGTGGTGAGATTCCTGATGGCAGTAACAAGAGAGCATGACCTGGGTGTAGGGGTCCCTGACGATTGACGTTACTTTCCTGTGATAGTGCTCTGTGTAGATGTGCTCAATGGTGGGGAAGACTTCACCTGTGATGGACTGGGCCATATCCACCATTTTCTTTTGCAGGACTTTCCATTCAAGGGACTTTTTTTTGTTTCCATACCAGGATGTGATGCAGACAATTTACCCTCCACCACACACCTGTAAAGGTTTATCAAAGTTTTAGCTGTAGTACAATTACAAAGAAAGCACTTCTGTGCTAGGTCAGATATATACAAATGAATGAGGAAATCTGCAGATGCTGGATATTCAAGCAACACACACAAAATGCTTGTGGAGCACAGCAGGCCAGGCAGCATCTATAGGAAGAAGCACTGAAAGACTCTTTCGAGGCGACAGTGCTTCTTCCTATAGATGCTGCCTGGCCTGTTGTGTTCCACCAGCACTTTGTGTGTGTTGCATTTACAAATGAATCTTTGGTGTATCAAAGCAGAGATAAGATGGTTATGTCTTGATCAACAATAGTCATTGACAAATTGTAAAATTTTTGAATTTATCTTTCATGTTTATCTTGTGAATGCTGATATGATTCTGAGGAGATTCAACAGGACATCTAAAACTTTGATGAACTTCCATGGATGTGCATTGGAGAGTATACTGACTGGCTGCATCACAACCTGGTATGGAAATATCAATGCCATTGAATGAAAAATCCTACAAAATGTAGTGGATTCAGCCCAGTATATCACGGGAAATGCCCCCCCCCCCAACCACTGAGCGCACCTACATGAAACACTGTCGCAGGAAAGCAGCATCCATCATCAGCGATCACCACCACCCAGGCCATGCTGCCGCCAGGTAGAAGACGCAGTACTCACACCACCAGGTTCAGGAACAGTTAGCACTCCTCAGCCATCGGGCTCTGGAACAAAGTGGATCACCTCACTCACTTGCCCAGCCATTGAGCTGTTCCATAACTAATGATCTCGTTTTAAGGACTTTATCTTGCTAACTCATGTTCTTGTTATTTATATTTGCATTTTTGTCGCTTTCTGTACTCCGGTTGAGTTCTCATTGTTGATTTGTTATAGTTACTATTCTATAGATTTGCCAAGTATGCCAGCAAGAAATTGAATTTCAGGGTTGTGTGTGGTGACACTTGTACTTTGAACTTTTGAACTGCGCGTCTATGATGCCGCAAGTTTTTCATTGCGCCTGAGGATACATTTATTGAGCAGATGACAATAAACATAACTCACATTGGGTTTGCTGGACCTACTTGCACTACTGATTTTATTCCTTTTGCTCCTCCAATCAGGAGTTTAAAAACAAATTGGTTTATCATTGTTACATGTACAGTGAAAAAGTGAAAAAGTCCTGACGAAGGGTCTCGGCCCGAGACGTCGACAACGCTTCTTCCTATAGATGCTGCCTGGCCTGCTGTGTTCCACCAGCATTTTGTGTGTGTTGTTGTTGTGAAAAAGCTTTGCTTGGCACACCATCCGTATAGATCATTTCATCACATCAGTACAAAGGAAAAGCAATAATAAACCCAAAATAAAGCATAACAGATAGAAGATGCAATGCAGGCAGACAATAAATTCAAAGCCATGACAAGATCAAGAGTCCATCTTGTCATACAATAGTTACAACAGCAGGATGGAAGCTGTCCAAAGTTCAAAAGGCGTTTTGAATGTATATATTATACAACCTTGAATTTTGTCTCCTTACAGACAGCCACAAAACGAGAAACCCCCAAAAGAACCCATTTTTTAAAAAACCAACCAGCACCCAACGTGCAGAAAGAGAGAAAGGAAAACACAAAATGCACAAACAATAAAAGCAGTAGCATTCAGAATGAAAATGACTCCACAGTCACGAAGCCTGGAGCAGGTCCACACCCTCAGCCAAGAGCAGAGCAGATGTGGCGGAGCAGCAAGCAGCAGCGGCCCGAGCCGACCCTCACCCCTGAGCCTTTCAGGCCTTTGTACCTGCTGCCTGACGGGAGTGAGGAGGAGAGAGGATGCCCAAGGTGGGCAGGGTCTTTGATAATGCTCATCAACAAAAGATCTGCAGATGCTGGAAACCTTGAGTAACGCAGAAGATGCTGGAGGAACTCAGCAAATCAGGCAGCAGCTATAGAGGGGAATAAACAGTGGGCATTTTGGGCTCTTTTGATAATGTTGCACGCTTCATGAAGACAATGGGTAGTGTAGAGAAAATCTGTGAGGGGAGGCTGTGGGTAGCCATGTGGGGTATGAGAAGGTGTGAGCTCTCTGCCTTGTCAAAGGAAATAAACAGCAAAAACTAGTCAGCTCAACACAAAATCGGAACCATTGTTTCAGTGTCATCTCTAGGCTCCGTTGTAAAAGCAAACAGCAGGCAGCAGTTTTTATAAACTTGGCTACATCCAAGGCTGGCTCTTAAAGGTGGACATCACAGGCCAAATTGTTCCATTGACAGAGATGCAGGGCAGGAAAGAACGCCAAACCAGTAGGCAGGTAAGATTTCAAGTGGGAGTGAGAGAAGAGATCACAATAACAATCAGACCATCGTTGGACATACCCTCGAGGCAGAAGGGGAGGATGTAGTGGGGGTAATTTTCAGGCTTGATGTAAAGGGGTTAGGCGAGGACTTTATTCTCACTCAATACGTTGCAGTCAGTTACATTAGATCTGTTAATCCAACACGCTTGAAACTTTGCTGGACTACTACACTTCAGAGTATTGGATGTTATTCATATCAATTCCCCAACACATTTGAATTCATTCTCACAATGTTACAGAAAAACAGATTGCTCTGTTATAACAGTACGGCACAGTAGTGTAGTGGTTAGCACAATGCTGTACACCACAGGTTCAATTCCCGCCACTGCCTGTAAGGAGTTTGTATTACTCCGTGACCGTGTGAGCATCCTCCAGGTGCTCTGGTTGCCTCTCACAGTTCAAAGGTGTACCAGTTGCTAGGTTAATTGGTCATTGTAAATTGTCCCGTGATTACGTTCACTTTTGAGGGCCTCGCACTCACCAACCATCTCTTTGCCGGGAAGCAACTTCCAGTCCACACCTGCCAGGTCGCATCTGAGCCCATTAAAATTGGTCTGTCCCCAGTTTAGAACCTTAACAGAATCAGGTTTATTATCACCAGCATGTGTCATAATATCTGACACACTTCAAATTTCCAAGGAACAGTCCCATCCCTCTCCATAAATTTTCTTGAAATTCCCAAATGTTAACTTCATTAGCATAAAGGAGAACCTGGGAGTGATTTTTGTTTAATAAAATAAAAAGAACCCCCTGTAATCCAATTTTTGTAGCAGAGTCACTCAATAGTAACAGTCACACCAGCAGTGGGTACATCAGTATTCAGATGAACGACATCCAACATACATATTGGCTGGTTCCACAGGACAGACAGCAATAAAACTAAGGTGAGCTAAAATGTATTCACCTTGCTTCCAAGTTCAATCCAACATACAGGTTTGACTAGCACTATTTGAACACCTCTGAACCTTCCCCAATGCTAGCACATCCTCCCTTCGACATGGGACCCAAAACTGCTCTCAAAACTAGAAATGTGGTCTGACCAAGGCCTAATAAAGCCTTGGCATTACATCCAAGATTTTACTGTATATTCTAGTCCTCGTGAAATGAATGCTAACATTGCATTTCGCTCCTCATCGCTGAATCAACCTGCAAGTTAACCTTTGAGGAAACCTGCACAAGGACTTCCACGTCCCTTTGCACCTCTGATTTCTGAAATTTCTCTCCATTTAGAAAATAGTCTATGCCTTTATTCCTTTTTCGTCCTAGAGTGCCTAACCTATGCAGAATGCAGCTCTGAGATTTGTCTTCTCCAGACAGCCATAATACAGAAAAACATAGAAGTAGTTGAAAGAAAGACATCTAACCCCACCCGTTCAAAACAACAAACAAAAAAAAAAATCACAAAACCCAAAATCCCCCAGCCCCTCCCTTGCACAATAACAGATCACCCAACACCACCCCCCCCCCCCAAAATCGGCAACAAGAAAGAACACAGAGAAAAAAACACAACTGAAAGTGGCCAATATGAACTAAGGTTTCTTCATACTACAGTCCAACCCATAAATCTCAGAACTTCAATAACATCTCCAAGAGCATCAGGACCCAGAAGCCTCTCTGATGGAAGACACATGAACCAATGGCCGCTCCAAGGCAGTGACAAGTACTAGCAGGCCCTCCAGAACCACTCCGCTGCTTTTGCCTCGATGTTTCAATCATTCTTGACACTTAAATCAGCAAGAAATGTAGTCGATCATGGCTCATCACCTCATCTCTAAGCTTCTCCTCGTGGTAGCTTGTGCTCGCATTTATTTTCTGAAGTTTTCTCGGGGAGAGCAGAGCACTAGCTCACTCGATTGGACTACCAACTGTAAGTCCCAGGGTCCAACAGTTTCAAAGACAAAATTAAGAGAAAAAGAATCAGAAGATGTAGAAAAACTGAAATGATTGACTATCTTGAAGATGTCACCCGAGAAATTATCTTTCGCTGCTGTAATCTCAACTGGAAGCCCTTCAGCCGTCTATGGATGGCACATTAAACTGAGCCTCCAATTGCTCCAACTCTGTATACGAGTTTGCAGATGATGCCACCACAGTGGGCCTCATGTCAAATAATGATTAATCAGAGTACAGGAAGGAAATAGAGACCTTATTGACATGTTGCCATATCCCACTATTGAAAACATCCTTTGCACATCCATTCTATCCAGACGTTTCAATGAGATCTCCCCTCATTCTTCTAAACTCCAGCAAGTACAGGCCCAAAAGTACCAAATGCTTAACATTAACCCCTTCATTCCCTCAACGTTATCAAATGAGATGGTCATTGGCTTTGAGGGGACAAAAAAAAGTGCACATGCTCCTGTTTCCGTCAACAACACTGAGGTGAAGAGGGTTCAGAGTTTCAGGTTGTTAGCAGTGATCACCATTGGTTTAACCGTGTAGATGCCAAGTCCAGGAAAGCACGTCAGTGCCCCTACTTCAAGAGGTTAAATAAATTTGGCATGTCCACTTTGACCCTCACCAATTTTTAAATTAATGCACCATAGAAAACAGCCTATCTGGATGTAGAACTGCTTGGTGTTGTCAACTGTTCTGCCTGTGACTACGGACAGGTACGGACACAGCTCAACACATCACAGAAATCACAACCTGTCTACACTTCTCACTGCCTTGGTAAAGCTCCCAACATAATCAAAAGACCACACCCACCCCAGACATTCTCTCTTTTGCCAAATGGCAGAAAGTATAAACGCCTGGTACAACTAGACTCAAGGACAACCTTTATTTTATTTGCTTATTTATTTATTGAGTTACAGTGCAAGGTAGGCCCTTCGAGCTGCACGCTAGCCTAGACATGGGATCATTTACAATGATCAGTTAATCTACTAACAGGTACACCTTTGGACAGTGGGAGGAAACCCACGTAGCCACAGGGAGAAAGTATAAACTCCTTACAGGCAGCGTCGGGAATTGAACCGGGGGTTTCCTGTACTGCAAGGCGTTGCACTGACCACTAAGCTACTGCGCCACCCCACTTCTGTCCTACCATTATAAAGACTATTGAATGGGCACCTCTTGACCTCAAATCGATCTCCTTACAACCTTTCACTTTATTATCAATGCCCAAGCTGCACATTCACTATGCCGTCATTGTTTTACCTCAAGGCACTGTTATAATGATGTGTCCTGTATGGATGGCATGCAAAACAACGTTTTTCCACTGTTCATCATTACATATGACAATAATAAACTGATTTGCCAATTTTCCAAAATTTTTTTTTAGAACACTGCTGGGTTCTGGGAACATGGTGTGCACAAATTGTCGGCAGTGGTTTCTACATCACAATAATGACATTTTCTAACACAAGTTCTTATTTGGCTTTAAGAAAGTGAGAAGTCATGAATGTCTTCATCAGACTCCCATCTAAAACAAGTAGCAAGCCTACCTCAAACAGGTTCTGAACACTGTACTGTTGCCAGGCACGAAGCTTGCACAATAAGTGACCTCAGAACTTCGCAAAGTTAGAGTCATCTTTCAGGGGCTGCACAGTAGTGTAACGGTTAGCGTAATGCTTTACAACGCCAATAACTGGGGTTCAATTCCTGCCACTGTCTGTAGGGAGTCTGTACGTTCTACCTGTGACTGCAAAGGTTTCCTCTGGGTGCTCCAGTTTCCTCCCACATTCCAAAAAGAAAACAGTGCGGGCTAGGGTTAGTAATTTGCGGGCATGCTACGCTGGTGCTACTTGTGGGCTAACCCCAGCAAATCCTTGGACCTCATTGGTCACTGACACAAATGACACATTTCACTGGATGCTTTGATACACATGTGACAAATAAGGCTTATTTTTTAAAAATAATGGATTAAACTGTTGGAACTCATCACCTCTCCCTCTCTGCTAACCTGACAGGGGAAAAAAAAGGATCTGAAGTCACTGCCATTTGCCATCTCCAAATTGGCTGCTGTGTAAAGGATTTTGTAACCATGGTAGCACGTTACTTATTGGCTGTGAAATAAAAAGGAATTTTGAGAGAAGTAATCTGTTGGTGTGATCAGCTTAGAGACAGATTTTGGCCAGGAATCTCCGAGAACCTTTACTTACGCATTGAGATACAGCACAGAATAGGCCTTTCTGTCCCTCCAAGCCATGCCACCCACAATCCTCCAATTTAATCCTAGCCTAATCATGATACAATTTACAATGATCAATCAACCTACCAACCGGTACATCTTTGGACTGAGGGAGGAAAGTGGAGCACCCAGAGGAAACTCATGCATTCACGGGAAGAGTGTACAAAACTCCTTACAGACCGCAGTGGGAATTGAACTCGGGTCATCTGTACTGAAAGGGATTGTACTAACCACTACACTACCATGCCATCCTTGCTACCATAAAGGGAATACATGTGCTCAGTTTAATGTGTCAGAATCTGTAACACGGTAGCACTTCCACAGCAGGTACAGAGGCTAATACTTCATGTACTGAGAGGAGCCTGACAACGCAACCCGATTCAGAGACAAAAATTACCAACAGGGTTAAAATCATGCCTAAACTTTTGGTCTATTCTTTACTTAAATCATGTTCATTTCCTTCAAACATCTGAAAACAAAGACATTTTATAAGCAAAAAAGACTCTGCTGGAAATCCAGAGCAACAAACAGAAAATGCTAGATGAATTTAGCATTTTCTGATGAAGAGTCAGGTCCTGAAGAAGGGACTCTGCCGGAACATCGACTATTTATTCCTCTCCATAGATGCTGCCTGACCTACTGAGCTCCTCCAGCATTTTGTGTTTGTGACAAAGTTTGCACATCAAGCAGAATACAATTGCACAATATACAGGAATTCCTATATTTTTTAAAAAAAGTGTAAGGATCTTGCTATCTCTCAACAATAAAGCCATGCATTCTGCCAAAAGCAAGGACTGAGTCAAACAAAACAGGAGAAAGCATAACACCTCACATTCTACAGTCCACAGAGTATTGATGTCCAGGTAACCTGAACCCTGTGTGTTTCTTTCTTAACTATCCAAATTCTTTACTCACATTTTTCCCCCAAATCACCTCACCCCAGCCCTCCCTCATTATCTAGTTTCATTTCTCTCCCAATTCCATCCATCAACCCTCCCTCAGGGTTCCAATTTACTTACTTATCAGACACTTGAGTTTGTTATCAGATTCAGCTTTGTGTTTCCATTTATCACTGTTCAGCCTTTACCTCTCCCTCCCCTCCCTCTCCTCATCTGTTTCTAGCTACTCCTCGCCAGCTGCATCTCCCACATCATATCTACACCTCCTCACCTGGTTCCGCCCGTCTCTTGCTAACACATCCCTTTCACCTCTTTGCAAGGTCACTCTCCTCTTTATACTCTCAGTCCAAACCCAGACTCTAGCCCCAGAAAATCAAACATTCCTCTGCCTCCTCAAATGGACCCACCAAGTTCCTTTAACAGGGTTTTTAAAAAAGATAATAGTTTAGCTTTGTCACATGTACATTAAGACATACAATGAAATTCGTCACTGTGCATCAGATCAAATCAGCAAGGATTCCGCTGGGAGGCTGCAAATTCCACCAAGCTTCTGGTGCCAACATAACATGGTGACAACTCACTTAATCCTAAATGTACGTCTTTAGAATGTGAAAGAAACTGGAGCAGACAGGAATCCCACACGGTCACGGGGAGAATATACGGACTCCTTCAAGATAGGATTGAGAATCGAACACCAATCGGTGATCACCGTGCTGTAAAACAATGCACTAAACGCGCCAGCTAGATTGACTATCTGGAAGACGTCACCCGAGGAATCATTGCTCTTTTTTTTGAGGAAAGTAGTTGAGAGTTTGATGTTATTGTCAGTTTTTTTTTAAAAAAGAGGGAGTTGGGGGTTTGACATTATTTTTGCTACTTTTTCTGAGGGATGGAGTTGGGGTTTGATGTATTGTCGCAGTTTTTTTGTGAGCGGGGGGAGAGGCTCAGGTGTTTGATGTTCCAGTGACCGTTTTCCTTGTGGGCAATCTGTTAGCAAGGGAGGGCAAGGCTTGAGAGTGCCGTTTCTTTTTCCTTTACGTGCAGGGAGAGGGTTGATGTCCATTCTGAATTTCATGGCCATCTGAATATCAGAGTTGTATTGTACAAGAATACTCTTGGACAATGAAAACGAACCTTTGTCTTGCCGCACAGCTACGTTACCAAACTGCTTTTGCAGCAGAAACATTAAACATTGAGCACCACGGAACCAGGGCAGAGAAGATTCATGCTGCAGCGGCCAGAAGAGTCCGGCTGATTTTCACATGCGAATCCGTTTCCCTGCTTTTCCATCTCAGTCTGAGAATTTTTCCATAGCCAGCTATCAATTCCCCCCCCCCCAAAAACAGCTAACTCACCCTACTCCCAGTTAAAAATTAAATGAGATTTTGTTAAAAGTTAAAAGGAATCCAAGGAGGGAAATTAAGTAGATGCTAACTGACCTGCTGATTTCCTCCAGCATTTTGTGTATGTCACTTGGGGGAAAGAAAAGATTTTTAAATAAGTTAGTAAAAGCAATAACTCAGCGCCATTTGGAATGCTCAGCTTGAGCATTCAGCATTCAGAGGGCCTGACCTCTTCTCATTGCTATCATCAGGGAAGAAGTACAGCAAACTTTCCCAACCTTGAGTCTATGGACCAGACCCCTCAGTTAACGGTAGCGGTCCGTGGCATAAAAAAGGTTGGGAATCACTATGGTACTGGATCCTGAAGACCCACTCAATGTTTTTGGAACAGCTTCTTCCCCTTTGCCATCAGGTTTCTGAATGAACATTGAACCCACGTACACTACCTCACTTTTTTTTCCCTTTTTGGCTCTCTTTTTGCACTAGTTACTTACTTTAAATACAAGTTCTTATAGTACTTTATGGTTTTATTATTATGTATTGCAATGTACTGCTGCTGCAAAACAATAAAGTTTATGAGTTTATGAGGCCAGTGATATTAAGCCTGATTCTGAAATGGAAAGCAGATTAAAGGGTAATTTTCAAAATAAATTAGGTAAATGCCCCAGTGCAAGTAGAGCATGGAATCAACTTGGAACTCTTTTCCCAAGAGGCAGCACCGACAGAAGAGGGCTGAATGGTCTTCTGTGCCACTGCTTAACCTTCCACTGGAAAAGAACCTCATTAACTCATTAACTCCTGATGAAAGGTTTCGGCCCGAAACGTCATCACTACTTCCTCCCATAGATGCTGTCTGGCCTGCTGAGTTCTGCCAGCATTTTGTGTTTTCATTAACTGGGCTGTTACCTTATCACCCTGCACTGAAGTCAAGAGTGATGCAATCTATTCCACCGTAATATGGTTAACATAGATTTCTAGAATCGTAATCAGACACTGCAACATAGAAACAGACCCTTCAGCCCATCTAGTTCATGCCAAACTGCTATTCTGCCTAGTCCCATTGACCCACACCATAAAGCACCACACCCCACCCGTCCATGTACTTATCCAAACTACTCTTAAGTATTGAGATCAAACCGCATCCAACAGCACATTCCACCTTCACACCACCATCCTCTGAAGCTCCCCCCTCAAATATTTCACCCTTGACCTGTGACTTCTTGGAGTAGTCTCACCCACCCTCAGTGGGAAAAGCCAGCTTGCATTCACCTGACCTATAACCTTCAATTTTGTCTACCTCTATCAAACATCCCCTCATTCTCCTATGCTCCAGGGAATAATGTCCTATCCTACTCAAACATTCCCTCCACCTCAGGTGCTCAATTCCTGGCAACAGGTAGGTGACTAGAACTGCACCCAATACTCCAAATTAAGCCTCACCAATGCCTTATACAGCTTCAACATAACATCGCAGCTCCTGGGCTCAATACTTTGATTTAGGATGACCAAGGTGCCAGAAGCTCCCTTTACAGCCTCATCCATCTGTCTCATTTGAGGAATTTTGGATCTGTATTCTCAGATCCATAATTTGATGCAAAAATAACAAATATGCAAATATCAAGTGCAGAAGTCTACCTTTCACAACCACACCCCCCCCCCCCACCTCCCAATTAGCAGTTGCAGAGTGAACCAGAGTGACATATTATGAAAATTCTCCCTTGCTTGCATCTGCTTTATCAATAATGGTCAAGGTTACATACTACCCTCATTGAAACTCAATATTTCCCTCCATGTTCCAAACCAAATCCATCCAAGATGTTGTCTGGGTCAGACCAGGTTGAATGGTCCAGGGCTTTTCTCCTTGGAAAGGAAGAGGGTGAAGGACGATTTGATAGAGGTGTAATAAATTATAAAAAGCATAAATTGAGTAGGCTGCCCTAGGGTGGAATTGGTTAACATACCGGGGCATAATTGTAAGGTGATTTGAGGAAAGTAAGAGCTGGGCGCGTCAGAGGTAGTTTGATTTCACACACACACAGACAGACGCACACACACACCCACCCCACCCCCCCAGGGTGGGGGTGGAAGCAGACTCAATGGGCTAAGTGGCCCTATTCTGCTCCCGTCTTTTATGGCCTCATCACTGTCATTTGTGGTACATAAGTTAGGTACCACTCTTTTCATTCTGTAGTCACACATCAAATCCACTAGCCACAAGGAATTCTCAACATCCAGCAGTTTAAGTGCACAAGGCCATCTACTATTCCTAGACAACAGGAACACACCACTGGACTGTTCAAGAAGATAAATGTCATTCATAACCTTGACAGCTGGGCAGACTGCACTTGGAATAAGGCGAGCAGTTTTGGACCCCATATCCAAGAATGGATGTGCTGGCAAAGAAGGTTCACGAGAATTATCTCGGGAATGAAAGGGTTAATGTATCAGGAGCACTTGATGGCTCTGGGCCTGTACTCACTGTAATTTAAAATGATGAGAGGTGAGGGGGATCTCATTGAAACCTACTGAATATTGGAAGGCCACGATGTAGTAGATGTGGAGAGGAGGTGTCCTATGGTGGGGGGAGTCAGGGACCACAGGGCACAGCCTCAGAATACAGGCACGTCCCTTTAGAGTAGAGTGAGGAGGATTCTTTTTTAGCCAGAGGGTGGTGAGTGTGGAGTATGAGGTTCAGGGAGATAATAATCAGCTGTGGAGTGACAGAGCACACTTGATGGGGCAAATGACCTTAATTCTGCTATGATCTAACTTCATTTCCTTGCCTGCCCCACATTTCAGAGAGTGCGCTTAGCTTCCAAAAAATCCAATCAGTCTCAGGTATCAGTAGCATCAAATGAAATAGAAGCCACTGGGTGTAAGCAATTCCAAAGACTGGCAGCCAAAAGACAAGAAGTTTCTTCAGTTGAGATAGTAAGCTTCCATCCTGAGACAATTGCAGCCATACCAGAACCTGTCAAATCACACCCAAATGGATGCTGCTCAAATGCAAATCCAAAGCATACTGCAGATCACTAACCTTTGAGAGGTTAGAAAAGGTCTAAATCAGGGGTTCCTGATGCACCATCAATAACTCTCTCTGAGACGTAAAGGCAAGATATCGGCTTTTATTGACTGGAAGAAGGAACAAGCAGTGAGTGACCACCATACTACATCCTGGAGACTGAGGGCCGGGCTCAGGCCTCAATCGCCTTTATACCGGGGTCTGTGGGAGGAGCCACAGGAGCAGTCAGCAGGGGGCGTGTCCAGACAGGTATATGTAGTTCACCACAGTTCCCAAGCTGCGGTACATGGACCCACCGCTTAATGCCATTGGTCCATGGCATTTAAAAAAAAAATTGGGAACCCCTGCTCTAGCTAAAGTTGAGAAAGGATGTTTCTATAGTGGGAGGGTCTATGACCAGAGGGCACAGTCTCAAAATAGAAGCATGGCCCTTTAGAACAGAGTTAGAGGAATGTATTTAACCAGTGGGTAGTGAATCTCTGGAATTCAATGTCACAGACTGCTGTGGAGGCCAAATCATTGGGTATATTAGATCATAAGATAGGAGAAGAATGGGGCCATTTGCCCATCAAATCAGCTGTCATTCCAGATTTATTTTCCCTCTCACCCCTTTCTACTGCCACCCCCTCCCCAAAAACCCATACCGTTTTTGTATCATTTTCTGAAGAATTTTTCTGTTATTCATTCACTCATTATGTGCCATGTCGCATGACGTGGGCGATCATGGTTTTTGACAATTGCCAATGATTTCTACACAAGTGGTTTGCCATTGCCTTCTTCTGGGCAGTGTCTTTACAAGAGAGGTGACCCCAGCCATTATTGATACCCTTCAGACATTGCCTGGCATCATTGGTCACATAACCAGGTCAGGTGCTACAACTTGCCCAAGGGTGACCTGCAGGCACGTGGAGGGAAGGAGCACCTTACACCTCCCTTGGTAGAGACTTGCCTCCACCCATGTTCAGTCATTGTAGCACAGAAATACAATTAAAAGCACCCATGGTTCATCCTAACCCTGCTTCTTCACAGCACAGTTAAGCTTATTCATTCCTCAACAACGCGTAAAGCCACCGGTCAGTGATAATTTTCTTAAGCAATGTTTTTAAGGGTGTTTTATCACAAGTACCAATTGGAATAACGCCAATGTTCTTCATCGTGCATCACAAAATTAAAACACTTCAAATCCAGCCTACGAGACTCACAGAGTTCTGCTACACAGAAACAAGCCACTGGTCCCTTGTCTGTGCCAACCAAGTTTTCCTACCACACCTAGTCTCATTTGCTTGTGTATGGCCCACATCCCTCTACACCTTGCTGCAGCCATCAGGAATGAGGTACAGAAAACCTTAGGTCCCACACCACCAGGTTCAGGAACAGTTCAATTACCAGACTCCTGAACCAGCGTGGACAAATTCACTCACCTCAACACGGAGACCATTCTACAACCCAAGGACTCGACAACTCCAGGTCTCCTCATTACTTATTCATTCCGTTTGTCTTTTTGTATTTGAACAATGTGTTGTCTTTTGTACATTGGTTGTGTCTTTGTGTGGTCCCCCCCCCAATTGATTCTATTGTCTTTCTTTGTATTTATTGTGAATGCCTGCAAGAAAATGAATCTCGGGGGTAGTGTATGGAGACATATGTACTTTAATTTACTTGGAAACCCTTCTTCCCCATGTAACTGTACAAATACCTTTTGAATGTCCCAATTGCCTCTAGCCGTTCCCCTGACTGGTTAATCCACATACTGGACATTTTAGGAGCAATTCCTTCCACACCATCAGATTTGTGAATGGGCCACCAGGTAAAAGGTACAGAACCTGGAGACTCACCACCAGGTTCAAGTACAGTTACGACCCCTCAGCCATCAGGCTCTTGCATAGAAAGGGATAGATAGCACTCACTTGCCTCATCATTGAAAAGTTTCGACATCCAGTGACCTCACTTTAAGGGCTCGCTCTCATGTTCTCATTATTTATTATTTATATTTGCATTTGCTCAGTTTGTTGTCGTCCACACTCGTTGATCTTTCATTAATCTTTCTATGGACACTGATTTATAGCTTTGCTGAGTCCCACAGGGAAAAAAAAATCGCAGGTTGTACATGATGACATACGTGTACTTTGAAAGTAAAACTTATTTTGAACTTTTAACGCTAACTCACTTTTGCACTATTTAAAAATATATATTTTCTATTGTAACTTGTTTTTTTTTAAATATTGCATTGTGGTGCTGCCGAAAAACAACAAATTTCGCAATACATTATAAACCTGACTTCTGATGCTCAACTCACTGTGTGAAATAATTGCACCTTAGGTCCCTTTTAAATCTTTCCCTGCTCGCTTTAAACCTATGCGTCTAAGTCTGGATTCCCCTACCCTGGGGAACGATTTCTAAAGTACTGAGAAACTCAAGATACTATTAAAACAAATGCCCACGAAAACTTGGTTTGGCCAACCATTTTCTGTCTTATCGAGAAGCAACAGCTTAAATATTTCAGACACGAGAAGCTCTGCAGATGCTGGAAATCCAAAGCCACACACACACAAAACGGCGGAGGAACTCGGCAGGACAGGCAGCATCTATGGCGACGTTTCAGTGAGTCCCGATGAAGGGTTTCGGCCCGAACATCGACTGTTTACTATTTTCCATGCATGCTAACTGGCCAGCTGAATCCTCCTACATTTTGTGTACAGCTTAGATACAGCCCCCCCCCCTCTTTCTGGACAGAAACATCCCCCTTCTTTATTCCACCTGGCCCCATCAGCACAATCTATATCCCCCCCCCCCATGCACAAATTTATCCGTTACCCCTTCGGGGTATCTCCACAATTTGTCAGCTCCAAAGCGGAACAACCCCCGCCCCCGAGGTGAAGAAACTTCCCCAATGCTCCCTTATTCGATCTTACACGGAGGCTAACTTTATAATCTCCCCATCAAGAGAGCTGAGAAGAACACAACTATTCCCTCAGTCTCATCCCTCAACGTTTAGAGAGTCGCTCACAGTTGCCGCCGTCCCTTCGGAGCCCGGCGTGACAAGCAAGGTTACCACGCTGAAAACCACAGCAAAACGGAATCAGCACTGAGCACCAAGAAGTTAAGAACCACATCAATAAACTCTACAGAACGGTTCCGAGCTTGAGGGAGACTCTAACAAACTTACATCACGATATTTGGAACATAAATACTATCTGTTAGCACCTTGTTGGTGGAAATACACTCAGCCGCCGTTCGGGATGCAATGATTCGCTGACTTCCATGATCTGTTACTCGGTATTAACGCACATTGACAAATGCCGGCGTGAAATTGTTCCTTCTCGATGGAAGGAACACACGCAAGTTACACCAACCGTAATTTCCCCCCTCTTCTTTTTTTTTGGCAAAATAAGGAATGTTTCGTCCTACCACAAGGCTGCAACTGAAAAACCCGCGTGGGATCCATGCCGGCTAGGTGTGCAAACGCTGGGTTCCGTACGGACCACCCACCCTCAACCTCTCGTCTTGTCAGTCGGCGCGCTTTAAAGGCTGCTCCCGGTACAACCACGTCCTGGCCGCTTAGCCAAGTCCGAGAAACGCCCAGAGGGTCTATCCTCCGCCTATTACACTGCCCCCTCCCCTAACCATAATAATAATGTACAAATTTAATTTGCAAAACGGGCCGGAGGAAACCATATGTATCTCAGGAAAAAAAGTATATAAACCACGTGTCTTCTTCCTCAATTGCAAGTCAAGCGCAGGACGTTAAACTGAAGTTTAGAAACCTAAACCCTGCGCCAATTTGTAAGAAAAAAAATTATAAATACGATCAGGTAAAATAAAAACTATCATGTATTATGAAAGGTTACAGGAAACTGGAGGATGGGGGCTTGTTTGAGCCGACAGATATTTGAAGGAGGAGTTCTGGGTGATTGACAGCAGCCTCGGCGCTGATCTTTGGTGTTTTAAACCTACGACTTGCTCTCTACTCTCTTCTTGGGCGTTGGATGGTGAAACAAACTAGAAATGGTTTTGGAAGTGCGTTTGTCTCCGGTTCATGAATCACAGATGAGATGTGATTATTGTAGTTAAAGAAATATAAGGAGCAAGCGCGATGAGGGTGGCATTAACTAATAAATTCATTGTTTAAACCAGTAAGTGAAACACGTATGCGGGGTGGATGTATCTTGGTGAACTGATTTATCGGAGTATCTGTTCTGGTCTCTGGACTGCCTGGAGGTCAGATGGACAGAGTTGACATCATTCTACCTGTAATCTGATTTTAAGTACATTAAACACTGTGTGTTAGTTAATAGGGAGAAGATGACAATTTGATTATGGCGAATATGAGAGGGCATAATTTTAAGATGTTTCTCCTATAGGAGAGGTAGCTCCCGCTACGTGGAATATACTCCCCCATGGCGTGTAACTCCTGGCTTTCACGTGAGGTTTAGCTACTAAGCCAGGTGGGATCGTTTCTACTGACGGCAGAAGTGGCAAAGGCTGGTTATTGGTGCCTTAAAACCTGCCACTTCGGGCAGATGATGCAGCTCCTTCCATGAGGAAAACTCTGATCTCAAACCTCCAGTGCGTGCTGCTGTATTCACTCAAGGGGAAATCTTGGTGAGTTAGCCCCGAGGAAAAATCCGGAGCCGGGGTCCCCAAGACAGTCCTGCTCCGTTAAGTTGAACACTGACAAACGACTCCTGCAACGCAGAATGTGCCAAACTGTATCGGTCTCTGCTGTCCCTCGGGATTCGCCAGCTGTTTGAAGAGGGTGAGCTTGCTCTCTGGTATTGCCCTGGCTTGCCTAACAGCTGGAACACAACGTCTTTGGTCCACCTCGGTCAACGGGAGGCCTCAAATTTTGAGATGATTAGAGGAAAGTCCAGGGGAAATGTTAGAGGGTTTTTTTTTTACACAGAGAATGGTGAGTGTGCGGAATGCCAGGGGTGTTGTTAGTGGCTAGTACGTTAGGGATCTTGTCCTGATGAAGGGTCTCAGCCCAAAATGTTGACTGTACTCTTTTCCATAGATGCCGCCTGGCCTGCTGAGTTCCTCCAACATTTTGTTGCTTAGATTTCCAGCATCTGCATATTTTCTCTTGTTAGGGATCTTGGGCCCCTTATCTTAAATAGGAAGTGTTTGCATTGGAGAAGGCCTACAAGAGGTACATGCAAACGATCCTGGGAACGAAAGGGTTAACAAACAGTAGGAGGAGCATTTAATGGCTCTGAGCCTGTACTTACTATAGGGATATTGTTTGGAAGATTGAGAGGAATCTCATTGAAACCCATTGAATATTGAAAGGTTGGACAGAGTGCATATGAAGGTGTGTTTACTATGGTGGGGGTGTTTAGGGCCAGAGTGCACAGCCTCAGAATCCAAGAATGTCCCTTTAGAACAGAGATGAAGAATTTCTTGAGCTAGAGGAGGGGAATCTGTGAAACTTACTGGCACAGCCCTGTTGTAGACGCTAAGTCATTGGCTATAGTAGTTAAAGCAAAGGTGATAGGTTCTGTGGTGAACTACATGTATCTGTCTGGACACGCCCCCCCCCCCCCCCCCCCGCTGACTGCTCCTGTGGCTCCTCCCACAGACCCTGGTATGAAGGCGATTGGAGGCACTGCTCCTCCCTCAGTCTCCAGGATGTTGTGTGGTGATCTCTTGCTGCTGACGGTGCTTCCTTCCAGCTAATAAAAGCCTATCTCGACTCACATCTCCGAGACTTATTGATGGTGCATCAGGTTCTTATTTAGTCGGGACATCAAAGGTTATGGGGAGAAAGTGGTAGAGCAGGATTGAGAGGGTTAGTGAACAGCCAAGATGGAATGGCAGGAAGACTCAATGGACCAAAAGGCCTAATTCTACACTTGTAGCTTAAAGTCTCAGGGACATTTAAAAGGCTGTTAGATGGGTACTTGGATGAAAGAAAAATGGAGGATTATGTGAAAGGGAAGGGTTAGATTCATCTTGGTGTAATTTAAAGGGTCTGCCCAACATTGTGCGCCAAAGGGCCTGTACTGTTCAATGTTCTATCTGTGCAATGTATAACCAAACTCACTTTGCATTTGCTGCTTTTTCACTTTCCCATTTACTGACATTAAAGCCTTCACATCCTTCCTATGATGTGTCAACCAGAACTGCACTCAGCATTCAAGGTGCAGTCTAATAAATGTTTTCAACAGGACTTTCCAGGTTTCTCTGGTGGCCCAATCGAATCGGGAGCAGGAGAAGAGGCAGCTCACAGGTCTGTGAGTGAGATTCAAAATGGGGCATTTGCAGGCTTCTGGTGTTTTTCCAGCAGAGTGGCCACTCAGTGAGTGGCCCAGGGTTAGAGTGGAGAGGCTTTGGCGAGAAAAGGCTTGTGTGAGGGGTAAGTATCTAGTAAGATTCTTCATTCTTTGTCTGTCTATCAGTACATAGATCGGTGAGAATGGCTCTAGGGACTGCGTTGTGATGTGAGAATTCTGGGAAACCTCCAGCCTTCTGGATAATCATGTCTGCACCAGGTGCACCGAGCTGCGACTCCTCAGAGGGTGTGTTAAGGACTGGATCTGCAGTTCAATGACCTGCAGCTCATACAGGAAACCCAGGAGGGGATAGATTGCAGTTACAGGGAGGTAGTCACCCCTAAGAAGCAGGAGGCCAATAACCGGGTGCCTGGCAGGTGAAGGAAGGCAAATAGACAGCCAGTGCAGAGAAACCCTGTGGCTGTTTCCTTCAATAATAAGTATACCACTTTGGATGTGTTAAGGAGAACAACCTACCAGGTCTCTGGCACTGTGGCTCAAAAGGGAAGTGAGGAGAACAGGACTACAGTAGTGATGGGGAATTCCATAGTCGGGGGAGTAGACATGAGATTCTGTGGACACGACTGAGACACTTGGATTATATGTTGCCTCCGAGGTGCCAGGGTCAGGGACCTCTTGGATTGGGTCCATGGCATTCTAAAGGGGGACAGTGAGCAGCCGCAGTTGTGGTGCATATTAGCACCAATAAGATAGGTAGGAAAATTAGGAGGTGCTGAAGAGAGAATTTAGGGAGCTGGGTAGAAAGCTGAAGAGTAATATCTCCCGGGTAGTAATCTCTAGATCGCTGCCTGTGCCACACACCAGTGGAGGTAAGAACAGGATGAATGGGTGGCTGAGGAACTGGTGCAGTGGGCAGGATTTTAGATTTCTGGGTCATTAGGATCTCTTCTGGGGATTGTATGACCTGCACAAAACGGACAGGTTCCACCTGAACCAGAGGGAGGACCAATATCCTTGAAGGATTGCTAGAACAGTTGGGGTGGATTTATACTAATCTGGCAGGGGTATGGAAACTGAGTGATAGGGCTGAGGATGGGGCATTTGGTATACAAGCAGAAGCAGCGTTTCGTGAAACTGTCATGAAGGACAGGCTGGTGAAAGGGCAAAATTGCAGAAGCGGGATGAGTGGCAGGGGACAAAGTCATAAAGGCTGATGAATACAAGTCTAAAGGTGTTACATTTGAATACATACAGTATATGGAATAAGGTAGATGATCTTGGAGCACAGCTAGAGGTAGGTAGTATGACATACTGGGCGTCACTGAGTCGTGGATGAAAGAAGATTATAGTTAGGACCTTAACATCCAAGGATACACATTGTATCAAAAAGACAGGCAGGTAAGCAGAGAGGTGGCATGGCTCTTTTGGTAAAAATTAAATCAAACCCTTGGAAAGAGGTGACATAGGGTCAGAAGATGTAGAATCATTGAGGGTTGATTTAATAAAATGCAAGGGTAAAAAGACCCTAATGGGAGTTGTATACAGACTTCTGAACAGTAGCCGGGGTGTGGGTGCAAATTAGATGGGAGAAAGAAAATGCATGTCAAAAGGACAACGTGCAATAACCATGGGAGAATTTCAACATGCAGGTAGATTGGGAAAATTAGATTGGTGCTGACTTTGGATCCCAAGTGAGAGGATTTGTAAAATGCCTATGAGATTCTAGAGCAGTTTGTGGTGGAGCCCACTAAGGGATCAGCTATTCTGCATTGGGTAATGTGTAATGAACCAAATTTGATTAGGAAGCTGAAGGTAAAAGAACTTTTAGGAGTCAGTGATCATAATCTGATAGAATTCACCCTGCAATTTTAGAGGGAAAAGCTAAAGACAAATGTATCAGATGTATCAGCATTATTTGGAGTAAAGGGAATTACAGAAACATGAGAGAGGAGCTGGCCAAAGTCAGTTAGAAGGGAACACTAGCAAGGATGACAGCAAAGCAGTACAGGCTGGAGTTTCTAGGAGAAGGATAGATACATCCCAAAGAAGAAGCAATATTCTAAGAAAAGGATGATGCAACCGTGGCTGACAAAGGAAGTCAAAGCCAACATGAAAGCAAAAGAGAGGTCATAGAATAAAGCAAACATTAGTGGGGGTTGGGAAGCCTTTAAAAACCAACAGAAGGCAACTAAAAAGCCATAAAGATGGAAAGATGGTAAGGATGGAAGGAAGGTAAGCTAGCCAATAATATCAAAGTGAATACCAAAGGTTTACATATCTGAAAAAAGAGTACATGAGAAGCAAAATAGAAAATGACGCTGGAGAGGTAGTAATGGGGGATGAGGAGGTGGTGGATGAACTGATAAGTATTTTGCATCAGTCTTCACTGTGGAAGGCACTAGCAGTATACAGAAAGTTTGAGAGTGTCAGGGAGCTGAAGTGAGTGCAGTTGCTATTACTAGAGAGGAGGTGCTTGTGAAGCTGAAAGTTTTCAAAGTAGACAAGTCACCTGGAGCAGATGGACTACACCCCAGGTTTCTGACAGAGATAGCTGAAGAGATTGTGGAGGCATTAGAAACGAACTTTCAAGAATCACTAGATTCTGGCATGGTTCTGAAGGATAGAAAATTGCAGATGTCACTCCACTCTTCAAGAAGAGAGGAAGGCAGAGAATGGAAATTATAGGCCAGTTAGCCTGAGCTCAGTGGTTGGGAAGATGTTGGAGTTAAAGATGAGGTTTCGGAGTACTTGGTAAAATATGATAAAATAAGTCAAAGTCAACATAGTTTCCTTATGGGGAAAATCTTGCCTGACAAATTTGCTGGATTTATTTGAGGAAATAACAAACAGGATAGACAAAGGAGAATTGGTGGAGGTTGTGTACTTGGGTTTTCAGAAGGCATTTGACAAGTTGTCATGCATGAGGCTGCTTAGCAAGACACGAGTCCATGGTATTACAGGAAAGATACTAGCTTGGATAGAGCATTGACTGATTGGAAGGAGGCTAAAAGTGGGAATAAAAGGAGCCTTTTCTGATTGGCTGCTGATGTTATTATTATGGAGGGCCTGTCCTGGGCCCAGCACATAAGTGCAGTTACAAAAAAAGCACTGCAGCACCTCTACTTCCTTAGTGGTTTGTGAAGTTTCAGCATGACATCTAAAACATTGACAAACTTCTATAGATAGGTAGTGGAGTGTGTGTTAACTGGTTGCATCACAGCCTGATATAGAAACACCTTGAAAGGAAAATCTTCCAAAAAGTAGTGGATACAGCCTACTCCATCACAGTTAAAGCGATCCCCACCATTGAGCACATCTACACAAAACATTGTCACAGAAAAGCAGCATCCATTATTCTGGACCCCCACCACAAAGACTGTGCTCTCTTCTTGCTGCTGCCATCAGGAACAATGTACAGGAGCCTCAGGACTCACACCACCAGGTTCAACAACAGTTATTACCCCTCTACTATAAAGGCTCTTAAATCAAAGGAGATAACTGCACTCACCTTCACTTGCCCCATCGCTGAAATGTTACCACAGCCAATGGACTCGCTTTCAAGAACTCTTCATCGTTGTTCATTTATTTATTATTATTATTTCTTTCTTTTTGTATTTGCACAGCTTGTGGTCTTTTGCACACTGGTTGAATGTCCAAGTTGGTGCAGTCTATTATTGATTCTATTATGGTTATTCGATGATAGATTCGATTGTAGATTCTGCCTACAAGAAATGAATCTCAGGGTGCATATGGTGACATATATGTACTTTGATAATAAATTTACTTTGAAATATTGAACTTAAACTAATGGTGTTCTGCGGGGGTCAGTGTTGCGACTGCTTCTGATTTGGATGACGGATTTGATGGCTTTGTGGCGAGTGTGCGGACATTACAAAGATAGGTGGAGGGGCAAGTAGTATTGAGGAAGTAGGGGACTTCCTTAGACAGATTAGGAAAATGGGCAACAAGTTTCAGATGGAACACAATGTTGGGAAGTGCACTTTGCTACGAAGAATAAAAACATAGACTATTTTCTAAACAGGGAAATAATTCAAAAATCCGAGGTGCAAAGGGACATGGGAGTCCTTGTGCAGGATCCCCTACAGGTTAATTTGCAGTTTTAGTTGCTGGTGAGGAAGATAAGTGAATGTTAGCATTCAGTTTGAGATGTCTAGGACAGAAAAGCAAGGATGGAATGTTGATGCTTTATAAGGCACCGGCGAGGCCTTATTGTGAGCAGTTTTGGGCAGATTATCTAAGAAAGCATGTGCTGATGTTGGAGAAGCTTTAAAGGAGGTTTATAACATAATTCTGAGAATGAAAGACTTCCCATATGAATAACTTTTAATGGGTCTGGGCCTATACTCACTGGAATGTAGTAGAATGTCGGGAATCTCACTAAACCTATTAAATGTTGAAAGGTCTATATAGAATGGATGTGGAGAAGATGCCTCCTAGGACCAGACAGTACAACCTCAGAGTTGAGGGACATCCATTTAGGACAGAGATAAGGAGGAATTTCTTCAGCCAGCAGGTGGTGAATCTAGAATTCCTTACCACAGGTGACTGTGGAGGCCAGGACATTGGGTGTATTTAAAGCACAGGTTGATAGATCCTTGACAAGTCAGAGCATGAAAGAATCAAGTTGAGAGGAAAATGGATCAGTCATGATCAAATAGCAGATCCAACTCAATGGGCCAAAAGGCCTAATTCTGCTCCTGTGTCTTATGGTAAATGAATCTCAGGGTTGTACATGGTGACATGTATGTACTTTGATAATTGCATTTATTTTGAATCTTGAACTTTTATCTTTTACACTCTGAATCAGATTTATTATCACTGACATGTAAAGGTTGTTGCTTTGTGGCAGGAGTACCATGCAATGCATAAACTTTACTGTAATATACAATAAAAAATGTATAAAATAAGTAGTGCAAAAAGAAGAGAGCAAAACTAATGAGGTAATGTCCATGGAACGTTCAGAAATCTGATCGCAGAGGGCAAGAAGCTGTTCCTAAAATGTTAAATGTGCATCTTCAGGCTCCCGTACCTCCTCCCTGATGTCCCAATCGATGAAGGTAAGAACGCTGTACATTTTCTTTATTACCTTATCCACGTGTTACTCTCACACTCCTTTCATCTACTGCTCCACACCCAAAGCAATCATTTCAATTTCTACCCATTCATACTCTCAAACAGCACAGAAGCAGGCCCTATGGTCCATCTACTCCATGCTGACCAAGATGCCATATCCATGCTAGTCTCCTTCACCGGAGTTGAGCCCATAACTTTCTAACCCTTTGTAATACACACATCTGCCCAACTGTCTTTTAAAGATTGTTATTGTACCTGTCCCAACCACATCCTTGGCAGCTCATTCCACATATGTACCAGCCTTTGTGAATGGGGGGAAAAAAAGCAAAGTTGCCTTCAGTTTCCTTTTAAATCTTTACCCCTCACCTTATTATTATCTTTGCCTCCATCATGGGCAGAAGCCTTCCCACCATCGAGGAATTCTTCAAAAGGTGATGGCTCAAAAAAGTGGCATCCATCATTAAGGACCCTCACCCCAAAACATGCTGTTTACTCATTGTTACCATCGGGGAGGATGTACTGGAGCTTGAAGACACACACTCAATGTTTTTAGGTTTCCCTTCCCCTCCACCATCAGATTTCTGAACAGTCTGTAAAGACAACCTCACTATATTGATTTTTTTCTCTCTCTACTTACTTACTTTTATATTTTTTTATTGTAACATGTAATATTTTTATATATTGCACTGCTGCCATAAAATAACAAGTTTCATGACATAAACCTGACAGCTGCAGAAAGATGGCGCTATTAAGAAGTGATTTTTGCATGCAGCAGCGATGGGAATCAGCAAGTATTCCCGTTTTGGACTACTACAGCTAAAGCACACAGTCACAGCCATGGGTAATTCAGTAAAGAGCATTATCTTTAGAGTTTAAAGAAAACTCTATTGCTACTCAAAGTTGATGATCCTTGGGCAGTAGACTCAGGTCATGAGTGCAGTTCCCCTTTAAGAAAATGGAAGTGCAATTGAAACGCAGGGGGTGTAGACGCCCACTCCCAACTATCCTGCTGGCGAATATATAGTCACTGTAAAATAAAAAATTGAAGACCTCAGAGCAAGATTACTGTACCAGAAGGACATTGGGGTCTGCTATATACTTTGCTTCACAGAAACGTGGCTATCCCCTTTCATTTTGGACACCATGCTGCAGCTCGATGGCTTCACGATTCTCTGCTAGGATAAGAAGGCTGACCCTCTTAAAGGCAGGGGAGGTAGAGTCTGTTTTATGATTAACTCGTCATGGTGAACGAATGTGGTGGTTCTGTCTCACTCCTGCTCACCTGATCTGGAACATCCAGTGGTCAAATGTTGTCCATTTTATCTGCCAAGGGAGTTTTTCCCACCATCATCCCAGTAGCAGTGTACGTTCCATCTCAGGCTAATGTCAGGCAGGCACAGGAGGAGCTGAGTACTATAATCAGCAGGCATGAAATAGCTTACTTTAATGTCTTTCCTATTATTGTGGGCAATTTGAATCAGGACAGCTTGAAGAAGTCTGAACAACTACCACCAACATATCACCTGTGGGACCAGAGGAACCAGTTGTACACCATAAAGAACACTTACTGTGCCATTCCCAGCAAGTCCAATCACATGGCTGTAAATCTACTTCCAGCAGACAAGCAGAAACTAAAGACTGCAGCACCAGTGGTGAGGGCTAAGAAGGGAGCGGAGGAATGCTTACAGGACTGCTTTGAGTCAATATTTGGGGATTCATCTTTAAATCTGAATGAATACACCACAGTTGTGACCGACTTCATCAAGACCTGTGTGGATGAATGTGTGCCTTCGAGGACATAACAATCCAAAGCTGAGGATGGGCCGGGAGATTTGTAGCATGCTGAGGGCTAGATCTGTGGCATTCATTACCAGAGATCCAGAACTATACAAGGAGTTCAGGTATGACCTTTGAAAGGCTATTTTAAGGGCAAAAAAACAATTCCTGTTGAGGTTAGAGATGGAATCGAGTGCATGTCAACTCTGGAAGGGTTTGCCGGTCATAACTTCCTTTACAGTGAAACCCAACATCATGAACGGCTGTGGTTCTTCACTCCAGATGAGCTCATCACCTTTTATGTAGGCTTTGAAGGACCTTTGCGAGCCCCTGCAGCATCTGAAGACCCTGTAAACTCTTTCAGAGATGACATCAGGAAATCTTTCAAGAGGGTGAACCCTCACAAGGCACCTGGTTCTGATTGTGTAGTTGGTTGAACTCTGAAAACCTATGCCAACAACTGGCAGGAGTACTCAAGGACTCCAACCACTGCAGTTGGAGATTCCCACCTGGTTAAAAAGGATGACAATCATACCCGTGCCTAAGAAGAGCAGAGTGACCTTCCACAGTGGCTATTGCCCAGTGGCATTCACATCCACTGTGATGAAGTGCTTTGAGAGGCTGATCATAGCTAGAATCAACTGCCTAAGCAAGGACCTGGACTCTCTGCAATTTGCCATTTGCCACAATAGATCTATAGTGGATGCAATCTCACTGGCTCTCCTCTCAGCCTCGGTTCACCTGGACGATAACAACACCTACTTCAGGCTGCTGTTTATTGAATACAGCTCAGCATTCAATCCAATCAGTTCTAATCAACAAAACCTGGGCCTCTGTACCTCCCCCTGCGACTGGATCCTTGATTTCTTCAAAAGGACACCACCGTCTGTGCGGATCCAAAATAACATCTCCTCCTCACTGACAATCCAGAATGGTTCACCTCAGTGTTCAGCCCACTGTTCTACTCTCTCTACACCCAAGAATGTGTGGCTAGACACAGCTCAACTGTGGTGAACTACATATACCTGTCTGGACACGACCCCTGCTGACTGCTCCTGTGGCTCCTCCCACAGACCCCGGTATAAAGGCGATTGGGGTCTGAGCCCGGCCTCTCAGTCTCCAGGATGTCAACCACTGCTTGTTCCTTCTTCCAGTCAATAAAAGCTGATATCTCGCCTTTACGTCTCAGAGTGAGTTATTGATGGTGCATCATCAACGCCATCTATAAATTTGCTGATGACACAACTATCGTTGGCAGATGGGGATGAGAAGGAGTGAGATAGATCAGCTGACTGAGTGGTATTGTAGCAACAACTTTGCACTCATTGTCAGTAAGACAAAGGAAGTGATTGTGGACTTCAGGAAGGGGAAGTCGAGGGAACAGACACCAGTCCTCATCAAGGGGTTAGAAGTGAAAAGGGTAAGCAGTTTCAAGTTCCTGTGTGTCCACATCTTTGAGGATCAATCTTGGGACCAGTATATTGATATGTTAATAATTGCAAAGAAGGCATGACAACAGTTTTATTTCATTCAGGGTTTGAATAGAATTGGTATGTCACCAAAGACACTCACAATTTTCTACAAATGTACTGTAGAGAGCATTCTAACTGATTGCATCACCTCTGGTATAGAAGGGCCACCGTATAGGATCGGAAAAAGCTGCAGAAAGTTGTAAACTCAACCAGCTCCATCACTCTTACCAGAAAACAACCTGTCCCAATCCACACTTGCCAGATATTTTCTGATTATCATCAAAATTAGCCTTTCCTAAATTTAAAATCTCAACCCGAGAACCAGACCTATCTTTTTCCATAATCTCCTACTATCATAACTTTGTTTCTTGTAACAGTCTGCAATCTCTCCTATATATTTGCTCCTCCAAATCCTGCAGACTATTGGGTGGTCTATAACATAACCCCATTAATGTAGCCATACCTTTCTTATTTCTTCTTCTGCCTATAAAACCTCACAAGATGAGTTTTTCAGGCTGTCCTGACTAGCAGCGTCACCCCTCTCCCTTTAATCCCTCCTGCTCTATCACTTCTAAGACAGCAGAACCCAGGAAAATTCAGCTGCCAGTCCTGCACCTCCTGCAACCAAGTCTCACTAAAGTCTACAATGTCATTTCACATGTTAATACACGTACTAAGTTTATTCACCTTTCCTACAATACTCCTTGCATTGAAATATATGCAGCTCAGAACATTGGTCCCACCGTACTCGACTTCATGATTCCTGACATCTACGTAGGCTAAGTAATATCTTTCTCCACATCTACCCCACTATCTATTCTGGCACTCTGGTTCCCATCCCCCTGCAACCCTAGTTTAAATTCCACACCCACCACCCCTCAACCTCACCTTGCAGCACTAGGAAACCTTCCCACTAGGTTATTAGTCCCCTTCCATTTCAGGTACAACCTGTCCCTTCTGTACATGTCCCACCTTCTCTGTAAGAGAGCCAATGTTCCAAAGATATGAAGCCTTTCCTCCTGTTCCATCTCCTAAGTCAAATGTTAAACTGTATGATCTTCCTATTTCTGGCCTCATTAGCGTATAGCTTCGGTAGCAATCCTGAGTTCCTGGAGGTTCTGTCCTGTAACTTATCACCTAACTCCCTGAACTCTGAAGGACCTCATCACCCCTCTTACTCAAGTCATTAGTACTGACAGTGCTCACCCTACCATTTTAAAATACTGTGGACTTGATCTGAGACATTCCTAACCTGAGGCAACATACCGTATGGGAATCTCATTCTTGACCATAGAACCTCCTTTCTGTTCACTGACCAATGTATCTCCGATTATTACAGCTCACCTCATCCCTTCCCTTCTGAGTCACGGAGCCAGACTCAGTGCCAGGGACCTGACCAATGTGGCTTTCCTCCCCACCCCACCCCCACCAACTGTATCAAAGTTATTGAAGAGAGCGGCACAGGGGTACCCTTCACTGGCTTTCTAGCCTGTTTCATCCTCTTGACCATCATCCTGTTACCAGTCATTGCACAAGAGCAGCATTCCACTAACCTGGCTGGCAACCCCGCGGCTCTTGATGTGCGATAAGAAAGGAAGAATAAATAACAAAATAAGATCTGCCTATGGCCCATGCCTCTCCGAAGCCTCAACTCTCCACTCTAACACTGGCCCACTCACACAGTGGGCATTCCCACAGTGACTGCTCCATAGAACACAGAACATAAAACAGTACAGCGCATTACAGGCCCTTCAGCCCACAATGTTGTGCCGACCCTCAAACGCTGCCTCCCATATAACCCCCCACTTTAAATTCCTCCATGTAACTGTCTAGAAGTCTCTTAAACTTCACTAGTGTATCTGCCTCCACCACTGACTCAGGCAGTGCATTCCATGCACCAACCACTCTCTGAGTGAAAAACCTTCCTCTAATATCCCCCCTGAACTTCCCTCCCCTTACCTTAAAGCCATGTCCTCTTGTACAGAGCAGTGGTGCCCTGGGGAAGAGACACTGGCTGTCCGCTCTGTCTATTCATCTTTATATCTTGTGCACCTCTATCATGTCTCCTCTCATCCTCCTTCTCTTCAAAGAGTAAAGCCCTAGCTCCCTTAATCTCTGATCATAATCCATACTCTCTAAACCAGGCAGCATCCTGGTAAATCTCCTCTGTACTCTTTCCAATGCTTCCACATCCTTCCTATACTGAGGCGACCAGAACTGGACACAGTACTCCAAG
The DNA here is from genome assembly GCF_030144855.1 of Hypanus sabinus. Classification (NCBI taxonomy): domain Eukaryota; kingdom Metazoa; phylum Chordata; class Chondrichthyes; order Myliobatiformes; family Dasyatidae; genus Hypanus; species Hypanus sabinus. Next base: position 179,360,568 of record NC_082708.1, on the reverse strand, counting down.
TGTGGCCTAACTAGAGTTTTATAGAGCTGCATCATTACATCGCATCTCTTAAACTCTATCCCTTGATTTATAAAAGCTAACACCCCAAAAGCTTTCTTAACTACCCTATCTACCTGTGAGGCAACTTTTAGGGATCTATGGACATGTACCCCCAGATCCCTCTGCTCCTCCACACTACCAAGTATCCTGCCACTTACTTTGTATTCTGCCTTGGAGTTTGTCCTTCCAAAGTGTACCACCTCACACTTCTCCGGGTTGAACTCCGTCAGCCACTTCTCAGCCCACTTCTGCATCCTATCAATGTCTCTCTGCAATCTTCAACAATCCTCTACACTATCTACAACACTACCAACCTTTCTGTTGTCTGCAAACTTGCCAACCCACCCTTCTACCCCCACATCCAGGTCGTTAATAAAAATCACGAAAAGTAGAAGTCCCAGTTAAATCCATTTAAATCTATCTTGGATCCTTGCCTAATTATGCACAATCCAATGCACATTCTTCTTGGGAATGTGGGATGCAAAATGTGCTAACAGCCCTTGCTCACTTCTTTTAACCTCTCTCCCCCTTACACAATCTGGTGTCTCCTTGGGAACAGTGGCACGGAGAATGTGCCAACTGTCCCCGCTCGCTTCTTTAAAACTTTTCTCTCTTACACAATCTGACATATCTTCAGGAGCTGTGGTGTACAAAAACAAATCACATCAAAGACAGGCAAACAACATTGGTTGTCTGTCCATCTTTGTGTGCAGATTTTCATTGTGGTTTGTTGTACTTACTGTGAGTGCCTGCAAGAAAATGAATCCCAGGGCGCTATGTAGTGACATATACTGTACATGCTTTGATAATACATTTGATTTGAACTTTGAAAGATCCTGAGCTCTGTTTCAATAAGGATTTCTAGTGGAGGATTGCTTGGCTTATTAAATACAAGGTTGTCCCTTTACAATGAACAAAGAAGTGGCAGATGGACCACACTGTCAGAAAGTATGGTCATGCACTTTGGTAGAAGGAATAAAAGAGTAGACTATTTTCACTTTTGCCTGTATATATGACACCAAGTAGGTATGTATATTTAAAGCAGAATCTGATAGATTCTTGATTGGACAGGGCATGAAGGGATATGGGGAGAAGGCAGGAGATTGGGGCTGAGAGGAAAAATGGATCAGCCATGATGAAATGGTGGAGCAGATTCGATGGGCCAAACAGCCTAATTCTGCTCCTATATCTTATGGTCTTGTATGTCCTGGCTGGTAGGTTGGTGGGTTCTGGTGATGCATTTGGGTAGTTTAGACTACCCATTGTAGAGTCTTCCTGTCCGCCTCAGTGGAGCATCTGTACGATGCAGTGACGCAGTTTGTTGGGATGCTCTCTTCTGCACATCTGTATAATACTGTAAGTATAGATGTATAAAGTACAGCTCTTTTCAGCCTAGAGGTGTTGGTGAACTTGCCTGATTGTGTAGAATGTGTTCTGGGACCATGAGAGGTTGTGCACTCCTAGAAGTTTGAACTGCATGCAGTTTCCACTTCTGTGCTGCTAATGTAAAGGGGGTGTCGGTGGTGCAAATTCTCCTGAAGTCAATAACCATCTCCTTTGTCATGTTATGTTAATTAAATGAGTGTAAACTGAGGTCCCTATTTCGATAAAAAGGGCTGCCAAGAGAAAAGCAAAAGCATTTTTCTGTTGCTTGTTTTTTGAAGAATCTTTTATTGTCCATCTGAAATAATGAGAACCAGATTATCTGTCCTGTTATCTCATTGAGTTCTGTGTGCACTGATTGGCTGGAGATGAACAGCACACTTCATTGGCGGTGAAATGCCTCGTAATGTTATAATGTTTAAGTGTGGCTTTGTGCTATGTGTCGCATGTGTGTGGCCTTCTCTACTCAGCAAGTAATTTACTTGTTTCAATGCATTCCCATTATCAGATTACTGGCAAAAAGATTTAATCTGTACCTGTAAACCAATCTCATCTGAATTCCAGGTACTTTGCAAACCACTTTGAGATGTTTTGAGGTCACAACGTATATTTTATTCCAGTTCAGTTCAATGCCTTCTATGCTGGCTTTGACCATCAAATGTGGAGGAACCTTCATGGACTTACGCTACCCACAATGATCCTAGAATTTTAGTCTCTGAGGCCAACATGTGAGCATAGTTCAGCAGGGTAAACCCACAAAAAGCATTTGAGCCAGATGGGATATATAACCATATAACAATTACAGCACAGAAACAGGCCATCTCTAAGAGAAGTCCTTCTAGTCCGTGCCGAACGCTTACTCTCACCTAGTCCCGCACTCAGCCCATAACCCTCCATTCCTTTCCTGTCCATATACCTATCCAATTTTGCTTTAAATGACAATACCGAACCTGCCTCTACCACTTCTACTGGAAGCTCATTCCACACAGTTACCACTCTCTGAGTAAAGAAATTCCCCCTCATGTTACCCTTAAACTTTTTCTCCCTAAGTCTCAACTCATGTCCTCTTGTTTGAATCTCCCCTACTCTCAACGGAAAAAGCCTATCCATGTCAACTCTATCTATCCCCCTCATAATTTTAAATACCTCTATCAACTCCCTCCTCAACCTTCTACGCTCCAAAGAATAAAGACCTAACTTGTTCAGCCTTTCCCTGTAACTTATGTGCTGAAACCCAGGTAACATTCTAGTAAATCTTCTCTGTACTCTCTCTATTTTGTTGATATCTTTCCTATAATTCGGTGACCAGAACTGTACACAATACTCCAAATTCAGCCTTACCAATGCCTTGTACAATTTTAACATTACACCCCAACTGCTATACTCAATGCTCTGATTTATAAAGGCCAGCATACCAAAAGCTTTCATCACCACCCTATCCACATGAGATTCCACCTTTAGGGAACTATGCACCATTATTCCTAGATCACTCTGTTCTACTGCATTCTTCAATGCCCTACCATTTACCATGTATGTCCTATTTGGATTATTCCTACCAAAATGTAGCACCTCACACCTATCAGCATTAAACTCCATCTGCCATCGTTCAGCCCACTCTTCTAACTGGCCTAAATCTCTCTGCAAACTTTGAAAACCTACTTCATTATCCACAACGCCACCGACTTTAGTATCATCTGCATACTTACTAATCCAATTTACCACCCCATCATCCAGATCATTAATGTATATGACAAACAACATTGGACCCAGTACAGATCCCTGAGGCACACCACTAGTCACCAGCCTCCAACCTGACAAACAATTATCCATCACAACTCTCTAGTATCTCCCATCCAGCCACTGTTGAATCCATTTTATTACTTCGATATTAATACCTAACAATTGAACCTTCTTAAATAACATTCCGTGCAGAACCTTGTTGAAGGCCTTAATGAAGTCCATATAGACAACATCCACTGCTTTACCCTCATCAACTTTCCTCATAACCTCTTCAAAAAATTCAATAAGATTTTTCAAACATGACCTTCTATGCACAAATCTATGTTGACTGTTCCTAATCAGACCCTGTCTATCCAGATAATTATATATACCATCTCTAAGAATACTTTCCATTAATTTACCCACCACTGACGTTGAACTGACAGGTCTATAATTGCTCGGTTTACTCTTAGAACCTTTTTAAACAATGGAACCACATGAGCAATATGCCAATCCCCCAGCACCATCCCCATTTCTAATGACATTTGAAATATTTCTGTCAGAGCCCCTACTATTTCTACACTAACTTCCCTCAAAGTCCTAGGGAATATCCTGTCAGGATATGGAGATTTATCCACTTTTATATTCCTTAAAAGCACCAGTACTTCCTCCTCTTTAATCGTCATAGTTTCCATAACTTCCCTACTTGTTTCCCTTACCTTACACAATTCAGTATCCTTCTCCTTAGTGAATACCGAAGAAAAGAAATTGTTCAAAATCTCCCCCATCTCTTTCAGCTCCACACATAGCTGTCCACTCTGATTCTCTAAGGGACCAATTTTATCCCTCACTATCCTTTTGCTATTAATATAACTGTAGAAACCCTTCGGATTTATTTTCACCTTACTTGCCAAAGCAACCTCGCAATCTTCTTTTAGCTTTTCTAATTTCTTTCTTAAAATTCTTCTTACATTCTTTATATTCCTTGAGCACCTCATTTACTCCATGCTGCCTATATTTATTGTAGATATTTCTCTTTTTCTGAACCAAGTTTCCATTATCCCTTGAAAACCATGGCTCTCTCAAACTTTTAACCTTTCCTTTCAACCTGACAGGAACATAAAGATTCTGTACCCTCAAAATTTCACCTTTAAATGACTGCCATTTCTCTATTACATCCTTCCATAAAACAAATTGTCCCAATCCACTCCTTTTAATCCTTTCGCATCTCCTCATTGTTAGCCTTTCTCCATTCAAAAATCTCAATCCTGGGTCCAGTCCTATCCTTCTCCATAATTATATTGAAACTAATGGCATTGTGATCACTGGACCCGAAGTGCTCCCCAACACATACCTCCATCACCTGACCTATTCATTCTCTAACAGAAGATCCAACACTGCCCCTTCTCTAGTTGGTACCTCTATGTATTGCTGCAAAAAACTATCCTGCACACATTTTACAAACTCTAAACCATCCATCCCTTTTACAGTATGGGCTTCCCAGTCTATGTGTGGAAAATTAAAATCTCCCACAACCACAACCCTGTGCTTACTACAAATATCTGCTATCTCCTTGCAAACTTGCTCCTCCAATTCTCGCTCCCCATTAGGTGGTCTATAATACACCCCTATATGTGTTACTACACCTTTCCCATTCCTCAATTCCATCCAAATAGTCTCCCTAGACGAACCCTTTAATCTATCCTGCCAGAGCACCACTGTAATATTTTCTCTGAGAGGCAACGCAACACCTCCCCCTCTTGTCCCTCCGATTCTATCACATCTGAAGCAACGAAATCCAGGAATATTTAGTTGCCAATCACACCCCTCCTGCAACCATGTTTCACTAGTAGCTACAACATCATATTTCCAGGTACTTGGTCAAATACTAAAGACCTGTGCTGATCAACTGGCTGGAATATTCACAGAGATCTTTAACCGTTGACTTTGGTAGCCTGAGGTACCAACCTACTTCAAACAGACTTTGTGTATACTGGTGTCTAACAAGAGCATGGTAACCAATCTTAATGACTATTAACCTGTAGCACTTACATCTACAGTGATAAGGTGTTTTGAGAGGTTGATGATCAACTCTTGCTGGAGAAGCAATTTGGATCAACTCCATTTTGCCTGCAAGCACAGCAGATACCATCTCATTGGCTCTTCACTCAACCATGGAACACCTGGACAGCAAAGATGTATACATCTGGATGCTCTTTATCAACTACAATTCGGCATTCAATACCCTCGTCCCTCAAAGGTAATCAGTAAGCTTCAAGCCCTTGGCCTCAACTCCTCTTTGTGCAATTGGATCCTTGATTTCTTCACGTGCAGAACCCAGTCAGTTAGGATTGACCACATCTCCATGATCTCCATCAGCACAGGTGCACCACAGGGCTGTGTGCCCTGCTCTATTCGCTTTACACTTATGACTGTGTGGCTAAGCACAGCTCCAATGGCATTTTCAAGTTTGCTAACAACGTCACTGTCGTAGGCTGAATCAAATGTAGTGATAAATCAGCATATACAGTACTGTGCAAAATTTAATGCACATACATGTAGCTAGGGTGCCTCAGATTTGTGCACAATTCTATATATTGGTTAAAATAGGAAGGTGGTTGGGAAACATAAATGAGTATTTAGCTTTATATTAGCTCTGTAGTATTACGAGGGGTGATTGATAAGTTCGTGGCCTAAGATAGGAGTCAATTTTAGAAAACCTAGCACATTTATTTTTCAACATAGCCCCTTCCTACATGTACACACTTAGTCCTGTGGTCATGGAGCATATGGATCCCTTCTTTGTATAAGTGGCCCACAGCAGGGGTGATTGATATGTTCGTGGCCTAAGGTAGAAAGAGATGAGTTATTAACTTCACACTTTCTGCATAATCACTCAAAGAGTTGAACTGTATGTGCATGTAACAAGAGCATCTTGGATCTCCAGGTGGTCCACAGCAGGGGTGATTGATAAGTTTGTGCCCTAAGGTAGAAGGGGATGAGTTATACAGCTCTCGGTATATGCACATGCAGTTCAACTCTTTGAGTGATTATCAAGAAAGATTGAAGTTAATAAATTATCTCCTACCTTAGGCTAAGAAGTTACCAATCACCCCATGCTGTGGACCACTTCTGGAGGTACAAGGTGCCTGCCTCCACAAAGAAGGGATCCTTATGCTCCACGACCGCTGGACTAAGTGTGTAAATGTAGGAAAAATAAATGTGCTAGGTTTTCTAAAATTGACTCCTTCTACCTTAGGCCACAAACATATCAATTGCCCCTCGTAAGTGTTATTTAGTGACTGGAAAGACATGATGTACAGTTCTGTGCAAAAATCTTAGGCACGCTAGTTATATATATGTGCCCAAGACATTTTCACAGTACTGTAGGAGGAAGATTGAAAACCTGCCTAAGTGGTATAATAACAACAGCCTCTTTCTCAAAGTCAGCAAGACCAAGGAGCTGATTATTGACTTCAGGAGGAGAGAACTGGAGGTTCACGAGCCAGTCCTCGTTGGAGGATCAGAGATGAAGAGGGTCAGCAACTTTCAATTCCCTGGTGTTATCATTTCAGTGCTGACCTTGGCCCAGCATGCAAGTTCAGTTCTTCCTTAGGTGTTTGAGAAGATTCGACATAACATCTAAAACTTCAACACATTTCTATAGATGTACAGTGGAGAGCATATCGACAGTCTGCGTCAGCATCTGGTGTGGAAACTTCCATGCGCTGGAATGGAAAATCATATAAAAAGTGATGGGGACAGCCCAGTCCATCATGGGTAAAGGCCGCCCCACCATTGAGCATACCTACATGGAGTATTGTCGCAAGAAAGCAGCATCCATCATCAGGGAACCTCACCACCAAGTCAAGTTCTCCTCCGGCTGTTGCCATCAGGAAGGGGGTACAGGAGCCTCAAGACCCACACCACCAAATTATTACCTCTCAGCCATCAGGCTCTTCAACTTCGCTTGCCCCATCACTGAGTTAAAGTCTGTCCCAAGCCTTATAGGCTCATCAGGCCAGTGCTTATGCCTGATTCTGTGGCATGAAGTGACTGAGAGTATGAGACTCCCTCCCCGGATAGGACACCAGTCTATCATGAGGTTAACCCCCAGCATTTTGCTGGTACCCATTTTCAGCTGGGTGGACTGGAACAGTGTGTGGTTAAGTGCCTTGCTCAAGGACACAATACATTGCCTCGGCTGGGGCTTGAACTCACAACCTTCTGATCACTAGTCCAACACCTTAACCACTTCGCTATGCCCCATCACTGAACTTTCTCATGACATATGCAATAACTTTCAAGAGTTTTTATCCCAAGAGTTCTCAATATTTATTGCTTATAATTAATTTTTTTTGTATTTGCACATTAGTTGTATTTAGCACACAGGTTGAATGCCTAGTTGGTGTGGTCTTTCACTGATTCTATTACGATTATTATTCTATTATGGATATATTGAGCATGCCCACAAGAAAATGAAACCTATATGGTAACATATATGTGCTTTGATAATGAATTTACTTTGAAATTTATAAATTCCAAGCCTCTCAACCTGCAACAGAACCAATCTGTTGTCATGATTTCCCCATTTGTACAGGTTTCCTGTCTTCGTATCCAGAGCAACCTGCCTTTAGACACCGGAGCAAAATTAGGCCATTGAGTCTGCTCTGCCATTCCATCATTGATGGTTGATTGTAAACATGGTCCTGTAATACTATTACAGCACCTACAACCCAGGTTAAATTCTTGCCACTGTCTGTAGGAGTTTGTACATTCTCCTCGTGACTGCGTGGGCTGCCTCTGGCTGCTCTGGTTTCCTCCTACATTTTAAAGACATGTAGGTTGGGAGGTTAATTGGTCACATGAGTGTAACTGGACAGAGCAGGCTCATTGAGCTAGAAAGGCCTGTTACTGTGCAACATCTCTAAATAAAATAAAATTTTAAAAATCCCTCTCAACACCATTCACCAGGCTTCTCCCTGTAACTTTGTCACCTTTTCTAATCAAGAATCTATCCACCTTAAATATACTAAATTATTTGGCCTCCACAGCCATCTGTGGCAATGAATTCTAGAGATTCACCACCCTCCAGCTGAAAAAAATCCTCCTCATCTATGTTCTAAAAGGATGCCCCTCTATTCTGAGGCTGTCCCTTCTGGTCTTAGTTAGACTTGCCCAACACAGGAAACATCCTCTTCATATCCACTCTATCAAGGCCTTTCACCATTCGATGGGTTTAAAATGAGGCCATTCTTCTGAATTCCAGTGAATGCAGGCCCAGAGCCATCAAACACTTCATATGATAAGCCTTTCATTCCCAAAATCATTTTTGTGAACCTCCTTTCGACCCTCTCCAACATCAGCACATACATTCTTAAATAAGGACCCCAAACTGCTCACAGTACATGAAGTGAAACCTCAACAGTGCTTGATAAAGCCTCAATGTTACATACTTGCTTTTGCGTTCTATTGTGCTTGTGTTATTATTATTGTGTTTCTTATCCTGTGGTATTTTTGTATATGCTACACTGCATCTGGAGTAACAATGATTTTGTTCTCTTTTACACTGGTGTTCGGGAAATGTCATTAAACAAGCTTGAATCTTGAATTATTGTTTCCATGCTAATCACCAAGGCACAAAGATTAAAATTCAATTAAGTATGCAGATCATAGACTTTAATAATAATAACTTACTTACAGAGTATTTTCATACAATGGGATAAAATGCAATCGTGAAAGTAAAAGACAAAAGATGTCAGTTAAGAGCAAGGATAAATAAATAGGTTTTGAGCTGCTTTATAAGTGTCAACTGAGTCTGTGTCCCTTATCGTTTTCGCTATTGAGTTCCTCAGTTTAGGAGCTTAATTGAAAAAAGTTGACCTGCCAGTTATCTTTTGAGGGAGATGGTTTAAATTTAAGAGACTGGAGGAAGAAGACCTGAGAGCTTGGGTAGAATTATAAAACAAAAGTGATTCTGTGATGTACATCGGACCCTGACCATTGAGAGCTCCATAAACGAGTGAAGGAACTTTAAAACAAATTCTAAAAGATACAGGAAGCCAGTTCAGAGTAGTTAGGATGGGAGTAATATGCTCCCTCATCCTGGTTTTCATAAAAATTCTGGCAGTGGCATTCGGAATGAGTTGAAGTTTGTCAATAGATTGCTTTGGAAGACCAGTAGAAAGTGCATCACAGTAATTTAGTTTATTCAATATAAAGATGTGAATAAGTTTTTCAGTATCATTATGTGATAGAAATGGATGTACCTTTGCAATATTTCTTAAGAGTAGTAATGCTCCTCTAGTCAGTTCTTTAATGAACAGGAGGAGGTAATGTTTCAGGCACATTAGTTGTGCCTGAACAAGTTGTTGCTAACTTCATATAAATCTACTCTGTTTGTAGTTGGAATCAATTTAGTTGATATCAGTTCAACAGACTGCACTGGTAAACAAATTTCTATAGATGCACAGTGGAGACTATCCTGTTTTGTTGCATCACATTCTGGTATGGAATCACCAATGCACAAGCAAGTAAAAGCTTACAAAAAGTAGTGGATACATAGAAACAGAAAATCTACAGCACAATACAGGCCCTTCAGCCCACAAAGTTGTGCCGAACATGCCCCTACCTTAGAAATTACTAGGCTTACCTATAGGCCTCTATTTTTCTAAGCTCCATGTACCTACCTAAAAGCCTCTTAATACCCTATTGTATCTGCATTGACCAGTGTTGCCGATAGCCCATTCCATGCACTCACCACTGTCTGAGTAAAAAACTTACCCCTGACATCTCCTCTGTACCTATTCCCCAGCACCTTAAACCTGTGTTCTCTTGTGGCAACAATTTCAGCCCTGGGAAGAAGCCGCTGCCTATCCACACAATCAATGCCTCTCATCATCTTGTATACCTCTATCAGGTCACCTCTCATCCTCCGTCGCTCCAAGGAGAAAAGGCTGAGTTCACTCAACCTATTCTCATAAGGCATGCTCCCCAATCCAGGCAACATCCTTGTGAATCTCCTCTGCACATTTACTATGGCTTCCACATCCCCTTCCTGTAGTGAGGTGACCAGAACTGAGCACAGTACTCCAAATGAGGTGACCAGGGACAACATTACCACTCAGCTCCTAAAGTCAATTCCACGATTGATGGAGGCCAATACACCGTATGCCTTCTTAACCACAGAGTCAACCTGCACAGCTGCTTTGAGCGTCCTATGGACTCAGACCCCAGATCCCTCTGATCCCCCACATTGCCAAGAGCCTTACCATTAATACTACATTCTGCCATCATATTTGACCTACCAAAATGAACCACTTCACACTTATCTGGGTTGAACACCATCTGCCACTTCTCAGCCCAGTTTTGCATTCTATCAATGTCCCACTGTAACCTCTGACAGCCCTCCACACTATCCACAACACCTCCAATCTTTGTGTCATCAGCAAACTTACTATCCCCTCCCTCCACTTCCTCATCCAGGTCATTTATAAAAAATCACTAAGGGTAAGGGTCCCAGAACAGATCCCTGAGGCACTCCACTGGTTACTGACCTCCATGCAGAATATGACCTGTCTACAACTACTCTTTGCCTTCTGTAGGCAAGCCAGTTCTGGATCCACAAAGCAATATCCCCTTGGATCCCATGTCTCCTTCCTTTCTCAATAAGCCTTGCATGGGTACCTTATTAAATGCCTTGCTGAAATCCATAAACACTACATCTACTGCTCTTCTTTCATCAATGTGTTTGGTCACATCCTCAAAAAATTCAATCAGACTCGTAAGGCATGACCTGCCCTTTAGAAAGCCATGCTGATGACTCCTAATCATATTATACCTCTCCAAATGTTCATAAATCCTGCCTCTCGGGTTCTTCTCCATCAACTTACCAACCACTGAGGTAAGATTCACTGGTCTATAATTTCCTGGGCTATCTCTACTCCCTCTCTTGAATAAAGGCACAACATTTGCAACCCTCCAATCCTCCACAACCTCTCCCATCCACATTGATGATGCAAAGATCATCACCAGAGGCTCAGCAATCTCCTCCCTTGTCTCCCACAGTAGCCTGGAGTATATTTCATCCAGACCTGGCGACTTATCCAACTTGATGCTTTCATAAAGCTCCAGCACATCCTCTTTCTTAATATCTACACACTCGAGCTTTTCAGTCTGCTGAAAGTCATCACTATAATCACTAAGATCCTTTTCCATAGTGAATACTGAAGTAAAGTATTCATTAAGTACCTCTGCTATTCCCTCCGGTTCCATACACACTTTCCCACTGTCACACTTGATAGGTCCTACTCTTTCACGTCTTAACCTCTTGCTCTTCACATACTTGTAGAATGCCTTGAGGTTTTCCTTAATCCTGCCCACCGAGGCCTTCTCATGGCCCCTTCTGGCTCTCCTAATTTCCTTCTTAAGCTCCTTCCTAGTAGCCTTATAATCTTCTAGATCTCTAACATTACCTAGCTCTATGAACCTTTTGTAAGCTTTTCTTTTCTTCTTGACTAGATTTATTACAGCTTTTGTACACCACGGTTCCTGTACCCTACCATAACTTCCCTGTCTCATTGGAACATACCTATACAGAACTCTACACAAATATCCCCTGAACATTTGCCACAATTCTTCTGTACTTTTCCCTGAGAACATCTGTTTCCAATATAAGTTTTCAATTTCCTGCCTGATAGCCACCTAGTTCCCCTTACTCCAATTAAATGCTTTTCTAACTTGTCTGTTCCTATCTCTCTCCAATGCTATTGTAAAGGAGATAGAATTATGATCACTATTTCCAAAATGCTCTCCCATTGAGAGATCTGACACCTAACCAGGTTCATTTCCCAATACCAAATTAAGTACAACCTCTGCTCTTGCGGCTTATCTACACACTGTGTCAAGAAACCTTCCTGAACACACCTAACAAACTCCACCCCTTCTAAACCCCTCGGTCTAGGGAGATGCCACTCGATATTTAGGAAATTAAAATCTCCCATCACGACAATTCTGTTATTATTACACCTTTCCAGGATCTGTTTCCCTATCTGCTCCTCGATATCCCTGTTACTATTAGGCAGCCTATAAAAAAAACACCCAGTAAAGTTATTGACCCCTTCCTGTTCCTAACCTCCACCCACAGAGATTCCGTAGACAATCCCTCCATGGCATCCACCTTTTCTGCAGCCATGACACTATCTCTGATCAACAGTGCCACTTCCCCACCTCTTTTGCCTCCCTCCCTGTCCTTTCTGAAACATCTAAAACCTGGCATTTGAAGTAACCATTCCTGTCCCTGAGCCATCCAAGTCTCTGTAATGGCCACCACTTCATAGCTCCAAGTACTGATCCATGCTCTAAGCTCATCCACTTTGTTCACAACACTCCTTCTTTACAGCCCAGTCCATTGCAGGAGAAGCCCTCCCCACCATCGAACACATCTATAAGGACCATGGCCAAAAGAAAGCATCCTCCATCGTCGTGTACCTCACCATCCAGGCCATGCTCTGTTCTCACTGCTGCCATTGGGTAGGAGGTACAGCAGACTTAGATCCAACACCACCAGTTTCAGGAATTGTTATTACCCATCGATCATCAGGCTCTTGAACCAAAGTGGATAACTTCATTCACTGCAACACAACCTATCAGGGAGTCTACAACTCATGTTTTCAATATTATTTATTTACTTATTTCTTCTTATTATTGTTACTTAGTTCTTTTTCTCAGCTCAAACTGATAAAACCTGAAGTACAAGTGTAACCAAATGCGCTCATTTGTCAATTGCTAGGAACGTTCGGACTATTCTAGCAGTATTGTGGCTTTCTGAGGAGTTACATAGATATTACTGTGTAGCCCTGAGTTTAAAGCTATTGTGTAGTGCCTTTGGGATGTCACCATTTGTAGATGCTACTATCGGGACAATGAATACCTTGTTCATGTTCCAAAGTCTTTCCATTTCCTCTTTTAATTCAGCACGGGCCGGCTAGTGGCACAATGGCATCAGCGCTGGACTCCGGAGCAAAGGCTCCTGAGTTCGAATCCAAGTCAGGCCACCTCTGAGCACGCTTTCCATCCGTGCCGTGTTGAGAGTCGAGCTAGCCACTCGGCCTCGTAAAAAATACAAGGGTCGAGTCAGGAATGTTCATTTCGTGACCTGGTTAATCCAAAAGGAGACCGATCCTGACACCACACGCCAGACAAGAATGTCTGACTGTCTGGTGTGACATGCTAAAAAAAATTAGCATATTTCTGGTGTTTTTCACTTACTGATTTCTGTATGTATGTGTGTTTGGAATGGTGATATCTGATAAATAAGTTGTTCTTGCTTATTTATCCTGTAGCATTATTATATCCGGACAATTGTTATGGATTGTCCTATCTGTAATTGTTCGTAATATAATTTGATCAGTCATAATATAATCTGTAGGATTCTGATTCTAAAACTGGATCAGGCTTGTATTTATTTATTTGATTTATTTTATGAGTATGTATTTTAAAGCAAGCTTTACCACTTGAATGTCTGACACTTGATTTTGTCTATGTAAGTAATCAGATTGTGTTAAACTGGTATTCTTTCCTGTAATGTTGGACTGGTTCTGGTTTTTCTCAGCATTTTCTACATTTATCATCTTGAATTTTTTTTGTTTTTATTATGTATTTTTGATAATTCTTTTGTGTTAACCACCTGGTCCTGTACTGCCCCGAGGATTCCTTCTGTTTCTGGGAAGAGGTCTCCAACTCTGAGCCAGGCATTTGATGCTTCCTTATTGCCATCTAGTCTGCTCAGTTTGTGGGGATGTCTTCCATGGAGGGTCATGGTCGTCCATTGGTTAACTTTTTCTTCAATAATGGAAATGTCTTCATTCTTCAGGATTGTGGGCTCATTTAAATTTAGTGGTGTATACTTCATATTGGAATTGCATATGCATGGAGTCCTGATTCCTGTTTCATTAATGGAAGTATATCCTTCGAAGTTTCATCTGACTGTTGTGTAGATTTTTGATGTCTTATTCCTCTTCCCCCTTCCGATCTGGATAGTGTTAACTGACGAAGGAGTAAATAATTTCACATCACCCATGTATAGAAGGTGTGTTCAGGTATAGCTCATTTCATTGCTTCTAATTTGATACCCAATTTTCATATTGAAATGTGGAAGATTTCTGCTTTTCTGCTGTGCTTGGTTTAGAATTATGGAATTCATTATCAGTTGTTCTTCACATCCTTTCATACCTTTACAGTATCCTTTCTGTAAGCATATTGTCGTTATCTAGGTGAGTGGTGATTAGTTGCCAGATACATGATGTTACTATTTTATATATAGTTTGTAAACAAGTAATAGGATGATATTTTGATAGATCTTTTATAATCTCTGTATTTATTATTATTATTTGTATTTGCACATATTGTCCTCTTTTGCACACTGTTATTGTTGGGAAGGAGATACAGAAGCCTCAAGGCACACACTCAGCAATTCAGGAACAACTTCTTCCCCTCTGCCATCCGATTTCTGAATGGACATTGAACCCATGAACACTACTTCACTACTTTTTTAAAAATTTCTGTTTGTTTTCGTTACTTAGTTTAACTTAACAATTTAGGAGACATATATTTACTTTATGTAACTCAGTTTTTCTTCCTCTATATTTATCATTGTACCACTGTCACCAAGTTAAGAAATTTCACGACATATGCTGGTGATATTAAATCTGATTCTGGTTGTCAGTCTTGTGTGTAGTTCTTGATTGATTTTATTGTATTTCTTTGCTCCACTGTGAATTCCTGCAAGAAAACAAACCTCAGTGTATGTCGGCATTTACCTACTTTGATAGTAAATTTATGTAGAACTTCAGTGCACTCTATTTACGTTGTGTTTCATCTATTAAAGCATCGGAATAAATAGCACCTCCCAGATCAGTGACTTTTAACACTGGGCTGCCAGAGGCATCAGTGAGTGGGAAAGCACCACTTGAACATTCTCCCTCCAGTTCACACACAATCATAAATTAGATACCACTAGTCTCTTGAACAGATGTTGCTTATATTAAAGATAATTCTTGATCTCTCTTTCCCGGTTGCTCCGGTTTCCTCCCACATTCCAAAGGTGTACGGGTTAGGGTTAATATGTTGTGGGCAGGCCATGGTGGCAGAAGTATACCGACACTTGGGGTGTCCCCAGCACAACTTTGGCCAGTGTCGGTCATTGACAAAAACGCGCATTTCACTTTAATTTTTGATGTACGTGTGGCAAATAAACTGATCTAATCTCTAATCTAATAAATTTAATCTCATCTAATCAACTTTATCATGGCCCTCGTGCCCTACCTGCAACTGCATGTTAGACCATAAGACACAAAAGTAGAATTAGGCCTTTTGGCCAATCAAGTCTGCTCTGTTATTTCATCATGGCTGATTCATTATCTCTCCCACCCCCATTCTCTTGCCTTCTCCCCATAACCTCAGACACCCTCACTACTCAAGAATCTATCAACTTCGGCTTTAAATCTACCCAAAGACTTGGCCTCCACAGTTGTGTGTGGCAATGACTTCCACAGATTCACCACCCTCTACCTAAAGGAATTCTTCCTTATCTCTGTTCTAAATGGACATCCCTCTATTCTAAGGGTGTGCCTTCTGGTTCAAGGTACCCCTCCCCTCCCACCTTATAGGAAACGTCCTCTCCACAATCTCCACATCCACTCTATCTAGGGCCTTTCAATATTCGATAGCTTCCAATGAGATTCCCCCTCATTCTTCTAAACTCCAGTGATACAGGCCCAGAGCCATCAGACATGCATCATACATTAACCATTTAATTCCCGGAACCATCCTCATTGTATGGTGCAAACCCGAATTTTGGCAGAGGCTGGAACTTGGAAGTAGCGCACACACAAGATGCTGGAGGAACGCAGCAGGGTAGGCTGTACTTTTGGAAGGAGACGGATGGCTGACATTTTGTGTTGAGGAGGACCTTGACCGGAAACATTGACTTTCCAGTATCCTCCGTAGATGCTGCCCTGAACTGCTGAGTTCCTCCAGCATTTTGTCAGAATCAGAATCAAGTTTATTATCACTGGCATGTGACATGAAATTTGTTAACTTAGCAGCAGCAGTTCAATGCAATACATAATCTAGCAAAGAGAAATAAATAAATAAATTACAGAATGTATATATTGAATAGATTAAAAAACGTGCAAGAAAAACAGTGCTGCTTCGTTTTGTGTGTGCTACATTATATTCTGCCTTCTGTTTTGTTTTTCTTTTGTTCTATCTCGATGCTTGGAGTGATCTGTCTGGATGGTATGCCACAAAAGCTTTTCACTTATCTCCGTACTTGTGTATCACCTTTTCTATCTCATCATTGTGTCTAAGTCCTGGAATTCACTGCAGAATGATGCAGTAGTTCAAGGAGGCTCACCATCATTTTTTTTTCACTCTCAGGGAGTAATTAGAATGCTATCAAATGTAAACTATGCCACTGGCAGCCAAAATCCTTGATTACGGATTCTATTCATAGACGGGAGCTTCACACTTCAGTTACCCTTGACCTTCGTTACTGCCTGTTCAAAACATTTAAGGTTGAACAAAAGTTCAAAACATTTAAGGTTGAACAAAAGTTTTGGATGAGAGATAGTTGGATTTATGATATATAAAAAATAAGCAGAGTTAATATTTTAAACACAAGATTCCGCAGGCACTGGAAATCTTGAGCAACACACAGAAAATTCTAGAGGAACTCAACAGGTCATTTCAGGTCAATTGAGCCAGCACTTTGCGTGTCTTCCAGCAGCTATTGTGTTAATGGTATTTAAGTATGTTAGAACTCCAGAAGAGGTGCGAGGGTAGGTGATGGGGTGGGCAGTAGGTTTACAATAAAGCCACGTTGATTTACTTTATTTATCCCTTATTATTATTTTCTTTTGTTTTTTTTTCATCTATATTATGTATTCATTGAACTGCTGCTGCGAAGTTAACAAATTTCACATCACGTGCAGGTGATAATAAACCTGATTCTGGTTTGTTCTGTTGACTGTTGCAACAGGCTTCAGTAACAAGTTCAAGTCTATTGTCATGAGTGTACATATCCAGGGTATGTGCTAATTCTGCTCCTATCTCTTGTGGTTAGCTACTACTGCCACAAGACAACATATTTCATGGCATATGGCAGTGGTGTTAAATCGGATTCTGATTCTGATTTTGAAATCTTCCAGTGGATTATTGCTCCAGATTCCAGCATCTGTAGTTGCTTGTCCCCCTTGTCTCCTGCTAGGAAGTTTACATAGTAAGAATGTTAATGCATCCTCTGGAAGACTTTGAAAGACTCTGGAAGACTTTAGCAGTATCTCCAGGGATGCCGATGACTTGTCATCACTTTAATTATTTAAATAATGTCTGGATATTGTATGGCAGGCATTTGACGTTTAATATACACCCTTCATAAAACATCCTGACACTGGGTGGCACATCAGCATCATGGTTAGCAAAACACTCTGCAGCGACAGTGATCAGGGTTCAGTTCCTGACACTGTCTGTAAGGAGTTCAATGCGTTCTCCCCGTGATCGTGTAGGTTTCCTCCCACATTCCAAATCCGTACGGGTTAGGGTTAGCAAGTTGTGGGCATGCTATGATGGTGCCGGAAGTGTAGTGACACTGGTGGACTGTATTGGCCATTGACACAAATGACGCCATTTGTAAACATGGTTATTTTGATGCACATATGAAAAACTAAACTAAACTTTAGAAAGGAAGAATAAATATTTCAGACCTGTACAATACTTGTGGGCTGTGCCCGGCATATTCTCCATCTGTGTAGTTAAGCTACTGGTCTCCCGCTCTGGTTGGTTGTCCTTGCTAGTGAGAGGGAGCATGTCTGAGATACTGAAGTGTTGGGAGGGGTATTAGTTTTTCTGATGGACTCTAGATCATGGTCTGTTTGGGGGCTTTGCTCTTGCATTCTTGGTGGAGGGAAGGTCTCGGTGCTTTTGCTGGAGCAAGTGGGGGGAGGGTTGATGCTATTGCAGCTGCTTGGGAAGGGGAGGATGAGGTTTTGATGTTTCTGTCATTCTTTGGGTCTTTTTCTGTCTCGTGGACATCTGCGAAGAGTAAGAATTTCAGGTTGTACACTGTATTCATTCCGATATTAAATTAAACCATTGAATCACTGATGCATTTCACTGTATGTTTCAATATTTCACACAAGCTGTTCTGACTCTTTGAACTCTTTCTCTTTCTCTTTTCACAGATGCTATCTAACCTTGCAGCATTTTATGCTTTTTAGATTACCTGCAGTGTTGGCTTCGGTGAATTTTCAGATTTGTGCCACTTTTCAACCCGGACATTTAATTTGTAGAACAACTTCCCATTCACAGCTTGTCTGAAAATGCTTTAACAGTTGTATAAGTAAATACTTCAGATTCAGATTTATTAATCACATATACACCAGAACCTGCAGTGAAATGCATCATTTGAGTTAACAACCAACTCATCTCAGGATGCGGTTGGGGGCCACCCGCACATGTCACCACGTGTTCAGAGCAATAAATATTAAAGTAAAGGCAAAGGAAGTGCAAGAACCCAGAAATAATGATCGAGAAAGTGTCCAAATGATTGTTATGGTTATAAAGTCACAGAACACTACAGCGCAGAAACAGATCCTTAGGTTCCCCTAGTATGTTTCAAATTAGCATCCCACCTATTCCCATTGACCTACACCCAGACCATAGCCCTCCGTACCCCTCCCAATCATGTGCCTATCCAAATTTCTCTTAAATGTTGAAATCAATCACTCATCCACCGCTTCCACTGGCAACTCATTCCACACTCTCACCACCCTGAGTGAAGAAGTTCCCACTCAGGTTCCCCTTAAACATTTCACCTTTCACCCTTAACCCATCACCTCCAGTTCTCGTCTCACTCAACCTCAGCAGAAAAAGCCTGCTTACATTGACCCTGCCTATACCCCTCACACATGGTTAAGATAAAATTATTGACCATTTTAAGACAACACTAGGCCACTGAAACCCTCAAGAGGACCACAACCTTGTCATGATTTGGAGATTTGTGTGCTGGAGAGCTATGTTGGCTGGAGTCAGGGCTTTGTGCTTTGGCTCTTGTTAGGTCACCCAAACAGGTCAAAGGGTAGAAGTCAGACTAACAGTGGCCCATCAGCCCTCCAGGTTTGGGGGTTTGGATCAGGGCTAGAACCCCGACTGCTCAAACAAAACTGTTATTGAAATTACATCGAGGAGTCCTTCTGCATCTGTGTGCGACGATACTCCCGACTCTCCAGCCGGGGTTTGCATTAGTGAAAATCGAGAGGAAGCTACCGGTGTGATGAAGGAAGCCCTGGACACTGCCGGACAGCTAGAGATGGAGGACCTCCATTGCTGCCCTGAGCAGCAGTAGTGTATCAGGCCATTCATATGAAAGGTCCCTGGGAAGGATGAGGGGGATTTTAGTGATGCTAAACAGGAGGAAAAACGATAACCAGAAAATTACACAGAACAGAAGATGCTTGTTTGGCCTCTTGTGTTTTGACTGGCTCTTTGCTGTAACTATCCAGTTTTCCCTATCATCCCTCATCCTCCTCCCTCGTGTGTGTTGTCTCCATCATCCTTTCTCCTTCCCCAAGCTCATGCAACTTTATTGCACAAACACTCATTTGATCTCCTTTTAAAAGTTCCCGATGAATCTGCTCCGGCATTTCTCAGGCAGTTCATTTGAAATCACATTAATTTAACTAAAAAATTTTTTTAAACTTCCTGTCATCACTTCCTTAAACACAGAAGGAAGCAAGACTGGTGACTGAATGTTAAATATGTCAATCAGTGATTTGTAAAGGTATGGGGACAGCTGATACCATCTAACGTAACATGCTGTAGAAAGGAAATCATTGAGTGATGGGCTAAGTTATTTTTGACTCCTCAGAGTTTACTTATTTAGAAAGACAGCGAGGAACAGGCCCTTCCAGCCAAACAAGCTGCACACCTAATTAACACTAGCCTAATTACAGGGCAGTTTACACTGACCAATTAACTTACTAACCAGTACATCTTTGGTCTGTGGGGGGAATCAGGGACACCTGGAGGAAATCCATGCAGCCACTGGGACAACATACAAACTCTTTACCGACAGCGCTGGAACTGAATTCCGAACTCCGACACCCTGAGCTGTAACAACATTGCGCTAACCGCTACGCAGAACAGTGGTGCACAGGAATAAGTCTGAAGAAGGGTCTCGGCCCAAAATGTTGACTCTTTACTCTTTTACATAGATACTGCCTGGCCTGCTGAGTTCCTTCAACATTTTGTGTGTATTACCTGTAGTCTGCGATGTTATGCTGAACTGATTAAGCTCACAACATCTAATTTTGCTTGCACATAGTCCATATTTATGTGCCTATCTAAGAGCCTCTTAATTGCCTCTATTACCTCTGCCTCCACCATCTCCTCTGGCAGCCCACTCCAGGCATCCACCAACTCTGATTTTCTAAATAATTTGCCCCACAGGTCTTTGAACTTTGCCCATCCTACCTTAAATGCATCCATCTAGTATTAGAGATTTCAACACTGGGAGGGTACAAAAGAGATACCAGGTGTACCAACTGGAATGCCTCTCATAATCTTATAAACTTCAGATAGGCTACCCCTTAGCCTCTGACAATCCACTAAAAGTAATTCCAGCTTGTCCAACCTGTCTGTATACAAAATGCCCTCTGGTAAACCCCTTCTGCACCCGCTCCAAAGCCTCCACATCCTTCCCATAATGTGATGAACAGAACTGAATGCAACTAGACAATAGGCAATAGGTGCAGGAGTGGGCCATTTGGCCCTTCTAGCCAGCACCACCATTCACTGTGATTATGGCTGATCATCCACAATCAGTACCCCCGTTCCTGCCCTCTCCCCATATCCCTTGACTCCACTATCTTTAAGAGCTCTATCTAACTCTTTCTTGAAAGCATCCAGAGAATTGGCCTCCACTGCCTTCTGATGCAGAGCATTCCACAGATCCACAGCTCTCTGGGTGAAAAAGTTTTTCCTGAACTCTGTTCTAAATGGCCTACGCCTTAGTCTTAAACTGTGGCCTCTGGTTCTGGACTCACCCAACATCGGGAACATGTTTCCTGCCTTTAGTGTGTCCAATCCCTTAATAATCTTATATGCTTCAATCAGAGCCCCTCTCATCCTTCTAAATTCCAGTGTATACAAGCCCAGTCGCTCCAATTTTTCAACATATGACAGTCCCGCCATCCCGGGAATTAATCTCGTGAACCTACGCTGTACTCCCTCAATAGCAAGAATGTCCTTCTTCAAATTTGGAGACCAAAACTGCACACAATACTCCAGGCATGGTCTCACCAGGGCCCTGTACAACTGCAGAAGGACCTCTTTGCTCCTATACTCAACTCGCCTTGTTATGAAGGCCAACATGCCATTAGCTTTCTTCACTGCCTGCTGTACCTGCGTGCTTAAATTGGATGTTTTTCTGTCCTGATAACATGATGTCTGAGTGCTTGCATCACATTTAGGTTTATTATCATTAACAATAAACCAGATTCTCTTTTGTGGCAAAAGTAATGGTTCTTTAAGGTTGTTTAGCCATGGGGGTGGGGGGGGGGGGAGTTTGTAGTGGGGTAAGGTCCCACTACTTATTAAATGCTCGCAGTGGTGTGTGTCCCAAATAGCCTCTGACAACCATGTCCAGCTCCAAGCCTTCATGTGCGGTTTAGTTACACAACCTGGTGAACTGTTTCTACTGGCAGGAGAAGGGGCAAAGGAGCCTTAAAACTAGTCTTTCCAGGTATTTGGGGCTCAGCAACCATTTTAGCTAGGAGAAGGAAAACTCTGATCTCAAACGTCCACTGCCTTACGGCTATACCCACTCATGGGGGAGCACTTCGGGAGTAAACCCCGAGGAAAAATCTGGAGCTGGAGTCCCAAAGACAGTCCCATGTTGAGTTCACCACTGACTGGCAACTCCCACAATGCCGCTGATGCCAGGCGCTATCAGTCTCTGCCGTTCCTTTAGATTCATCTGCTGCGTGGAGAGTGGGAGCCTGCTACGTGGGCAGCAGCTTGCCCAGACTTGTGTATCACAAAGACAGACAGGATGCAACACCCTTGGTCAACCCTGACCAACCGAGGGCCTCACAGAGCAATACATAAAAAGTTACTATATGTTATAACGAGAAATATAAAAAAAAAGCTAATAGTGCATAGAGAGAGAAAAAAGTAAAGAAAATGTTCACGAGTTCATGGTTCATTCAGAAATCTGATGGCAGTGGGGAAGAACATGTCCTCAAGACATAGAGTGAGGGTTTTCAGGCTCCTATACTTCTCCCCTGATGGTAGCAATAAGAAGAGATCTGTCCTAGATCCTTAATGATGGATGCTGCCCTCTTATGAAGATGTCCTTGATAGTGGGGGGGTGGGGGGTGGTACCCATGATGGAGCTGGATGTGTCTATAACCCCCTGCAGTCTCCTGTGGTCCTGTGAATTGCTGCGATCGAATGAGTTAGAATGCTCTCCACTGAACACCCATAGAAATTTGCAAGAGTCTTTGGTGACATAGCAAATCTTGTCAAACTCCTAATGAGGTAGAGTCACTGCCATGCCTTCTTTGTGATGGCATCAATGTGTTGGGCCCAGGAGACATCCTTGGAGATGTTGATGCCCAGGAACTTGAAGTTGCTCACCCTTTCCTCCAGTGAGCCCTCATTGAGGATTGACCTGTGTTCTCTTGACTACTAAAGTTCGCAATCAATTCCTTGGACCTGCTGACAGTAAGTGAAAGGTTGTTGTTGCAACACCATTCAACCAGCTGATCTGTCTCCTGTATATGTCCTCGTCACCATCTGAGATTCTGCCAACAAGCGCATCACATTTAGACAATCTGTTTTTCTTCAATTCTAGAGAAAGGAAGAAGATGGCTCCCTATTACCTTTTCAAGGGCAAATAACATGGGCATAAAACAGATTGTTTTTATGTAAGAGCTATTATATAACCTGATGGTGGTGGATAAGGAGCTGTTCTTCCTGTTGATAGTAATGAGAAGAAAGCACATCCAGGGTGGCCAACATCCTTACTGTTGGATGCCACCTTCCTGAGGCATCCTCTACCTAATGTCCTGCCTCAGAAAGCAACACTTATCATCAAAGGTCCTCACCATCTAGGCCATGCCATCTTCTCACAGCTACCACGGAGCAGGAGATATCTATGCCTTCTCATTACCATCCGAGCACTTGCCAACAAGCACAATGCAATTAAACAAAATCTATTTTTCTCTTCAATCCTAGAGACCTGTAGGAGCACCTTCATCACAAGGACAAGAAGATGGCTCACTATCACTTTCTCAAGGACTGTAAGACCATAAGGCATGAGAGCACTGAATCTGTTCCACCATTCTATCATGTCTAATTTATTATTTATTATTCTCCTGCCTTCTCCCTGTACCATCTGATGCACTTACTAATCAAAAACCTATCAACCACTTTAAATATACCCAATCACTTGGCTTCCACAGCCGTCTGTGGCAATGAATTCCACAGATTCAACGCCCTCTGGCTGTAGAAGTTCCTCCTCGTCTCTGTTCCAAAGGGATGTCCTGAGGTTGTGCCCTTTAGTCCTAGACTCCCCCACTATGGTAAATGTCCTCTCCACCACTCTATCTAGACTTTCAGTACAGTATTCAATAAGGTTCAATGATAACCCCCGCCACCACCCCCCCCCCCCCCCCATTCTTCGAAACTCCAGTAAGTACAGTGCTGGAGCTATCAAACACTCCGTGTACCCTTTCATTCCCGGGATCGTTCTCATAAAACTCCTCCGGACCCTCTCCAAAGCCAGCATGTCCTATGACAACTAGAACAAGACAATAAACCCTTAACCTTTTCACAATATGACAGTATATAATAATCTTCTTAATGTAAGAGCTATTATGTGGCTTGCCACATACCGCTGTTGACTGAAGGTCCTGTGGGAATGCAGTCTCGCTCAGTGGTGCTTGCAATAGAAGGTGCAGTATCTTGCAGTAGAATGGATCGGAAAGCAAAGAGTCTGGCTTGCTTTGTTTTGGCTGTGTTGACATGGTTCCAAAAGAGCCGCTACTGCTTCCGCCTGATAAGATTTTCTGCCTAAAACTGTTTGTTTCTGGGACTGAAGACAATGAATTCAATAGAATTTGAACTCCACCAGTATATCCCCTAGGAGTAAAATTAGGCCATTCAGCCCATCAAATCTGCTCTGTCATTGCATCATGACTGATTTATTTTCCCTCCCAGTCTCATTCTCCTGCTTTCTCCCAGAAACCTTTACCAATCAAAAATCCATCAACTTCCACTTTAAATATACCCAATGGCTTAGCCTCCTCAGTTGTCTGAGTAAAATTAATTCCACAGATTCATCACCTTCTGGAATATAGTTGTATTTCTATGTCTAAGCCAAAAGTGTCAAGGAGACCTTTAGAGGTGTCACCTGCAAGTGCTGAATCTGAACTGGAAAAAGGATGTTTCTGTAATTTCTAGTAAGCTGATTCTGGAAAAAAAAAGCCAAATGTAACCTAGTAAAATCCTAGAGGAAAATAATCAAGTTCCAACACTTGAAAAATAGCTTTGGAGTTACGAAGGACTATGGGGCTAGAAGCTGTAGTGGGAAATAGAAATGAGGTCAGTGATGAAGAAATAATAGATCTAAAGTCCAATAGTGACCTCCCAGGCTTGTGGCAAGCACGAAGAAATGTGTGTGTGAGGTGACATTTGGCTATCGCGAGGTAGAGGTCAGATTGATGGACAACCACAACAGAATGTAGTTAAGCTTTTCTGAAGTGAAAATTCCTTAGATTTTGAAAAGTTTAAGTGAGAAATTAAAATATACATGAATCATATTGTTTCTTTTTAGGGCGTGATAAATATAGTTTAGAATGGCTTCAGATTCGTATTCAGATTTAGTCATCACGTTTACGTGGAAACACAGTGAAATGCATCATTTACGTTAACAACCAACATCTAAGGATATACTGTAGTAAGCTTATTGAATTGTCCCCTTGTGCAATAGGTACAGGGATAGTAGGGGGATGGGAGGGCTAAGGTCCTGGTGTGGGTTGGTGAGAGTAGGCAGTTTAAATGGCTCAGCATAGGGCTAGATGGACCGAAGGGTCAGTTTCTGTGCTGTACTTCTCTATGACCTTAATAAGGTGGACTTGATATGGCCTTGCACGTTATTGTCTGCCTGCACTGCACTTTCTCTGTAACTGCAGCACCTTATTCTGCATTCTGTCATTGTTTTCCCTTGTACTACTTCAACACACTGATGTGATGAAATGATCTTTATGGAAGGCATGCAAAACAAAGCTTTGTTTTAACTGTACCTCAGTAAATGTGACAATAATAGACTACTTCACCAATTCATAAAAGAAAATAAAAACACAGGATATGCTGTTGTAGCTACTAAGAACATATTGTACAAGTAAACAAATTAAATGGAAAATCCTTAGGTCACCTCAAGCTTCTCGATAACAGAAAAAAAGTCCCACCTATTAGAACTTTGCAGGTAAACCTACCCTCTTAGTTCTTAATAAATCCTTATTACTTCCTTTCTAATAGCCATGTATTCCTTGTATAATCTCTTCTTCTTCATGTGCCTTGCGCGTTACATGCTTGGGCAATCATGGCTTTCAACATCGAACGATCCCACGCAGCGTCAATGATATCTCGCACACTTGGATCTGTTAGTTCTTTCTCAGTGCCCATATATTTTCTTCATTGCCTTCCTCTTTCCTGTTTCCCAGGCATACAGCCTTGTAATGTAAGGCGTTCTGTTTCTTCCTTTCTGATGACATGGCCCAGGAATTTAAGTTTCCTCTCATTTAATGTTCTCATTAAAGATCTTTTTATATGGGCACGTCGGAGCACTGCCTCATTAGTTACCCTATCTCTATATGATATTTTCAGCATTCCTCTAAGAAACCACATTTCTGTTGCTTCTAAGTTTCTTTGGAGTTCTGGTGTTATAGTCCAGGTTTCAGAAGCATTCAGCAAGATTGACCAGATGTAGCATTTTAATAGCCTAAACCTTGTCATAGAAATGTGTCTATTGGTAAAAATGGGTTTCATTTTTTGGAAGTTGGTTTTGCATATGGCAATTCTTTTTATTTCTACTTTACATCTAGCATCTTGTGATATAAAGCTACCAAGGTAATGAAAGCTGCTCTTTTGTTCAATCGCTTGTTTACCGATGTACAATTGGCAGCTGGGAGTATCCTGCTGTTTTGCTATTACTAAACATTTGGTTTTTTTACAGTTGATGATTAGACCAAAATCTGCACTTGTTTGTACTACTTTGTCTAGGAGGATCTGTAGGTCTTCTGCAGCACTTGCTATTAGGGTGGTATCGTCTGCATATCTTATATTGTTGATGTTAACGCCTCCAATTTTTAGCCCATCTAGGTCTTCTATTCCTCTGAGAATCATTTCACTATAGATATTAAATAATTCTGGTGAGGCAACACATCCCCGTTTAACTCCTCTTTGAATTTTAGTCCAACTGCTTATATTATTATCAATTTTTACCACTGCCATTTGATTCCAATATAAATTTTGAAGCAGTTGTTGGTCCCTGCCGTCAATGCTTAGTTTAGTGAAAATTTGAAATAATTTTTCATGTTGCACTTTGTCAAATGCTTTAGTGAAATCAATAAAACATAAAAAAACATCATTTTGATATTCAATTGCCTTTTCTGAAAGCATTCGTAGTATGAAAATTGCATTCCTAGTTCCTCTATCCTCAATAAACCCATATTACTGTTTAGAAGTTTCTGGTCTTAACTTGTTTTTAATTTGACTCAGAACAATTCTCAACAAAATCTTTATTATGTGACTCATAAGGCCTTGTATAATATTGCTGTCAAATAAAAGCAGTTCAAAAGTTCAAAATAGATGTTATTGTCAGAAAACATATATATCACTACATACAACCGATATTTATTTTCCTGTGGGCATACTCAGCAAATCTATATAATAGTAACAATAACAGGATCAGTGAAAGATCAACCAGAGCTCAGAAGATAATAAACTGTGCAAATGCAAATATAAATAGATAGCAATAAACAACAAGAACATGAAATAACAAGATAAAGAGTCCTTCAAGTGAGATCACAACATCTGAATGGATGGGCAAGTGAGTGAAATTATCCGTTCGAATTAAGATCATGATGGTTGATGGGTAGTAACTGTTCTTGAACCTGGTGGTGCCAGTTCTGAGGCTCTTGTACCTTCTACCTGATGGTAGCAGTGAGAGGAGAGAATGGCCTGGGTGGTGAGGATCTCTGATGATGGAGGCTGCTTTCCTACAATAATGGTTAGGAGGGCTTTGCCCGTGATATACTGGGCCAAATCCACTACCTTTGAAAGGATTTTCCATAACTGGCCGTGATACATCCAGTCAATACGCTCGCCACTACACATCTATAGAAGTTTATCAAAGTTTTTGATGTCATGCCAAATCTCTGCAGACTCCCCAGGAATTTAAAGTTGCTAACCCTCTCCACCTCTGATCCTCCGATGAGGACTGGCTCATGGATCTCTGGTTTCCCTCTCCTGAAGTCTACGATCAGTTCCTTGGTCTGGCTGACATTGAGTGAGAGGTTGTTGTTTTGACACAACTCAGCTAACTTTTCAATCTCCCTGATGGCATTTATTCAATACTGCTCTAATAAAGTTCAATAGGATTACATGCACTATTTGTGAAAATATGTTCAATAATTCTAGCTAGTGAATGATTTTAGAGAGACTTATATACTTCAGAGAAAGGAACTCGCCACCACCCTCGTTCCAGACTATCACCCATTGCGGTGAGGTTAACCGAGAAGTAAACTGTTGCATAACCACATTCCAACAATAAATGTGACTTACAAAACTCCGGCACTTATTTTAGGATCAGCAGAGTAAATTTGTCAAAGTAGCGGCTAAAAAGCATTTTAGTCATCAGAAATATTCTGCGACATTTCCTGAAATGATTTGTTGAATAAAATTTACAATTTATTTTGTCCACATTTTAATATTTGGGGCCACCATATCTTGGGAAAGATTTTCAGGCCATAGAGAGGATATAAAGGTAGGCCATCAGGTAGGAGGTACAGAAGCCTGAAGGCACACACTCAGCGATTCAGGAACAGCTTCTTCCCCTTTACCATCTGATTCCTAAATGGACATTGAATCTTTGGACACAACTTCATTTTTTGTTAATATACAGTATTTTTGTTTTTGCACATTTTAAAAAATCTATTCAATGTACGTATACTGTAATTGATTTACTTGTTTATTGTTATTTTTATTTTTTCTGTGCTAGATTATGTATTGAATTGAACTGCTGCTGCTAAGTTTAGAACTATAAAACATTACAGCACAGAAACAGGCCTTTTGGCCCTTCTTGGCTGTGCCGAACCATTTTTCTGCCTAGTCCCACTGACCTGCACCTGGACCATATCCCTCCATTCCTCTCTCATCCATGTACCTCTCCAAGTTTTTCTTAAATGTTAAAAGTGAGCCTGCATTCACCACTTCAACTGGCAGCTCATTCCACACTCCCACCACTCTCTGTGTGAAGAACCTCCCCCTAATGTTCCCTTTAAACTTTTCCCTTTTCACCCTTAACCTATGTCCTCTGGTTTTTTTCTCCCCTGGCCTCAGTAGAAAAATCCTGCTTGCATTCACTCTATCTATACCCATCATAATTTTATACACTTCTATCAAATCTCCCCTCATTCTTCTACACTCCAGGGAATAAAGTCCTAACCTATTCAACCTTTCTTGGTAACTCAGTTTCTCAAGTCCCAGCAACATCCTTGTAAACCTTCTCTGCACTCTTTCAACCTTATTAATATCCTTTCTGTAACTAGGTGACCAAAACTGCACACAATACTCCTAATTCAGTCTCACCAATGTCTTATACAACCTTATCATTACATTTCAACTCTTACACTCAATACTTGGATTTATAAAGGCTAATGAGCCAAGATCTCTCTTTCCGACCCTATTTACCTTGTGATGCCACTTTTAGGGAATTATGTATCTATATTCCCAGATCCTTCTGTTCTACTGCACTCCTCAGTGCCCTACCATTTATCTTGTATGTTCTACCTTGGTTTGTCCGTCCAAAGTGCAATACCTCACACTTGTCTATATTAAACTCCATCTGCCATTTGTCAGCCCATTTTTCCAGCTGATCCAAATCCCTCTGCAAGCTTTGAAAACCTTCCTCACTGTCCACTACACCTCCAATCTTTGTATCATTAGCAAATTTGCTGAGCCAATTTACCACATTATCATCCAGATCATTGATATAGATGACAAATAACAATGGACCTCCCTGTAGCACACCAAATTTCATGTCACATACCAGTGATGATAAACCTGGTTTTGATACAGAGGATCCATTCTGTTATGTTTCCATCAATGCTCTGATGGAATGGAACATCTGATAGAAAGTAGAGGATATGGCCCAGTCTTTCACGGGTAAAGCCCTCCCCACTGCTGAGCACATCCATCGCAGGAAAGCAGCATTCAGCATCAGGGACGCCCACCACCCAGACATGCTCTTTTCTCACTGTTGCAATCAGCAAGAAAGTACAGGAGCTTCAGGACTCACAGCACCAGGTTGAGGGACAGTTATTACCCCTCAACCATCAGACTCTTAAACCAAAGAGGATAACTTTACTCGCCCCATCATTGAAAAGTTCCCACAGCCAGTGAACTCACTTTCAAGGACTCTTTATCTCATGTTCTTGATATTTACTGCTTATTTATTTATTTTTGTATCTGCACAGTATGTTGTGTTCTACATTCCAGTTTAACGCCCAAGTTCAATGGTCTTTCATTGATTCTGTTATAGTTATTATTCTACAGATTTATCGACTATGCCTACAAGAAAATTAATCTCAGGGTTGTAGATGGTGATATATATATATCTACTTTGATAATAAATTTACTGTGAATTTTAAATGTTATCTATATGGATTTCACTGTATCTTGGTTCATAAAACCAATAGACCATAAGACTTAGGGGCAGAATTAAGTATCAAGTATGCCCTGCCATTTCACTATGACTGAACCAATTTTCCTCTGAGCCCAATCTCATTCCTCCTCCCTGTATCCCTTCATGCTCTGACCAATCAAGAATCTATCAACCTCTGACTTAAATATACATAAAGACTTGGCCTCCACAGCTGCCTGTGGCAAAGAATTCCACAGATTCACCACTCTGGCTGAAGAAATTCCTCCTCGTCTCCATTCTAAAAGGTTGCCCCTCTATTCTGAGGCTGTATTCTCTGGTCTTCAGCTCTCCCACCATAGGAAACATCCTCTTCACATCCACTCTATCAAGGCCTTTCACCATTCAATGGCTTTCAATTAGTTCACACCTCATTCTTCTGAATTCAGGTGAATACATGCCCAGGACCATCAAAAACTCTTCATATGACAAGCCATTCAATCCTGGAATCATTTTCATGAATCTCCTTTGACCCCTCTCCAGTTTCAGCACATCCTTTTTAAGATAAGAGGCCCAAACCTGTTCACAATACTCCGAGTGAGGCCTCACCAGTGCTTTATAAAGTCTCAGCATCACACCCTTGCTTTTATATTCTAGTCCTCTTGAAGTGAATGCTTACGTCTCATTTGCCTTCCTCACCGCAGACTCAACCTGGAAATTAATCTTTCAGAAATCCTGCACAGGGTCTCCCAAGTTCCTTGCAGCTCTTTTTTTTTTGTATTTTCTCTTCATTTAGAAAAGAGTCAACACTTTCATTTCTTCTACCAAAGTGCGTGACCATACACTTCCCAACACTGCATTCCATCTACTGCTTCTTTGCCCATTCTCCTAATCTATCTAACTCCTTCTGTAGCTTCTCTACTTCCTCAAAACTAGCTGCCCCTCCAACTATCTTCATATCATCCACAAACTTTTCAACAAAGCCATCAATTCCATCATCCAAATCATTGACATGTAACATAAAAAGAATTGGTCCCAACACAGAACCCTGTAGAAAACTACTAGTCATGGTCAGCCAGAAAAGGCTCCCTTTATTCCCACTCTTTGCCTCCTGCCTATCAGCCACTGCTTTATCTTTCCTGTAACACCATGGGCCCATAGCTTGTTAAGCAGCCTCATATGTGGCACCTTGTCAAAGGCCTTCTGAAAATCCAAGTACACAACATCAAGTGATTCTCCTTTATCTATCCTGCTTGTTATTTCTTCAAAGAATTCCAACATATGTATCAGGCAAGATTTTCCCTTGAGGAAACTATGCTGACTATGACCTGTTTTATTATGCGCCTCTAAGCACCCTACGACCTCATCCTTCATAATCACTTCCAGCATCTTCCCAACCACTGAGGTCAGACTAACTGCCTTATAGTTTCCTTTCTTTTGTCTCTCTCTCTGCTTGAAGAGTGGAATAACATTTGTAATTTTTCAGTCATCCAGAACCATTCTAGAATCTAGTGATTCTTGAAAGATCATTGCTAATCCCTCCACTATCTCTTCAGCCACCTCTCTGGGGTGTACATCATCTGGTCCAGGTGACTTATCTACCTTCTCTCTACTTATGGTAGCTTCACAGATTTCATGTCCCCTGACATCTGGAACATCCAACATATTGCTGGTGTCTTTCACAGTGAAGACTGATACAAAATACCTATTCAGTTCATCCGCCATTTTGTTGTCCCCCATTACTACCTTTCCAGCCTCATTTTCCAGCAGTTTGATATCCACTCTCACCTTTCTTTTACACTTTATGCATCTGAATAAACTTTTGGAATCCTCTTTAATATTACTGGCTATCTTACTTTTGTATTCCATTTTTACCTTCTTAATTACTTTCTTAGTTGCCTTCTGTTGGTATTTGAAAGCTTTCCAGTTCTCTAACTTCCCACTAAGCTTTGACTTCTCTTGTTAGCCACAGTTGTATCATCTTTCCTTTAGAATATTTATTGCCCTTTGGGATGTATATGTTCTGCACCTTCTGAATTGCTTCCAGAAATTCCAGCCATTGCTGCTCTGCCATCATCCCTGCCAGTGTTCTTTTCCAATCAATTCTGGCCAACTCCTCTCTCGTGCCTCTGTAATTCCCTTTATTCCACTGAAATACTGATATATCTGACTTTTGCTTCTCCTTCTTATATTTCAGGGAGAATTTGATCTTATTATGATCACTTTCCCGTAATGATTCTTTTACCTTAAGCTCTCTAATCAATTGTGGTTCCTTGCACAACACCCAATCCAGAGTAGCAGATCGCCTCATGGGCTCTACCACGAGCTGTGCTGAAAAGCCATCTCATAGGCATTCTAGAAATTCCTCCTCCTGGAATCCAATGCCATCCTGATTTTCCAAATCTACCTGCATATGTCCCCCATGATGATTGTAACATTGCCCGTTTGGCATGCATTTTCTATCTCCCATTGTAATTTGTAGGCTGCATTCCTGCTACTGTTTGAGGGTTTGTATACAACTCCCATCAGGATCTTTTTACCCTTGCAGTTCCTTAGCTCTATCCACAGTGAATCAACAATTTCTGTCCAATGTCAACTCTTCCTAATGATTGGATTTCATTTTTTTTTTAACCAACAAAGCAACACTGCACCCTTTGCCTTCCTGCCTGTCTTTTTGATCCAGTGTGTATCCTAGGCATTAAGCTCCCAGCTATAATCTTTCAGTCATGATTCAGTGATGCCCACAACATCATACCTGCCAATCTGCATCTGTACTGCAAGTTTATTCACCTTATTCTGTCTCTTGTGCGCATTCAAATACAACACTTTCAGTTCTGTATTCACCCTTTTTGATTTTGTCCGCCTTTTGAGTTGTAACTCATCCTACTGACTGCAATTTTGCCCTAACAACAGCTTCTCTTTACTGCACATTGTCTCTATTTGTAAACCAGCTACCTCATCTTCAGCGCTATTGTCCACCTTTTCTACAATACTTCCTGCATTGAAATACTGGCAGCTCAGAACACTGGTTGCACTGTGCTCAACCTTTTTTTTCATCACTTTGTCTGAGGTCTAACCAACATCCACCTCCACAACTTCTCCACTAACTGTTCTGGCACTCTGGT
Source organism: Hypanus sabinus (assembly GCF_030144855.1). Classification (NCBI taxonomy): domain Eukaryota; kingdom Metazoa; phylum Chordata; class Chondrichthyes; order Myliobatiformes; family Dasyatidae; genus Hypanus; species Hypanus sabinus. The sequence goes on along the minus strand of NC_082708.1, from coordinate 179,327,316 downwards.
TCCCATCCCCCTGTAACTCTAGTATAAACCTCACCGTGCAGCATTAATAAACCTTCCCACTAGGATGTTAGTCCCCCCTCCAGTTCAGGTGCAAACTGTCCCTTCTGTACGGGTACCACCTTCCCTGGAAGAGAACCCAATGATCCAAAAATCTTACATCACAATGATAAACCAATTTACCAATCAATTTCCATGATACTTCCCTATTTCCACCCCATGCTCTTTTCGTGAGTTTGCATGCAATTGTTTCTCACCTTTCAGTAAATGTACTGTTACAAAGTGGACACACTGCCAAACGTAATATCCCACCTACCAGGAGAGAACTGTTTGTACAACTACATTGAATTAATCATCAAAACTACGTGGTTTGCTTAGTCAAGTCAAAGGCAAGGTAATCCAATCAAGATGTAGGAAATGATGGGTATGATGTGTCTCTCACTCCAAAGATTTACCAAATAGATTTTTAAAGCAAATTGTTTAACGGTACCAACTTCATTCATTTACTTATTTACTTATCTATTTATTTATTTTTCTATTTATGCATGTGTGTATTTATTTATTATTTGCTTGTCATCTTGTTTATTTATTTGCTTACTCATCTGCTTATTTATTTGTTTGTTGGGAAGCAGCATGGAGTTTCCCCTTCCAACTCTTTGAGCTGGGCCACACAGCCATTCCCCGATTTAATCCCAGCCTAATTCATAATGGCCTATTGGCCGACTGATGCACCATCAATAACTCTCGGAGACGTGAGGCAAGGTATAGGCTTTTATTGGCTGGAAGAAAGCACAAGCAGCAAGTGACCATCACATGACATCCTGGAGACTGAGGAAGGGTCTGTGGCTCCAATCGCCTTTATACCGGGGTCTGTGGGAGGAGCCACAGGAGCAGTCAGCAGGGGGGCGTGTCCAGACAGGTATATGTAGTTCACCACACCTACCCGCCGTTATTTCTTTGTACTGCAGGAAACCCACGCAGTCACGGGGAGAACATGCAAATTCCTTACAGACACAGGCAGGAAATGAACCCAGGTCGCTGGTATTGTAAAGCATTGCGCTAACCACTACACTACCGTGCTGCCCTTTATTTTCATAATACTTATCAAAATCTGCTGGCATAACAAAGTGAATAACAAAAGAAGGACATGAGAACTGTTCACCAGCTACCTTGGTTTCTGGCCACCACAGTGGCGTGAGGCCGGTACAGCTCTGGGTGCTCTGGAGTTCAGAGGTCAATTCTGTAAGGGGTCTTTGTTTTCCCCATGCAATGCGTGGGTTTCCTCTGGGTCCTCCAGTTTCCGCCCACCGTCCAATGATGCACCAGTTGGTAGGTTAATTTGTCACTGTAAGTTGTCCAATGATGAGGGTAGGGTTAATCGGGTTTGTCAGGGGTCGTTGGGACAATACAGCTCCAAGTGCTGGAAGGGCCTACTCCGCACTGTATTGCTAAATTAATAAATAAAAGTTATTATCTGTGAGTTGTTGCACTTCCTAGTGCAGTGGAGTATGGTCAGGATACTAGGGGACTGTTCAAAAATTTTATGAATTATGAAATAATGAAGCCGTTCTTCAGCCTAATGGTATGTGTTTTCAGGTTTTAGTATCTTCTGCTTAATGGGGAAGGGGCAGGTAAGAAGAGAGAACATCCAGGGTGTGTGGGCTCCTTGATTATGCTGGCTGCTTTATTGAAGCACTGAGAAATGTAGGCGTACTAAGATGCAACTTTGAAGTGCCAGCACTGGAAATGTTTCTACCATCTGGTTTCCGTGATGTGCCAACCTGTTTGGACACTAAGTTTGAATTGAATTGAATTTCAGTTTATTGCCATTTCAAAACCACAACTGCAATGCAGTTAAAAAATGAAACAACATTCCTCCAGAATGATATCACAAAAGCACACGCCAAAACAGACTACACCAGAAAATCCACATAACTTTTGGCAATCCCCAATCCAGAGTCCGGAGAGGCTGCTGCGTATTAATATCACGCTACCATCTTAGCGCGTTCCTCAGAAAGGAGCTCCAAAATCCACCAAACAAAACAAGACTACCCAGACACACCAAGTCAGGAGACCAACTCTACCACCCAACAAACCAAAAACTAAAGCTACAAGACCTACACAAAACCACATAGTTATTACATATAGTTACATATTTACATTACATATGCAAACAATACCATAATTGATTAAAAAAAACAGACCATGGGCACAGTAAAAATAGTCCAAAGATGTTAAAAGACTATAAGTTCGAAAGAAACCACCACAGTTTCCACAAGTCCTCAGGGTCCCGATAGACTTGTCATCCCATGCAGGCGGCAGAAGGGAATACCCCCGCTATGGACTTCCACAGCACCGCTGGACTCAGCCTCGCAGATGCAGCACACACCGAAAGCGACCTGACCGCAACGGACTCCGAGTCCGTCGAACCCCCGAGCCACCGACCATCCCCTCCAGCACAGCCTCCCTGAGCACCATCTTCTGCGAGCGCACTACGATGCCCCCGCTACCAGCCACCGGCAACGCGACCCCGAGGACTGGGGGCCTGTTCTTCCCAGCAGAGACCCGGACCTCACAGCAGCAGCAGCAACAAAGGCGGCCTTCCTGGAGATTTCCAGATGTTCCTCTGTGCTCCCACGTCCATTTTTCATCAGATTAGGATTGTGCATGGCAGCCCACTTGACAAATAACAGATATCAGCTCCGGAGAGGCCGCTGCCAACTGCATCATGCCGCCACCTTGCTTAAATCTGTCATAGTACTGTCATAGCCACGTGCAACAAGAAACCAACTAAAATATAGTTCATCTGGGTGGCCCTGAATGATTTTGGGCTTGATAGAATACAACATGTGCACAGTCACTAACAAATTACTCAGATGTAGTCTCTCATTGTGTTCAATGGCATTACTACACCAACAGCCCCTAAAGGCTATCGTGTCCTTTACCAGCTGATGCCCGTTCATTGGGCTGGATTTCCATAATGTGGTTTTTTCCTTGGGTTCTGTTAATGTGCTCCAGTCAATGGATGGTTATGTAGGATTACAGAGGAGAGTGTTTATCTTCTCGGGAAACACACGCCTGTGGACATTCCACATGCAGGCAGCTGATGTACACAGTCTGTGGATTTCTCAACAGTGACAAGGCAGGAAAGTCTGGGGTGAGGCAATCCATGGCAACAGTTTTTAACAGGTTGAAAAACTTTAAAAATTTCAAGAACAACTTGAAAAAAAGTTTTCAAAATACTAACACGAGGAAGGAAGCATGACAAAGGGTCTCGGCCTGAAACGTCGACAGTGTTTCTCCCTATAGATGCTGCCTGGTCTGCTGTGTTCCACCAGCATTTTGTGTGTGTGTTGTTTCAAAAAAACTAATTTTTTTCTCTGTGAACAATAAAATGTAATTAAAACCATTAACTTAAAATGACCTAATCAACGCTTACCTTTCTGCACAGAGTTGACAACCCTACTCAACTGACTTAAAGCAGCCATATCTAACATAAAGCAGCATGTGTTCCCTCACGCGCCACTTTCCGCTTTCCGCAGCATGTGTTCCCTCACGCGCCACTTTCCGCTTTCCGCTCCCTCCGTGATTCCCTCGTCCAATCGTCTCTCCAGGCACTTATCCCTGCAAGTGGCCAAAACGTTACACCTGACCATTACCCTCCATTTAGGGTCCCAAACAGATCTTCCAGGTGAGGCAAAACTTCACGTGCTAATCTGCTGGGGTCATCAATTGGAAAACAGTGCTCATAATGTGGTCTCCTCTACATTGGTGAGATATGTTGTAAATTGGGGGACCACTTCATCAACAATTTCCATTCCATCTGCCAAAAGTGCAATTTCCCAGTGGCCCAACATTTTAATTCCCACTCCCTCATGTCAGTCCATGGACTTCTCTTGAGCCACAAGGAAGCCACCCTCGGATGGAGGAGCAATAATATTTATACCATATAGATAGCCTCTAACTTGATCTCATGAATATCAATTTCTCCTTCTGATTAAAAAAATATTTTCCTCCCCCTCTGCTCTCCTTCTATTCCCCACTCTAGCCTCTTACCTCTTCTCACCCACCTATCACCTGGTGCCCCTCCTCCTTCCCTTTCTCCTGTGGTCCAACCTCTTCTCCCATCAGAATCCTTCTTCCACAGCCATTTATTTTTCACACCCACCTGGCTTCACCTATCACCTTCCAGCTAGCCTCCTTCCCCTCGCCCTTCCTTTTCAGTCCTGAAGAAGGGTCTCGGCCTAAAACGCTGACTGTTCGTTTCTTTCCATAGATGCTGCCTGACCTGCTGAGTTCCTCTAGCATTTTGTGTGTGTTGCTGTGCATTTCCATCATCAGGACGTAAGAAATAGGAGTAGGAGTAGGCCATCTGGCCCGTCGAGCCTGCTCCGCCATTCAATAAGGTCATGGCTGATCTGGCCATGGACTCATCTCCACCTACCTGCCTTTTCCCCATAATTCCTGAACTATGCAAAAATCTATCCAATCTCGTTTTAAATATATTTACTGAGGTAGCCTCCACTGCTTCACTGGGCAGAGAATTCCACAGATTCACCACTCTCTGGGAAAAGCAGTTCCTCCTCATTTCCATCCTAAACCTATTCCCCCAAATCTTGATGCTATGTCCCAGCCACAGAATCACCTGTGTTTATATACTTGGACCCTCTGTTCAGCATGTCAGTGCTGCCCTCACCCTGGGGCTCAATGAGAAGAGCACTGGTTGACTGGACAGTCCAGTGGAAAGCAATAGACAGCTTGCTGATATCTCCCTCTGGAATTTCTGGCAGTTCATTAGTATTATTTGGACCAAAGATTTCATGAAATTCTTTATCAGTCCAATGCAATTGGCAAAAACAATCCCATCAGTCTTATACATATACATTCCTTGTGCTGTCTGTGACTTATTCTCCCCAGACACAATTATCGCTTGCAATATTACCAAGGTCAGAGTAAAAGAAACAGAGACATGTTGCTATTTTGAGATAGAGAACTGATTGGAAAGTTATCAAAATGGTAATTGATGGGGTTACTCTGAAGCACTAAAACACAAAGAGGTTCCAATATTCCTCAAGAGGTGAGGCTATTTCTGCAAGTAAGTGGCCCATCCTGTTCTAGAAAAAGTTTCAGGAAAGAAAAACTCATATTTTAAACTCAGGCTGCAGAACCAATGCAGATTTTTATCATATTTGAATGTGGAAAGGCAACTCACAAAGATTCTATCAACAGAAATGTGATGGGAACTGATAATTGTTGGTGATAATGTTGATTAACATGTGAATGGTCACTGCGGATATTGTCTCAACTCTCATTAGTACTGTAGTAGTTCCATGGAAATTTGACCCAGGGAAACAGATGGTTCCTCAGTTTAAAAATTGGTCTAATAGATAGCTCTCCTTCTGAAAGAGTGCTTCTGCATCAAGGATGTCTTGTTTCCACTTAGGCCAAAGTGGGAGCTGCTAACCTTTCCACAACTGGCAGTTTGTGAGTGGTGTCCTTCTTCACGGTATACAGTGGAATCCTATGTGCTCCTGATACACCAAACTACAGTTTCCTGATGCACCTCCAACAGATGAAAACCTACAACCCCAATGCTACAACATTTATAGAGACATAGGACACTATAGCACAGAAACAGGCCCTTTGAAAAACCTAGTCTGTGCCGAATTATTATTCTGCTTCGTCTCATCAATGTGGGCCTGGACCATAGCCCTCCATACCCTCCCATCCGAAAATTTATCAGAACTTCTCTTCAAAATCAAACCCACATCCACCACTTCCATTGGCGGCTTGTTCCACACGTTCATCATTCTGAGTAAAGTTACCCCTCTTATTCCCCTTAAACATTTCACCTTTCACCCTTAACCTGTGACCTCTAGTTCTAGTCTCACCTCAGTGAGAAAAGCTTGCTTGCATTTACCCTATCTATCTGAAGTTAGTATATGGTGACATGCTGTGTATGTACTGTACTTCCGTATTAAATTAACTTTGAACTATACCCTTATAATTTTGTATACTGTACCTCAGTCAAACCTCCCCTCATTCTCCTGCGCTCCATGGGAATAAAGTCTTAACCTGCCAAAGGGTTTTGGACCAAAATATCGACTGTACACTTTTCCTCGATGCTACCTGGCCTGCTGAGTTCCTCCAGCATCTTGTGTGTGTTGCTCAGATTTCCAGCATCTACAGATTTTCCCTTGTTTGTGATGAGATTACTACACTGCGAAATCTCTTTGGGGAGGCCTGCCCTGAAGAAGTTTAAATCTTCCCTTCGATGGGAGTTCAGTGAAACCATCTCTTGCTGCTCCCTCTCTGTGATCCATCACCTCCTTCTGGTGCTCCTCTCCCCTTTTCTTTCTTCCATGTCCTTCTGTCTCACCAATTTACTTCCCAGCTCTTTACTTCATCTCCTCCCCCTTTGGGTTTCACCTATCAACCTTGTTTCTCTCTCCCCTCCCCCCACCTTTCAAATCTACTCCTCAGCTTATTTTCCTCCAGTTCTGCCAAAGGGTTTCAGCCTGCAACATCGATTGTACTTTTTTCCATAGATGCTGCCTGGCCTGCTAAGTTCCTCCAGCATTTTGTGTGTTGCTCAACATCTTAACCTATTCAACATTTCCTTCTAACACCGTACCTCAAGTCTCAGCAATATCCTTGTACATTTTCCCCGTACTCTTTCAATTTCCCTTAGTGTTGCACGAGCATCAGTATCAATATTTTGTTGTCAGGTCCCTAGAGTGGGATTTGAATCCATGTCCTCCTGATCCAGGAGTGAACACACTGCCAGATGGGTCACAGATGACACATCTTACAATCAGGTGATCCTGGTTCCCCATCCCACACAAATCTCCCAGAGCCTTCGTACTGTAGAACACCTGAGACAGTCCCAGAAGGTACCAACCCTTGGTACTTGCTCTGTGTGTAGTGTGCCACTAAACAGAAAGGAAGGAACCCATGTGTTTCCAGGTCCTTTCGGGTGAAGCGACACTTCAACTGCGGGTCTGTCAGGAGTCTTTCAACCATTATTGTCCGCTTTGGTGTAGGATCCTCTCATACAAAACCAAAACTACAGCAAACTGTCAAGCCAGCAGAAAAGGTTATTGGCTGGAGTTGACCATCACTGAAGGACTTGTTTGCGTGCAGAACAAAGAAGTGGGCAGGGAAAATCACTGCAGACACTAGCCACCCTGTAAACGGTCTTTTCCAAAAGCTCCCTTCTGGGAAGGGCTTTCGGCTATTAAGACAAAAACTTCACACTATGCAAGTTTGATTGATTGCCAAGCATGGCAAAATGTTTGCAGATGCTTCAGCCAAACTTGACAATCAACCAAACTTCCAAATAGCCAGCCTGAGCTACCAATATTCCGCTATTTCAAACTTCACACTATCTTAAAAGTTCCTTTCTTCAGCCAGTTTTTCTGATCGACCATTCTAGTTAGCACCCCTGCTGCCTCTGTCTAAGACCTCAGTCACTGCACTACACTGTAAACACTTTAAACCACCTTCTATAAAGCTGTTCACATTGTAAATACTTGCTGGTATTTATGTATTTATGCACATTTTATTCCATATCCATACTTTAACATCTAACTTCAATTTTTATATAATTCTTTATCCTTTTTAATTGTTAAAAGGTGTTGCTTTTTGTTGCATGTTGCACCCTGACCAACACAGCACGCACCACAGCAAATTCCTTATACATGGAAATGTATGTGGTGAATAGAGTTGATTCTCCTTGTCAGCCATTGTATCTGGTGTTCCATTGTGGCCTCCTCTACATCAGTGTCACTTGACACAGATTGGGGAATTGCTTTGTCAAGCACCTTCACTCTGTCCCTCACAACAGTCAGGATTATCCAATGACTACCCATTTCAATTCAATTTCCCATTCCCATTTTGTCATGTCTGTCCAAGATCTCCTCCACTACAATGATGAGGCCAAACTCAGTTTGGAGGAACAACACCTCATATTCTATTTGGGTAACCTCCAGATTAATATCATGAACATTAATTTCTCTCACATCCGATAATTTCTCGCCACATCCTCCTCATTCTCTCTTTTTCAATTCCCCATTCTGGTTCCCCTCCCATCCATCTTCTCTCACCTATCTGTCACGTCCCACTGGAGCCATTCCCCCTTCCTAATCTTCCATGGTAAACTACCCTTTACCTCTTCCACCTATCCGCTCCCAGTTTCTTACCTCATCCCCCCCCCCTCCCCATCTTCTTATTCTGGAAACTGCCCGCTTCATTTCCAGTCTGGAGACCACAGTGAGGATGAGTTGACCCCTAGTCAGTGGGTCATCAGCGGTATCTGCGATCAGAATTCCGTTCAGGCGGGAGGCATGGGGAATGGTGGCCCGTTAGGTACACTGGAGATTGAGGCCAAGTTTTAAGGGTCTCGGTCATTAGAGAGCCTGGAGTTGGAGGCCTAGAGTTCAGGTCTTCATCTGAGGTATTCAGTCATCGTTATTGACGAGTCCTGATGTCGATACTGCAGATCGGAAGTCAGAACGTTAAGGCTCAATGACTCGAGCCCTGAGACGGCAGACCATTGGGGACCAATGTTTCGGACATTCATCATTATTCCCCTCAGAAATCTGATGGGGGAGGGAAAGGTGCTGCTTTAAAGTGTTACTGAGTTCCTTACTGTATGTTATCTATGTATCATGGCAATGCTGAAGTTTTTATAACCTACAGTCTCCTGCAGCCCCACCATCTGAGTTCCTCCAGCAGATTGTTTGTTGCTCCAGATTCCACCATCTGCTGTTTCTTGTGTCTCAAGAGGCATTCGTACCACTCCTCTCTCTCCAGGCTTCATTTCGTCATTTTAAGTACAGAAGAGAGGGATTGATGCATTGCAAAATATAAAACAAAGTCAGTCTCTTCCTTATCAGCTGGATGTAGAAAAGAATTCCACGGTATTATTTATAGATCAAGGAGTTCTCCAAATGTCTTGATCATCATCCTTCGCTGGACCAAAACTTTCAACAACATCCACTCATTCACTGTACAGAAGCTGTATGAATCAAGGGGCGGTTCTAGCATTGTTGTGAGAATCAGGTTTATCATCGTTGACATACTTTTGTCATGAGGATTGTTGTTTTGTGGCAGCAGTAAAGTACAACACATCAAATATAATATAAATCACAATAAGAAATATATACAAACCAAGTAATTAGTACTGTGATGAAATCCTAAGGTTTATTCCCTATGGACTGTGCCTTTAAAAAGAGAGAGAGCGTGTTTACTGGACACTGATTCAGTGAGAGAGCACGGAGCAGCTCGTGAGTCGCTATGGTGACGGAAGGGTGGAGCTATATAATGGACAGCTGGTGTTCAGCATGTTTGGATATACATACACAAGGTCAGCTGGCTTTCTGGTGGACGCACAGAGACACAGAAGAAGCAGACACTGGATGAGCTTTGAGTGCCCACGAAAGGGTGCGTTTTGAGGATTGATCGGGGAACCATTCAGTGGCTCTCATGGTGTGGAAAAGGGGTGACCTATGGAAAGCTATCGGTGTGTTTAACCCTTGCCTGAGTTGATAGCTTTACCATGTGAAGAGGGTACCCTTAGCGTGGTCACAGTCGGTGACCTTAAAAGGTTTTCAGAGGGCAATGGGAAGATCAACAGCATTGGCTTACTTAGGTAACAAATCACCTCTCTCTCTCTCCTCAACTCAACATCACAAACTAAAATGACTTGATTTATATACCATCGTAAGCCTGTATCACTTACCACCTAAGCTTGAAGAAGTTTGGGTTTTATATTTACACACTTATATATGCCTAAACTCTGCTAACCTGTTTGTTTTATCTGGTTTTATATTTCTATATTACATAGTTACTAATAAAATAGTGTTTGCTAACAGCAGAACCAAACTCCAGGTTTGTTCCATTTCTGCTGGTACTTTTAACCCATTATGGGGTACATAACAGTAAAAAAAGAGTAGAATTAGGCCAGTCCTGATGAAGGGTCTTGGCCCAAAACATTGATGGTTTGTTCTTTTCCATGGTTTGCCTGATCTGCTGCGTTCCTCCAGCATTTTGTGTGTGATTCTCTGGATTTACAGCATTTGCAGAATCTCTTTGAGCTCTCGCAAAATTAGTTAGGAAGTGCACATGGGTTGTTTCAATGTCCGTTCAGAAATCAGATTGGGGGAGGGGAAGAAGCTGCTCCTAAAATTTTGAGAATGTGTCTTCAGGCTCCTGTACCTCCTCCCTGATATTGAGAAGAGGGCATGTCATGACGTGAGGAACCAGACAGCACGATCTGATTGATGGATGATGCCTTTTTGAGGCAATGCCTCCTGAAGGTGTCTTTGACGCTGGAGAGGCTAGTGCCCATGACGGAGCTGGCTGAATTTACAACCGCCTGGAGCTTTTTCTGATCCTGTGCAGTGGCCCTTCCAAACCAGGTAAAAAGGAAGGAATCTATATATCTTTATGATTGGCTTCATGTGGCAATTGCATTTTACCCACAAAATTAAAGAGGTAATCTGTCAGTTAAGCAAGTGCTTTGAGATACCCTTCAGATACTGAGTCCCCTCACCAGCATTGCCTCAGGTCTGGGGTAAACAGGAACAAACAAACCAAAACAAGCTAAACGTTCATCTGAATGAAGGGCTGCAGCCTAAAAGCACCGGTTGTTTATTCCTCTCCATAGATGCTGCCTGTCCCACTGGGTTCCTCCAGCATGTGTGTGTCTATTGCTCTGGGTCTCCAGCATCTGGAGAATAGCTTGTGTTTATGATGTATCCTGCAAATGGAAGCCGAGGTCAAACATTAACTTTGACCTCATTTTAATCAGTCAAGCACAGATTTGTATACAAGCGGCATTTCTCTGTTCAAACTTCAGAACAGATGGGTGACAGGGGCTGCGCTGTTCTCCTTGCACTCAAGTAAATAAAGTGTGATTGAGGAATGACTGCGAGTTTGCAGTCCAGTTAACCAGTGACGACACCGCTCGGCCACAGGCGAAGTTGGGGGCCAGCATCTGTGAATCCATGAGTCTGCTGGATGCCGAAGAAGGTCTGTCCTGGGACCGTGCATGTGTGAGGGAGGGAGGAACAGGGCTTGTTTCACTCTTGGTTGCTACGTTTTGTCTACCATTGTTGCGTAGTGGAGAGTTTACTGACTGGCTGCACCAAGGCCTGGTATGGAAACACCAATGCCTTTGAATGGAAAATCTGACAAAAAGAAGTGGATTCAGCCCAGTACATCACCAGTAAAGCCTTCCCAAGTATTGAGCACATCTACATGAAACACTGTCATAGGAAAGCAACATCCATTATCAAAGAACCTCACCTCCCTGGCCATTCTCTTTTCTCGTTGCTGCCATCAGGCAGCAGGTACCTGTGGCAAAGGACTCACACCACCAGGTTCAAGAACAGTTACTACCCCTGCCATCAGGTCTTGAACAAAAGGGGAAAACTACACTCACTTTCTCACCCATTGAGATGTTCCCACAACCAATAATCTCTCTTTAGGGTTTCTTTATCTTGTTATTTCATGTTCTCATTATTTAATGCAAGTTATTTATATTTGCGTCTGCACAGTTTATTGTCTTTTGGTTGATCCTTCATTGATCCTGCTATAGTTACTATTCTAGAGATTTGCTAAGTATGCCTGCAAAGTAAGGAATCTCAGGGTGGTATGTACTCAGATAATGAAATTTAGTTTGAGCATTGTAGCAGGCTATGCTGGTGTCAGAATATGCAATGACACTTGCGATCTGCCCCCAAAACATCCTTGGATGCGTTAGTTGCTAATGTCACTGTACGTTACAATGTACATGTGATAAATACATCTGAATCTGATTGCCTACTCTATGAACCAAGTGTTGTGTAGATCTCGGAAAAATCTCACGTTTGTCTGCTTTAGCACATACCTCTTGCTATTCAAATACTAGTGCTTAGGAGCTTCCAGGCTCTCCTGCCTGATGAGAGAGGTAAGGAAAGAACATGCCCAAGGTGGTTGGGACTTTTGACCTCTTGGGGAAGTAGTGGTGCTGGTGAGTTTCCTTAACTCGGACCAAGACGGGCTTGTTGGTGATGTTCACACCACTCTCAACTCAGCATTGTCAGAGTAGACAGAAACACACGTATCTCCCCCCTCTTAATGACATCATTGACCCAAGCCATTCCACCAGGTTCAAGGACAGATTCTATCCTGCTGTTACAAAACTACCAAACAGACCACTTGTACCACAAGGTAGACTCTTGGCCTCACAATCTACCTTGTCATGGTCTTACAAATTATTATCTCCCCGCACTGCACTTCCTCTGTCATTGTATTACTACAATCAGTGGCCACTTTATTAGATACCCCCTGTGCCTAATAAAGTGACTACTCAGAGTTTGTTCATGGTCTTCTGCTGATGTAGCCCATCCACTTCAAGCTTAAATGTGTCGTGCGTTCAGAGATGCTCTTCCGCACTCACATGGCTCTTTCGGTTACAATCACCTTCCTGTCAGTTTGAACCAGTCAGGCCATTCTCCTCTGACTCCAAAACCTACAGACTCACTTTCAAGGACTCTAGACTCATGTTCTCAGTAGTATTTTTTTTAAATGCTTGAATGAAATGGTCTCTTCTGCTGTTACACACACCGTGGGTATCTTGTGACTGTCTTATGACCATGATGTAATTGAGCATCTTGTGAGCATGATGTAATGGTCTTGTGATGGTGGGGTGATGTAATTTTCCCGCCAGTGTGAGGTCACGTGATGACATGTTCTCAACAGGTATACAGCGGGAAACCCCTGTTGTTACGCAGTTGATTTGTTGTTTAATTCGTCAGTTTCTCTGATATGTTGCATATTTGTCTCATGAGGCAGTTTTGTTTTAAAGTGGAGTTCTACTTTCTACTGTAAGGTACAGAATCGTTGTGCCAGCAGTTTCACCAATCACTGCCAGTTTGTTTGGTGCATCTTAGATTTAATTTTAAAGTCTAAGTATTGGAGAGTGAAGACCTTACTGAAGTACGAGAACCCGAAGGATCAAGTAAAGTTGGAGTCGTTCGGCAGTTTCATACAGGATCGACCTTATTGAATCTTCATTCAGAAATAGTGACCTGCATCTGAGATAACCCCTGCCTGTAAGAGCAGGAAGGTTTGTGTAGTGTTCATTTACCAAGAAAAAGATCAATTCCTTTAAGCCGTTTTTACTTCCTTTGTCGTGAATCCTTTGGACCAGGCATATCTCAACTGTGATCAGCAGATCCGTCAAATGTGTTCGAATTTACCACTTTAAGAACTGTTCCAGAGTTTAGCTGTTTACTAAGTTGCCGTATAGCAGCTAACTTCCAGTTAAGTTAGTCGCTTGTTTACTTTTCATTTCTGTTGAGCGGAGTTAAATAAATGTTTATGTTTGTTTATAAAATCTGACTCAATTCTATATTCATTGTTGCTGATTACGTAACATTGCACATTGGACGTTTGTCGGTCTTTGTTACGCACAGTCATTCATAAATTCTATGGTATTTCTTTTATTTTTCTGTAAATGCCTGCAAGGAAATGAATCTCAAGATAATATAAGGTGACATATATACTCAGTGGCCACTTTATTAGGTACCTCCTTCAGAGACGCTCTTCTGCAAACCACTCCTGTGGTTATTTGGGTTGCTCTTGCATTCTGTCTGCTTAAACCAGACTGACCATCCTCCTCTGACTTCTTTCATTAACAAGACACTTTTGCCCACAGAACTGCAGCTTACTGGATGTTTTATTTTGGATTCTTGCACCATTCTCTATAAATTCCAGAGACTCTTGTTCATGAAAATCCCAAGAGACCAGCAGTTTCTGAGATACTCAGGCCACCCTGTCTGGCACCAACAATCATTCCACAGTCAAAGTCAATTCAATCGTATGGCAATTCTATTCTGATATTTCGTTTGAACAACAACTGAACCTCTTGACCACATCTGCATGCTTTTGTGTATTGAGTTGCTGCCACATGATTGGCCAATTAGATATATGCATTTACAAGCTGGTGTACAGGTGGACTTATGTTATGTAGGTGTGAGGTTTATTTGCCGGTCAAAAGCTGCTTCTGCCATGTCAGCCATTGATTGGTCCATTTAAAATTGCTGCCACTCTTTCCCATTGGTTCGTTTGCACACTGGTCAAGTCAAGTCACCTTTATTGTCATTTCAACCATAACTGCTGGTGCAATGCATAGTAAAAATGAGAACATTTTTCAGGACTATGGTGTTACATGAGACAGTACAAAAACTAGACTAAACTAAGTAAAAAACAGAAAAAAACTACACTAGACTACAGACCTACCCAGGACTGCATAAAGTGCACAAAACAGTGCAGGCATTACAATAAATAATAAACAGGACAACAGGGCAGTAAGGTGTCAGTCCAGGCTCTGGGTATTGAGGAGTCTGATATCTTGGGGGAAGAAACTGTTACATAGTCTGGTCATGAGAGCCCGAATGCTCCAGTGCCTTTTCCCAGATGGCAGGAGGGAGAAGAGTTTGTTTGAGGGGTGCGTGGGGTCCTTCATAATGCTGTTCACTTTGTGGATGCAGCGTGTGGTGTAAATGTCTGTGATGGTGGGAAGAGAGACCCTGATGATCTTCTTAGCTGACCTATCCGCTGCAGGGTCTTGCGATCCGAGATGGTGCAATTTCCGAACCAGGCAGTGATGCAGCTGCTCAGGATGGTCTCAATACAACCCCTGGAGAATGTGATGAGGCTGAGGGGTGGGAGATGGACTTTCCTCAGCCTTCGCAGAAAGCGGAGACGCTACTGGGCTTTCTTTGCTATGGAGCTGGTGTTGAGGGACCAGGTGAAATTTGGTGCTCTTAACGATCTCTTCCGAGGAGCCGTCGATGTTCAGTGGGAAATGGTCATTCCGTGCCCTCCTGAAGTCAACAACCATCTCTTTTGTTTTGTTCACATTCAGAGACAGGTTGTTGGCTCTGTACCAGTCTGTTAGCCACCACACTTCCTCTCTGTAAGCTGACTCATTGTTCTTGCTGATGAGACCCACCGCGGTCGTGTCATCGGTGAACTTGATGACATGGTTCGAGCTGTGTGTTGCAGCACAGGCATGGGTCAGCAGAGTGAACAGCAGTGGACCGAGCACACAGATCATCTACGGTACCAATATCTGGTTCTGGCTGCCTCAGAGGTATAGAATAGCACGTGCAGGAGGTTTGGTCTCTCTCTTTCCGTTGTCCCCAGGCACGCTTCACAGAGCAGTCGGGAAGGTATGCTCCGCAAGCACTGTAGCTAAACATCTGTTTGTTGAACATTTAGTTTTGCAGTTTGTGTTATTTGGGGGAATTTAAATGTTTGCTCAAATCTTTTACTGTTCATAAATAAATGATTAATATGCTTATTTGTAGTCAGTGGTTTCTGTGTCGTTCACCAAACCTGTGAACCTGTTTCCACATTACTGCCTAACAAAGTGGCCACTGAGTGCATCCTTTAATATGTCGATGTGACGAAAAGATCTGTATGGACGGCAAGCTATATACAAAGATTTTCATGTACATTTGACAATAATAAACCAATTTATCAGTTTATCAAATGCACTGAGGTCTTGCGATCACAATTTACCCTCTAAGCAATTTCTACAGTCACCTTATTAAAAAAAATGGTAATTGCTGCACCTATTGCCTGAACGAAGAGGACAAACAAGGACATTTCACAGCCAATCACATTGATGGGAGGAGTGTCAATGGAAAACCAATGTAGGGTGGATGGCAGATTGTCACCAGAGGACGGGTAGGCTTTGGCTCATCACCACAAAGACCAGCTGTTCTTTCTTGTTATTTCCGGATTGTTAACTGAACTCAAATTCCACAGCTGCCATGGTGGCATTTGAACCCCAATGTCTCACTTGTTAGAGAACATCTCTGCATTACTTGTCCATAATCTACCCACAGATCTTTGTTATCGTAATGGAGCACAGCACAGCCAGACATGTCTGTGATGCTGTGTCATGTCCTTATCTGCAGTAAGACTCGTCTTTCAGATTGCATTCATATCTTTTAATTGCTTTCATCTAGTGTGTTTGTAACTTCTATCTTACGACATTTTGTTTACACGCAAACTAAGTTAATGATCTTACCACTGAAGCCCTGTTGTCTGAAGTTCATACTCCCTTCAAGACGTTTGGCTGTTCTTCACTCATTATTACTTTTGTTTATTTTCAGGCCAAATGTCGAGATCATTTCCAGTCGAGCAAGTACCAGGGTGTGCCAAGTTACTGCAGCTAACGGCATCGAGATTAAATAAGTGACTAACAAGAGATCTCTTCCATCCCACCACGTCAGTAACAATCATTAAGTCAGAATCAGGTTAAATATCATTGGCATTTGTCATGAAACTTGTTGTCCTTGTGGCAGCAGTACAATGCAATACATAATAATGGGAACAGAAACTGAGTTACAGTAAGTATATAGTAATTAATGTAAAAAATAAACAAAATAGTAATGAGGTAGTGTTTGTGGGGTCAGTGATCATTCAGAAATCGGACGGTAGAGGGGAAGAGGCTGTTCCTGAATCATTGAGTGTGTGTCTTCAGGCTCCTGTACCTCCTCCTGATGGTAGCAATGAGAACTAGGCATGACCTGGGCGATGGGAGTCCTTAAAGATGAACGCTGCCTTTTTGAGGCATCACTGCTTGAAGATGACCTGGTTATTACGGAGGCTAGTGCCCACCTGACCAGGTTGACAACTCTCTGCAGCCTATTTCAATCCTGTGCAGCACCTTCCCGCTGCCCATATCAAACAGTATGCTCGTGAACTGAAGAATGACAGTAAACAGTCGTGAATCTTGCATTTTGGAAGCCCTCAAACCACAAAACACCTGCATATGTGTCCACTTGTCATCACTCATTAATCATTACGTTGAGTACTTGATGCCTAGTAGGAATCCTTAAGGAACACCCAGAGTAGAACGTGGAACGTAAACAGTTCAGCACAGAAAACCCACAATGTTGTGCCGACCTCTTGACCTACATTAAGATAAATCTGACACTTCCTTCCCACATAGCCCTCATTTATTAATTCATTTGTTTATTTTTTTATTGAGATACTGTACAGAATAGGCCCTTCCAGCCCTTTGTTGAACCACCCAGAAACACAAGCCTAACCATGGGACAATTTATAATGACCAATTAACCTACCAACTGGTATGTCTTTAGGTATGGGTGGAATCCAGAGCACCCGGAAGAAACCCACACAGTCACAGGAGCAATGTACAAACTCCTTACAGGCAGCAGCAGGACTCGAACTGTATTTGTCAACGTGGAGCAGAGAGCGAGCTTGTAAATCTGATGGGAGCAAAGGATGTTGGGAATTGTGAGGCTGGAGCGCCATGGGAGGGGTGTGGGACAGTTGCCCGGGCAGGGGACAGTGCAGGTGCAGACACACCGGCCCTGAGATACCAGGCAAGGACATTTGATTTATTGATCTTTGCAGAATGTCCCTCTGGTGCTTCCCTCTTCCTTCCCCTTTTTCCAACCATGATTCCCCTCTCCCTGCCTCGTTCCCACTCTCAGTCCACAATAGAGACCCAGATCAGAATCAGGTTTATCATCACTCACAAATGTCATGAAACTTGTTTTATTTTTTACAGCAGCAGTACAGTCCAATACATAAAATTACTACAGTAATGTACAAAAGTCCTAGACACCCTGGCTATAGATAAGTGTCTAAGACTTTTACACAGTAAAATGGACTTTCTCCTCCTCACTCTCTACCATGCTTGTTATAGAAACAGAAAATGCTTAGAAGATTGGGCAGCATCTGTGCAGTAAGAAATAAACTTTGAGAATTCTGGTTGATGACTTTTCATCTGTTTCTATGCTGATGGGAGGAGTCCCAACCCATTTCATGACAGTCTAAACCCAGCTCATACTTCCTGTTAGTGGGTGAACAAATCCAATGCTTGGTGAATTCTGCTTCACAATAATAGGAAGAGCAGACATAGGAGGATCAAAAACTGACATTGCTATGAACATTTATTCACCACAAGCCATTTATCCCTAGGGTGATGTTTCTGATACCTCCTGCTTAAAACCCAAAGGCTCAAAATGACCAAGCGGCCCCAATTTCTTTTTGTCTCAGAACATCGGCCGTTGCATTTTCTTACTCCAAATACTGTCCGATCTATGTCCAGTTGCTTTGAGAGGCTGGTCAAGGATTACATCTGCAGCCTGCTACCACCCAAAATAGACCCCCTACAACTTGCCTGCCAACACAATTGATCAACAGGTGACACAATAGCCACAGCTCTATACACCGTCCTTACACACCTGGAGAAGAAGGATGCTTATGTGAGAATGCTGTTCTTGGACTACAGTTCAGCATTCAACACCATAATTCCATCCGGGCTCGACAGGAAGCTCAGAGACCTCGGCCTTGACCCTGCCTTGTGCAGCTGAATCCTGGACTTCCTGTCAGATCACCGGCAGGTGGTAAGAGTGGACTCCCTCACCTCCACCCCTCTGACTCTCAACATAGGAGCCCCTCAGGGCTGTGTACTAAGTCCCCTCCTTTACTCTCTGTATACCCATGACTGTGTCGCCAACCACAGCTCTAATCTGCTAATTAAATTTACCAATGACACCACATTGATTGGCCTAATCTCAAACAATAACAAGGTGGCCTACAGGGAAGAAGCCATCACCCTGACACAGTGGTGTCAAGAAAACAACCTGTCCCTCAATGTCACAAAAACAAAGGAGCTGGTTGTGGACTAGAGGAGGAATGGAGACAGGCTAACCCCTATAGACATCAATGAATCTGGGGTTGAGAGGGTGAACAGCTTTAAATTCCTCAGTATCCACTTCAAAGACTTCATATGGTCTGTACACACCAGCTGTGTGGTGAAAAAGGCACAACAGCACCTCTCTCACCTCAGACGGCTGAGGAGGTTCGGTATGGGCCCCCAAATCCTAAGAACTTTTTACAGGGTCATAATTGAAAGCATCCTGATTGGCTGCATCACTGCCTGATATGGGAACGGTATCTCCCTCAATTGCAGGGTTCTGCAGAGAGTGGTGCAGTCGGCCCAGCGCATTTGTAGTTGTGAACTTCCCATGATTCAGGACATTTACAAACACAGGTGTGAAAAAAGGGCCCGAAGGATCACTGGGAACCCGTGTCACCCCAACCACAATCTATTCTAGCCGTTACCATCAGGAAATGGTACCGCAGCATAAAAGCCAGGACCTGCAGGCTCTGGGACAGCTTCTTCCACCAGGCCATCAGACAGAAATACACTCAAATCAGCGTGAGTTAATCAATGTTACATTGACAGTTTTATTTATTATAAATTACTATGATTGCACATTGCATACTTAGACAGAGACATAACGTAAAGATTTTTACTAGTTGTGTATGTGAAGGATATAAAAAAATAAAGTCAATTCAATTCAATTTCTCTTGTGGGAATTCCCAATGTGAAGATGTTCAGTTCCTTTCTTTAAAGAGGTCTCTACCCATTTCTTTTACCCACACCACCTGCTTCCCTTCTTGTTTCTGATGAGCCAAAGTGCACTTGCACAGCCACATATGTTAACCTAGCAATGAATTCCACTGATTCAGCACCCTCTAGCTAAGGAAATTCCTCCTCATATCTGCTCCAATACGGGTGTCTGTCTATTTTGAGGCTCCGTCTTCTGCTCTTAGACTCTCCCACTATTGGAAGCATCCACTCCATGCCCACTCTGTCTAGGCCATTCCTTCCGACAGATTTATAACATAGAAATCTACAGAACATAACAGGCCCTTCAGCCCACAGTGTTGTGTCTACTTTAGAAACTGCCTAGAATTACCCTACCACATAGTCCTCTAGTTTTCAAAGCTCCATGTACCTAAGCCCCTATTGTATCCGCTTCCATCACTGCCGCCGGCAGTCCATTCCAAGCACTCACCACTATCTGCGTGAAATACCTACCGCTGACATCCTCCTTGTACCTACTTACAATCACCTTAAACCTATGCCCCTTTGTATTAGCTATTTCAGCCCTCAGAAAAAGCTTCTGGCTAACCATATGATCAATGCCTCTCATCATCTTATACATCTCTATCAGGTTACCTCTCAACCTCCTTCATTCCAAGGAGAAAGGGCCAAATTCACTCAACCTATTCTCAAAAGGCATGCACTCCAATCCAGGCAACATCCTTGTAAATCTCCTCTGCGCTCTCTCTATAGTATCCACATCCTTCCTGTAGTGAGGTGACCAGAACTGAACACAGTACTCCAAGTGTGGTCTGACCAAGTTCTTATATGGTTGTAACATTATCTCATGGCTCTTGAACTCAATCCCGTGGCTAACAAATGTCAACACACCATAAGCCATCTTAACAACATTATCAACTTGTGCAGTAGCTTTGAATATCCTATGAACACAGACCCCAACATATCTCCGATCCTCCACACTGCCAAGACTCTTACCTTTAATACTATATACTGGCTTCAAATTTGACTTATCAAAATTATCGGGGTTGAACTCCATCTGCCTCTCAACCCCATTCTCTTGCCTTCTTCCCATAACTTTTAACACCCTAACTAATCAAGAACCTATCAACATGCATATTAAATATACCCAAACACTTGGCCTCCACAGCTGCCTGTGGCAATGAGTTCCACAGATTCACCACCCTTTGGCTTAAGAAATTCCTCTTCATCTCAATTCAAATGGGACTTCCTTGTATTCTGATGCTGTGCTTCCTGGCCCTAGGCTCGCTTACTATAGGAAACACCATCCCCATGTGCACTCTAGGCCTTTCAATATTCTGTAGGTTTCAATGAGATCACTCCCTCATTCTTCTAAACTCCAGTGCTTACAAGCCCAGAACCATCAAACACACCTCATACGTTCACCCTGTCATTCCTGGGATCACTCTTGTAAACCTCTTCAGGGCCATCTCCAATGCCAGCATATCTTTCCTTAGATACGGGGCTCAAAACTGTTCACAGTGGTCACCCTTCCCAGTACGAAGTTTCGGTACTGAGTGTTCTATATACCTGCATATCTTATGTTAATTTATAGTTTTTGTTACATATTGCAATGTACAGTTGCAACAAAGCAACAAATTTCACAATGTATGTCAGTGATATTAAACCTGATCCTGAAGATGAAGAATAATTTGCAAAGTAAAGAGTTGGTCATGGACCATTTGTTGCCAATCTACAGGGTTCTATTTTTCTTAAGGGTCATCTTCCTCTTTAGTATTCCAGTTATATGTACTGTAAAAGAGTATTTTGTTTAAAAAAAATTACCTTCTGGAATTGTCTTCATTCAAATAATTACAGCAAAAAAATGCTGACCATAGATTGCCATCATGTGCAGTTCTTTTGATTTTCATTTCTGTGGATTCAAATACCATTTCAGAATTGATAATGTGCTTGAGCAAATAATCTGCAAAATTATAGTCACAGTAATCAATTGCAAGTCAAATTATGAGCAGATAACCTGCTGTGTTTGAAGGGCTCTCATATTGTTCAATTCCAGACCAACCTAACCTGATCTTAACATATTGAAGCAGCTATGAAGAAGGAAAGACAGCGGCTATAGTTCACTAGGAGCTTGAGGAGATTTGACATGTCACCTAAAACACTTGAAAAGATGTACCATGGAGAGCATTCTAACTGGCTGCATCACTGTCTGGTACGTGGGGGCTGCAGCACCCAGAGAGTGGTAAAATTAGTCAGCTCCAACATGGGTACCAGTCTTCACAGTATCCAAGACATCTTCAAGGAGCTGTGTCTCAAAAAGGTGGCGTCCATCATTAAGGATGCCTACCACCCAGGACATGCCCTCTTCTCACTGTTACCATCAGGAAGGAGGTACAGAAGCCTGAGGCACACATTCAGCGATTGAAGTGCAGCTTCTTCCCCTCTGTCATTCAATTCCTAAATGGACCCATGAACACCAGCTCAGTAACTTTTTTAAGTTATGTTTTGCACTACTTATTTAATTTAACTATTTGAGGTGTGTGTGTGTGTTTTTTTTTACTGTAATTCACAGTTTTTCCCTTATATTATGGATTGCATTGCTAAGTTACCGAATTTCACAATATATGTCGGAGATATTAAACCTGATTCCCATTCTGACTCCGACGGTGTCGCAAAGAGATGGTCAAAATAGTCTGTAGCTGTGAGTGCTGTAAAGAAGTTAGCATCCATAATGAAGGTAACTCGCCAACCGGGACCTCATCTCTTCTCATTACTACCGCTGGGGAGGAGGTATAGGGGCCTGTGACCCACAGTCAATTTCCTCTTGTCCTCAACTACATCCCACCAGCCTCCGCATCAGCACATAATTCTTCACAACTTGCACCATCTCCAGTGGGATCCCACCACTAGGCACATCTTCCCCCACCCCTACCCCCCAGCATTCTGGAAGGTGAAGTAGTACAGCTGGCAGATGATAGGTAAAACAAGGTGAGGAGGGAGGGGAGATGAAATGAGAAGCTGGGAGGTGATACGCAGTACAGCCTCAGGCTGGAGAAGATGGAATCTGATAGGACCATGGGAGAAAGGGAGAGAGGAGGGGCACCAGAGGGAGGTGATGAGCAGGTGAGGAAAAGGAAAAGGTTAAGAGGAAAGACAGAAAAAGAGAGAAAGTGGAGGGTGAAGTTAGAGAAATTGATATGCATGCCATAAACACAAAATGCTGGAGGAACTCAGCAGGCCAGGTAGCATCCGTTGAAAAGAGTAGAGTCAACATTTCAGGCTGAGACCCTTCAGCAGGACTTGCGGTGTCAGGTTGGATGCTGACCGGACAGAATATGAGGTGTTGCTCCTCCTACGATTGGTTGTGTTTATGACAATAAATCCGATTCCGATTCTGACAGGAAAGGTGTGCGGTGAGGAAGGTGGGGAAGTGGAACTCTGGAGTTTAACTGACGTATGTGAAGGGGACTGGTCTGTGTGAGGGATCAAGACTCTGTTCTAGTACTAACCCTGAGCACATCAATACAAAGTAGGTCCACTTGTAGTGCAAGGATCTCACTGTACACACGTGTGCATACACCACTGAGCGAGGCAGCGTGCTATAGTGGTGACTGGAACTTGTCAACTATTGTTCCACAGCAGAGCCATGAATCAATCAGACTTCTGCCTAGGGAAAACTAAATTCCTTATCTGGCTGTTTCAGCACACTTCGTAGAGTGCCAGACTACTCCGTAAAGCTTTTGGTAAAATACATCAATCAATCTTCACACGCAGCTAAGATGACTCAACCAGGCTAAAGAACAAAGTGAAATAAAGAACATGTCCAAAAAGCAAGTGAAGAAAATTGACCAGTCAAATTTAGAACTTCTGTTAACTGTTCTGATGGGGCAGGCAGACTGATCCAACTCTTGCTTACAAGAATAAAGAGTTCTCAGGGTGTTTCCTTAGCTTTGATGGTTCTCTTGTACAAAAGGATGGACTAAGATAGTACAGTACCTTATGATAGATTAATCTCAAGGTCTTCCTATTAGGAAACAACAAGATAGACCACACTGTCTACTTCACCATGATCAACACCAGAGATTCTTCAGACATTGGAAATCCAGATTAACACACACAAAATTCTGGAGGAACTTGGCAGGTCAAGCAGCATCCATGGAGAGGAATATACAGTCTATGTTTCAGGCTGACACCCTTCATTAGAATGTCCCTTGAAGGAAGACGCCAGAGTCTGGAGGGGGTTTGATGTGGAGGGTTGAGTGGAACAGGAGGACACAGAGAACGTGGTACTGGTGGAAAACAGGAAGGATGGAGAAGAAAGGGAAGAGGTGACTCGTGTTGGGACTCTGTTGGAGCTGGTGGATTTAGTGAAGGATGCAGAGACTGGCAGGGTGAAAGATGAGGAACCAGGGAAACTCTACAGCCCTATGGTCGGGAGAATATACACCAATGCTCATCAGTGGAAAATGTGAGCAGTTCCAAGTCTCTGGGCACCAACATCTCGGAAGAAAGGTCCTGAGCGAAGTATACTGAGGCAATCACAAAGAAGGCATGCTAGCAGCTGCAGTTTAATAGGAGATTGAGGAGAATTGGTTTGTCACCAAAGACTCTGGCAAATTTCTACCACTGTACCGTGGAGAGCTTTCTGCTTGGTTGCATCACCATCTGGTATGAAGGCCCTAATGCCCAGAATTGAAAAAGGCTGAAGACTCAGCCAGCTCGCTCAAAGGCACAAGCCACCCACCATGGAGGACATCTTCAAAAGCAGTGCCTCAAGAAGCATCATTAACGACCCTCACACCCTGGACATGCACCCTTCTCATTACTACCATCAGTGAGGGGATGCAGGAGCCTGAAGACCCACACTCAATACTTTGGTTCCGCTTCTTCCCTCCGCCATCAGATTACTGAACAGTCCATGACTTTGTTTTCCCTCTTTTGCATTATTTATTTATTGCAACTTATAGTGAATTGTTATTTATTGCACTGTACTGCTGCCACAATACAACAAATTTCATGACATATGGTATGTCAGGGTGACAGGGTAGAGAAACACCTCTACCAAAGGAGATGTAAGGCGCTCCTTCCCTCCACTAGCCTGCGGGTCCCCCTTGCGCAAGAATTGGCACCTGCTTAGTCCCCTGATCAGGGTCACGAGAAGCCATGGGATGAGGTTGTGAATGGTCACGCGAGCAACTGGTGCGTATCACAAGACCATTGACAACAGGCAGACAATTTCTGAAGAATATTGATAAAGGCTGGTGTCGTCCAGTTTGTAAAGGCACTGCTAGAAGAAGGCAATGGCAAACCACTTCTGTAGAACAATCGTGCTCATGGAAAGACCATGTTCACCCACGTCAGAGGGCACAGCACGTAAGGAATGAACTGTGCAGCAGTGATAATAAACTGATTCTAATTCCGGCTGTGCAAATGGGGATCAGACGTGTGAGAAACATGGGAAATCCACCAACTATGGCAGAGGAAAGCCACATTTCAGGAAGAAACAGCATATTTCAATCTCTCCACCTCTGCTCTCAAGATCAGGCATCCTCCTCTAGGACTTCATTCTCGATTCACTTAATGTTTGAAAAAACATTTTTCAAAAAGTGTTTCAAAAAGTGGGATTCTTTTTTTTTTCAAAAAAAAAGTAATATCATTACATTTTTTAAATCCCGACATCTCATGAACCCATGAACTCTACATCACTATTTTTTTTCTCTCTTTTTTTTAAAAAAACACTACTTATCTATTTCTATATTGTAACTTACAGAAAATCGTTATGTATTGCACTCTGTTGAGGTCACAAAACATCAAATTCACAACCTGTGTTGGTGTTAATACACCTGATTCCAATTCATGATTTGGTGATTAATTTCCAATTACGAAGCAAAACCACCATGGTTATACACTCAGCACTTCCTGTACCTAATAAAGAGGCTACTGAGTGTATGTTTGTGGACTTCTGTTGCTGTAGCCCATCCACTTTGAGGTTCAACATATTGTGCATTCAGAGATCCTCATCTACACACCACTGTTGTAACGTGTGTTTATTTGAGTTACAGTCTTTTCAGGTTTAGTCATTCACCTCTGACCTCTCACATTAACAAGGGATTTTTGCCCACAGAATTGCCGCTCACTGTTTTATTTTTTGTTTTCCACACACTTCTCCATAAACTGTAGAGACTGTTGTGCATGTAAGTCCCAGGAGATCAGCAGTTTCTGAGATACTCAAACCACCCCATCTGGCACCAACAATCACTCCACAGTCAAAGTCACTTAGATCACATTTCTTCCCCATTCTGAGGTTTGATGATCTGAACAACAGCTGAACCTCTTAGATGCTTTTATGCATTGTGTTGCTGCCACATGATTGGCTGATTAGTTATTTGCTTTAATGAGCAGGTGTACAGGTGGACAATAAAGTGGCCTCATATATACAGTAAAGTGTATGTCAGTGACCTCATGGCTTATAGACAGACTAACACTGAAGCACCAGGAGCTGGAAAACTTAATTTCAGTTTAAAAGACTATAGAGTATTTGGAATTAAAGCCAGTTCCATTGATGATGAAACTAACAAAACTTGTTATAAATACCCATGAGCTTCACTAATGTCCTTCAGAGATAGAAGACTGCTGTCCTTGCCTGGTCTGCTTTCTCCAGGACTCTGGATTCACTGTTATTTGATCATTCAAGCTGATATTGCACACAGCAATACGAGCTCTATACAAGGAGGAAGAATTCCCCAGGTTATAAACACCTGACTTATGTACTCCTGTACACACAAATGCACTAACATAAGTATTACTAAATTCAAAAGTCTAGCAGAACTAATTCTGTCACATTGTGCATTTTTAGCAATTGTACTTACTTTTCGGTCTTCTATGTCAAACAAGCACCAATCTTTAAGTAAAATAACTACTTACATGCACACCAGCGGCCAATTTATTTAGGAAGTCTGCTCATTAATGGAAATATCAAGTGGAAGGTTGAGGGGGGGACTTGATAGAGGTATTTAAAATAATTAGGGGGATAGATCAAGTTGACGTGGATAGGCAAAGAATAAAGACCTAACTTGTTCATCCTTTCCCTGTAACTTAGGTGCTGAAACCCAGGTAACATTCTAGTAAATCTCCTCTGTACTCTCTCTATTTTGTTAACATCTTTCCTATAATTTGGTGACCAGAACTGTACACAATACTCCAAATTCAGCCTTACCAATGCCTTGTACAATTTTAACATTACACCCCAACTCCTATACTCAATGCTCTGATTTATAAAGGCCAGCATACCAAAAGCTTTCTTCACCACCCTATCCACATGAGATTCCACCTTCAGGGAACTATGCACCATTTTTCCTAGATCACTCTGTTCTACTGCATTCCTCAATGCCCTACCATTTACCATGTATGTCCTATTTGGATTAGTCCTACTAAAATGTAGCACCTCACACCTATCAGCATTAAACTCCATCTGCCATCGTTCAGCCCACTCTTCTAACTGGCCTAAATCTCTCTGCAAGCTTTGAAAACCTACTTTATTATCCACAATGCCACCTACCTTAGTATCATCTGCATACTTACTAATCCAATTTATCACCCCATCATTAATGTATATGACAAACAACATTGGACCCAGTACAGATCCCTGAGGCACACCACTAGTCACCAGCCTCCAACCTGACAAACAGTTATCCACCACTACTCTCTGGCATCTCCAATGTCAAAGTAAATTTATTATCTAAGTACAAATATATCACCACATACTACCCTGAGGGGCATGCTGAAGGGTCTCGGCCCGAAGGGTCAACTGTACTCTTTTCCATACAAGCTGCCGAGTTCCTCCAACATTTTGTGTGTGTTGCTACCCTGAGATTTATGTTCTTGTGGGCACTTACAAAGAAACACAACAGAATCAGTGAAAAACTGTGCACGAAGACGGACAAACAGCCAATGTTCA
The DNA here is from genome assembly GCF_030144855.1 of Hypanus sabinus. Classification (NCBI taxonomy): domain Eukaryota; kingdom Metazoa; phylum Chordata; class Chondrichthyes; order Myliobatiformes; family Dasyatidae; genus Hypanus; species Hypanus sabinus. The sequence goes on along the minus strand of NC_082708.1, from coordinate 179,299,930 downwards.
AAATACAACAAATTGTGCAAACACTAAAAAAAAAGAAATCAAATTAATAATATATAAATAAATAAATTCAGAGAACATGAGTTGTTTGTTTATACAGTTTGGTACAACATTGTGGACCAAAAGGCCTGTACTGTGCTGTGCTGTTCTATCCTGAACTACTGAAAGACCTAGGCATCCATTACTGGTTCCCATACCAGATATTATTATACCTGGCTTGTTCTCAGCTGTTAAATGAGAGAATGTGACTCAATTTCATGAACAAGCAAATTAGCATGTTAAAATTCTCACAAAGGCCGAGTAAATGTTTATCTAAAGAGGAATTGAAGGGTTTATTTACTTGTCTGGGTCAGCACGGCCAGTGTTTGAGAAATGAATGCCACTGCAGACCCAAACACTTCCAATAGGTTTGTTTGCTTCTCAACTTGTTGTTCCGAATGAAAATTAGTCATGACCCAAACTTCCAAACAGGAAGCAGTTATCACCAGTTAGCTCAGTACGTGTTAGCTGTGTTTTCCACATCGGTCGAAGTATGCAGTCTATGTTGCTGGCATAAATGAAGGATGTTTGGCTTCTTGAAGAAAGGTCTGAGTTACAAAGAGAAGTACTCTAACTTTGGCAAGGTGACATCAGATACAGCATCTTACAGATGGCACCAGAGTGTGGTGACTGGTTGCATGGAGCTCCCTACAGATCCATTCTTTTTTTTTCTATTATAATCATTCTACAGTTTTCAGTCTAAACTCTATGTCTCTGAGAATTTTTTTTGTGTATGTGCCATACTCTGCAAAAGCCTCGGCGACCACTTTTTTCAAGTGGTTGTCTTGGAGGAAAGATTCTGTCAGTGGTCCCCCACGTCCTTCTCACAGCGCAGTGTTTTGCTTTTTTTACGAGGCCGAGTTGCAAGCTCGATGCTCAACCTGGCACGGATGGAAAGCTTGTCCGGGAGTGGCCCAACTGGATTCGAACTCAGGAACCTTCACTCCGGAGTCCGGCACTGATGTCACCGTGCCACCAACCGGTACAAATTATTACGCTTTATTCCGCACTCTGCTATTGCTTACCCTGTACTACCTCAATACACTGTGTAATGAATTGATCCTTTATTTTTTACTTTATGTTTGAAATACGGAGACACTTCAGGCCCAAGGAGCCCCTCTGCTCAGCAACCCACCCAGCCTAATCACAGGACATTTATTATCAAAGTATCTGTGCAGTATATAACCCCAAGGTTCATCTTCCCTGCAGACAGCCACAAAACTAAGAAAACCACGGAACCTGTTCAAAGAAAAACCTCAACCCCACGACTCCCCACGCGCAAAAAAAAACACAAAATGGCAAAAAAAAAGAGAAAAACGCAGGATATGAAACATAAAATCAAAAGAGTCCAAGCATATTCAGTGTAGCTCAGTGTTCATTATCTGCAGGCCCATCCCGAACCAAAAATCGCCCAATATAGCAACAAAAAAAAAAGGAGTGACCAGAAACCAGAAAAACATCATAACATGACCTACAGAGTCCGATCCACAAAATGCGTCGACTAGACCTTGCCCAAGGCCCAGAACTCTGCTATCATCCTCCAACAGCATCGGGGGGTTGCGGGGGGGGACAAAGACAGAGAGACTGTCACACGCGAACACTTTACTCCAGCAGCAGCTTGTAGGTGGTGCTGAACACCTCTTCCCCTCCCTCACTCACCTCGATGATTTCAATCTTCCTCGGTGCTTTAACCAGCGAGATTGGTGAGAAATGGAGTCAATCAAGAGCTTGCTCCCCGCCCCCAGGCTTCTTGGCCTTGAAGCTGCACGCCTCAGGGAAGATGCTCAGAGAAAGCAAAACACCAGATCGCTCAATCGGCCTGAAAGCACACTGCCAAAATGTAGATCACAGGCTCCAGCAGCAACAGAACCACACTTGCCGGAAAAAGACGCAAAAGAAGTGAAAGCAGTCTCGTGAACCATTTGGAGGACGTCGCCCTCGGTCATGTTGTTTGCTGGCGCCATCTTCTTTACAATAATCAATTAACCTACTAACCGGTACATTAGAATGTGAGAGGAAACCGGAGCACCCAGAGGAACTGCACGCGTTCATGAGAGAACGTGCAAACTCCTTACAGACGGTACCAGAATTGACCTCTGAACTACAACACCCCGAGCTGTAATAGTGTCACACTAACCGCTGTGCTGCCACAGCGCCCTAATCCGTATGAACTGTATACAAGACTAATTTGACACTGTATCACAGCCCATATGACAACAAAGAAGACAACACCAATTCCAAATCAACGAGTGCTCGATAAGCGGGGAGAGCACCCAGAGTCAAAACAGGGGAGGTCCACTGGATGCTGGAAACTGAAGAAGGCAACCTGTCCTGGTGTTAAAGGGTTGCATCTGTCCACGGGTGGGTGGGAGGGAAGGAATGGGGCTTGCCTTTGCTGATGATGTTTCGTTGAATGTTGTGTCCTGTGTCGTTCTGCCAAGCATGGTGGGCATGATACGTTGGCGCCAGAGTGTGCAGCAATGTTTGCGGGCTGCCCCGGCACATTCTTGGGTATCTTGGATGTTAACACAACTGGCCCATTTCACTGGATGTTTCAATATACTCACGATAAAAAAGTAAACCCGTATCTTGAAAACCTGAAGTAAACAGACACTCACTGGTTCCCGATCAGGTCAATGTACCTTCATTTCCGATGATTACTCACAGAGGGCACAAAGTATTCATGCCCTCACCTAGTTAAGTGGCTGCAGGTGAGGGCATGAATATTCAGCTTTTACGGAAGTTGTTGACATAAACAGAACTCATTTTATTTGGAGAGCCTGCTTAAGGGGCGTTTGACCAGTTTTATGGCCCTAAATCGTGCGCAGCAAGGTGGTTTATAAATACTACCCTATCAAAGAAGCTGTTTCAGACGAGTATGATTCTATAATGACCCAGGCGCCTTTTTAAATCCTTCCATTGAATATTTTAAGTGTTGAAATTGTCAAAGCTCTCATATATTCTGGATTAGATATTAAGCTGCGGTTTTGGCTGCTCCTTCAGGTGATCGTAAAACTTTGCTGACACCAAACAAACAAGCTTTTCCAGGCTGCAAGCCAAAATTCATCCCAACCATCGGATGTACCAAAAGGCAATCAGTTGTTTTACTTGCACCTTATCCCTTGTTTGCCACTTGAGGTCCTTCCATGGATTCGGCCTCAGTTATGCAGCCGGCATAATCAAAGAGCAGACCCACCCCAGCCATCGTCTCTTCTCCTCCCTCCCATCAGGCAGAAGGTACAAAAGCCTGGAAGTACGTTCCAGCCAGGTCAGGGACAGCTCTATCCCACTGTTATAACACCTAGTACAATAAAATGGACTTCTGACCTGACGATCTACCTTATTATGATCTTGCACCTTATTGTCTAAGTGCACTACATTTTCTCTGTAGCTATTACACTTTATTCTACATTCTGTATTGTTTTATTTTACACCACCCTAATGCAAAGACTTCTCCTCCTCCTTCAAAGAACAGAGTTTCCCATCTCTACTGTTAATTTCCTTCAAGGAACAGGGTTTCCCCATCGCTACTGTTAATGGTGTCCTCACCTGCATCTCTATTTTTCAGACATCCCCACACACCCAATCTTCCCATGCCATAACAGGGATAGATTTCCTCTTGGCCTTATCTACCACCCCATGAGCCTCTTCATCCGTCACGTCATTCTCCACAACTTCCGCCATCCTCAGTGGGATCCTTCCATCAAACATCTTTACCTCCCCCCCCCCTTTCCTCAGGGATCGCAATCTCTGTGATTCCCTTGTCCTTTCACCCCTCCCCACTGATCTCCCTCCCGGCCCCTATCCCTGCAAGCAGAAGTGCTACATTTGCCCATTCATCTCCTCCCTCACCTCCATTCATGGCCCCCAACACTCCTTCCAGATGAGGCAACAATTCATCTCCGAGTCTGTCAGGGTCATCCACTGCATTCGGTGCTCCCTGTGGAGCCAGGAAGATCCAATGTAGATTGGAGGACCACCTCATTGAGCACCTTCCATCAGTAGCCAACAATTTTAATTCCACTGCTCATTCCCATTCCGACATGTTGGTCTATGGAGGAACAACACCTCATATCCCATTTGCGTTGTCTCCTACCGGATAGCATGAACATCAACTTCTCTAACCTGGTAATTTTTGCCCTTTACCCCTTCTCTATTTTTCCATTCTCCATTCTGGTTCCTCTCTTACCCTTCTCTTCTGCTTACCTGCCTATCACCTCCTTCTAGTGCCCCTTCTCTTCCCCTTCCTTCCATTGTCCACTGCTTTTTCCTATCAGATTCTTTTTCCTTCTGTCCTTTACCTTTTTCACCTATCACCTCCCAGCTTCTCACTTCATTACCCCTCTGCCACCCATGTACATTCCCACTCCCCCCAAATGGTTTCACCTCTGTCATTCTGGCTTCTTCCCCTAACCCCCCCCCCCCATCCTCCTCCCTCTCCTGGCTTCTTTCCAGTCATGATGAGGGGTCTCTGCAGGAAGTTTCTATTTTTTATTCCTTTCCATAGATGCTGCCTGAACTGTTGCGTACCTCCATTTTGTTTGTGTTACTGGGGGGGGGGGGGGGGAGGTGAGCCTGTGGGTGGTTCTAAAATCTCATCAATGTCATAAATTACTGGTCACAACATCCTTTGTTGATGTTCTTCCTTTGATAACCATCATCAATATGCACTGACTTCTGGTTACTTATACATCCCCTTGGCTCCTCTCCCATTCATTCAGAGTGGGAAATGTTGTGTCATTTAATCCAAATTATGTTTCCTTTGTATGACACTTTACCATGATTACAATTGGAAGAGAGAGAAAGGAGAGGATAGGGAGGAGGGAGAAATGGAGGAGAGGAGATAAAGAGAAGAGGGGAAGTGAGACAGAGGGAAAATGCAGAAAACGGAAGAGGGAAGGGGAGAAAAAAAGTGAAGAAAAAGAGAAAGCAGAGGATAGTAAAAGAAACTAACAGAGAAGAACACAGAGAAAAGTGGCAAGAAAGGGAAGGGGAAAGTGAAAGAACGAGCAGGAAAATGTGTAACCAACCAGTTTCCATCCTCCACCACCCTCCTCAGGTCTCGCAGAACCTGTCCTCAACCTCAACTATTTTTTCCTTTGCTCCTCCCACTTTCCCCAGACTTGCGGTGTAGCCATGGGTACCTGCATGAGCCGTAGCAACGCCTGCTACTTCGTTAGCTACCTAGAGCCGTCCATGTTCAAAGCCTTCTGTGCTAATACTCCCTAACTCTTCCTCCGCTACATTGACAACTGCATTGGTGTTGCTTCTTGCATCCATGCTGAGCTCAGCTATTTCACCAACTTCCACCCTGCCCTTAAATTCACTTGGCTCATTTCAATCACCTTGCTCCCTTTTCTCAATCTCTCTGTTTCCATCTCTGGAGACAAACTGTTGACAAACCTATCAATTCCCACGGTTATCTTGACTACACCCCTTCCCACCCTGTCTCCTGTAAAAATGCTATTCCGTTTTCTCAGTTTCATCGTCTAAGCTGCAGCTGTTCCCAGGATGAGGCTTTCCTCTCCAGGATATCAAAGATGTCTCCCTTCTTCAAAGAACAGGCTTTCCTTCCTCCACTATCGAAGCTGCCCTCACCTGCATCGCCTCCATTTCTCAAACATCCACGCTTACCCCATCTTCCTGAATGATGAGAAGTGAAGTCAGCTGAGGGGGTTGGCTGGCCATACATTTTAATTCCGATTCCAATTCCTGTTCTGTCATGTTGATCCATGGCCTCCCCTTGTACCACAATGAGATCATCTTCAGGGTGGAGGAACCACACCTTATATTCCATCGAGGCAGCCTCCAACCTGATTGCTTGAATATCAATTTCTCCTTCCAGTAAAAAAAATATTCCCTCCCCCCTCCTCTTCTACTCCTGACTGGCCTCTTACCTCCATTCACCTGCCTATCATCTCCCATGGGTTGCTTCCTCCCTCTCTTTCTTCAATGGTCTATTCTCCCCTCTTATCAGACTCCTTTTCCAGACCTTTATCTTTCCTACCCACCTGGCTTCACCTATCACCTTCCAGCTATCCTCCATCCCCTCTCTTCCCCCACCCCATCTTTTTATTCTGGTGTCTTCCCCTTCCTTTCCAGTCCTGAAGAAGGGTCTTGGCCCAAAACGTTGACTGTCTGTCGTTTCTGTAAATGCTGCACAGCTTGCTGAGTTCCTCCAGCATTTTGTGTGTGTTGTTTTGGATTTCCAACATCTGGAGAATTTCATGTGTTTATCTTTTATCCCCTCGTGCCTCTGTTACTGTTCAAGTGCAACATTAATTAGAATTAATAACAAAGACCAAAGGAGATCGATGGGGGAGGGAAGGGTTAGATTGACCTTGGACACAATAGATACTGCAGATGCTGGAAATCTAGAGCGAAACACACAATATGCTGGAGAAGATCAGCGGGTCAGGTAGCATCCATGGATGGGAATAAACAGTGGATGTATTGGGCCGAGACCCTTCATCGGGACTCGATCTTGGATTTGGTGAAAAAGTTCGACAGAGCATTATGAGTTGAAGAGCCTGTACTGTGCTGTAATGTTCTGTGTTCTATGTTCAAACCTCCACTATCACTGAAAGAGTTGTTACTTTTGCCCTCATGAATGCAAAAAGTGACTTTAGAAAAATGCATTAAAATTCATCTCATTGTTTGCTCATAATGCATCCCTCAACTAACATCACTACAGCTGGGTGACATGGTCATTACCCTGACCATAAGAAACAGGAGCAGGAATAGGCCAGCTGGCCCATTGAGCTTGCTCTGCCATTTAATAAAATCATGGCTGATTGGCACATGGACTCATCTCCACCTACCTGACTTTTCCCCATAACCCTTAATTGCCCTACTATGCAAACATCTATCCAACCTTGTCATATATATTTACTGAGGTAGCCTCCACTGCTTCATTGGGCAGAGAATTCCACAGATTCACCACTCTCCGAGAGAAGCAGTTCCTCCTCTTCTCCATCCTAAATCTACTCCCCCAAATCTTGAGGCTATGTCCCCTAGTTCTAGTCTCAAAAGGTTTAACAAAAGTGTTTGAGGTTTGTACTCAATACTCTGATCTTCCACATTGGAATAAAAGCTCCTCCACGTCGTAGTTCCATGAGCTAATTACAGAAGCCTTCATCAAATGACTTAGCTCCCCCTATTGGTCATACATGGCCTTTCCATGACAACAGGAGAGTGAAAAGACATTCGTATTATGAAACTGTACAATGTTTAACTGAGAATATAATAGTTGCTCATCAATATTTTCTAGCCAATAACAAGAAATGTTCAAAAGAAAATGTTATCAAGACTTAAATTAAAATGATGCTGCAGCAAAAGCCCAGCCTTGTCCAGAGCAGAATGATGTTTCCACAATATCAGATTTATTATCACTGACATACGTCGTGAAATTTGTTATTTTCAAAGTATGTATACATTATACAACTTGAGATTCATCTCCTTACAGGCAGCCACAAAACAAAAAAACCCTAAAAGAACCCATTAAAAAAAGACCATCAAAACCTAATGCGCAGAGGGGAAAAAACAAGTCAAGCAAACAATATAAGTAAGCAAATAGCTTCAGAACTGAAGTTTTATGACAGACATGAAGCCAGGGATTACTGCAGCCGGAACAGGCCACAGCCTCAGTTAAGCGCAGAGCTGAGTAAACATTGTGGAGCTTGCGAGCAGAACTAGGCAGAACTGACCCGTCCCAACCCTCTGGTCCTGGCACCTTGACCTTTTCCATCCAGCCCAGTGCTTAAATCGTCCAACCATCAGGTCTTTTCTTGCTCTTGGTCCACTCTAGGGCCTGTATCCTGTCTTTTCAATTCAGCCCAACGCGTAAATTGATCAGACACCGGGACTTTCCTTACTCTTGAGGACACTTTGACTCTGCTTCTACCCCAACTCTGCTTACCATGTCCAGGCCTATCCTGCCCGTACCTCATCTCCGCCTTCATTTGCCTCAACCATGCCTCTACTCACCTCGCCTTGCCTCTGTTTGCCTCTCCCTTGCTATCGTTGATCATTATTAATAAAGTATTATTAATATGATATTTAGTAGCTTGCATTGCTTTATTTGCCACTGATAAGTAGTCATTCCACATCACCAGAATTTTTGCAGCAACAATGATGTGTAATACATAAAAATTACCATAAATTATAATAAAAATGTATAAAATAAATAAAGCAAAATAGTGAGGTCATGTTCACGGTTTCATGGACCATTCAGAAATCTCATGGCGGAGAGTAAGAGGTTGCTCCTAAAGCAGAGTGTGTGTGTCTTCAGCTCCTGTACCTCCTTCAATGAGATGAAGGAATGTCCTGAATAGTGAGGTCTTTATTGATAGATACACATTTAAAGTTCAAAATAAATGTATTATCAAAGTACATAATTTTTACCATATACTACCTTGAGATTCATTTTATTGCAGACACTTACGGGAAAACAATAAATATATCTGGTACATTGCATTGGGCTTCCCAGCAGTTCGATAGAATGGATCTCCTGGAGTGAGTATGTGTCTTCAGCTCCTGTACCTTCTCCAGTGAGAAGAAGGGAATGTCCTGAATAGTGAGGTCCTTACATGTTGATAGAACAGATCTCCTAAAGCAGCTATTCTCAACTGGAAGTACAGCAAGAGGCCAGTTATTTCACCCAGCTTCTCTGATACCCAGACATTTAGAATGAGGCAGGACTGCTTGGAGACTACAGAGGCTGAAATCCAGAGGAACTCAGTGGATTGAGCAGCATCTGTGGGTGTAGGGAAATATCTAATCTAACGTTAAACTGCAGATGCTTGCGTGCCTCAATGACCTGGACCAATGAAGACGGCAATGAAGAATCCTTAAAGGACTTTCACTGTTGCCCTAAATGCCAGCAGCGTAATGGGCAGCAAGTAAGTAAGTTGTCAAATATCCATTACACATCCACTGATGCCGTTGTTCAATGCCCAGTATCCTTAGTGTTTGTGCTGGTCCCGTCTGCAGAAGTACACAGGTGGTGTGACGCTTTACATTATCAACAATCTGAGTTCAATTGCCACCCATGTCTGTAAGGAGTTTGTACATTCTCCCCGACTGTATGAGATTCCTGTTTCCTCCCACAGTCCAAGTACATACAGCTTAGTACTGGGCACGCTACATTGGCGACATAAGTATGGTGGCACTCACGGGCTGTCCCCAGCACACCGTCGGACTGTGTTGGTCATTGGCGCAAAGCAACGCGTTTCAGTGTAGGTTTCAATCTTTCAATATAAATGTGACAAATAAAGCTTATCTTTCATCTTGAACTCCGCAGTACAGCCTGGATATTATAATTGTAGTTACTCATCAATTTTGCTCAGTTCAATTAAAGCACAAAAATATGCTTTTATACAACATAGGATAATACAGTACATTGTAGGACCTTCTGCCCGTGACATTGTGCCAACCCTTTAACCTGCTCCAAGATCGATATAAACCTTCCCTCCTGTATAGCCTCCATTTTTCTAATATTCAAAGATCAAGGTAAATTTATTATCAAAGTACATATATGTCACCATATGCTACCCTGCAACTCATTTTCATGCCTGTATTCACCATAAGCACAAAGAAACAATGAAAAACCACACACAAAGACAACAAGCTGCAAATACAATACGAGAGAAAACACAAAATAATCATTATAAACAAATAAGCAATAAATATCAGCAACATGACTTGTAGAGTTGTTGAAAGTAAGTGCATAGGATGTGGAACAAGTTCAGTGTTGGGACAATGGAAGTTGAGTGAAGTTGTCCCTTTTGGTTCAGTGTCTGTGGTGGACTATGTATACCTGTCTGGACACGCCCCTCTGCTGACTGCTCCTGTGGGTCCTCCCACAGACCCCTATATAAAGGCGATTGGGGCACTGCCCCTCCCTCAGTCTCCGAGATGTAGTGGGCTCCCCTTTTTGCTGCTAATAAAAGCCTATCGTTCACTTCCTGCCTCCGAGAGTTATTGATGGTGCATCAGGGTCCAGATGGCTGAGGGGTGATAACTGTTCCTGAACCTGGTGGCGTGCGACTGGAGGCTTCCGTACATTCTTCCTGATGGCTGCAAAAAGAAGAGAGCGTGGCGCGAATGGTGGGAGTCCTCGATGATGGCGCTGCCTTCCTGCGACTGCGTTCCTTGTAAATGTGCTGAATGGTGGGGAGGTCTTTTCCCATGGTGCCCCAAATGTATCTGCCTCTACCATCACCCCTGGCAGGTGTGCCATGCACCCACCACTCTCCGTGTAAAAAGCCTACCTCTGACTTCCCCCTAGACTTTCATCCAATCACCTAACCCATTTCCGCCCTGGAGAAATTCTCCGGCTATCCCCACTATCTGAGCCTCTAATCTTGAATCTTTCTATCAAGTCACCTCTCCCCTCCTTCTCTCCAATGAGAAAAGCCCTAGATCACTCTACCTATCATCATTAAGTTATGCCCTTTAGTGCAGGCAGATTGTGGTTCTGCGCCACAACTACCTGGGACACTGTTAGGAGTTTTCTCTGGGCTTGGTTCATCATCCCGAAGGTAGTCTTCAATACCTAGAAATGCAAGATTACAACTGAAGGGCTGGGATTCATATCATTAGTGATGGCACTGATTCATCACAGCCACCGCCAATGTTCCCTCTAATTATATTATTTTACAGCTGCACAGACCAACCATTGCCCTGAGCAAGGAATTTGTGCACAGTCTGAAAACTGCGTGGCACTTTAATTCTTTTTATAATATGCATGATACGTATATTTAGAATGAAAATTGAAAAAAAAATCACATACTTTTGATTTTATTTATAAATTGAAGGGTATAATGAAATACAATACTGCAAAAAAAAATCTTTCACGTTGCGTAAGCTTTTTCTCGTCTGTCTTTGTTCCAACTGCGTGGCAGTAAAGGCTACGTGCGCGTGGCATTTCAGTTACTGCTTTGCCACACACCCGAGCAGTTTATAGAGGGAACAGTGGCCGCCAATAATTCAGCAAGTTTAGCATTCGGTTTCAGATTCAGATTAATCTATTTATCACATGTACCTCAAAAGATACAGTGAAATACGTTGTCTGCATTAACAACCAATGCAACGTTAGGATCGGGTGGGGGGGGGGGTGGTGTCAGCAAGTGTTGTCACATGTTCTAGTGCCAACACGACATGCCCACAGAGCTCAGCAGAACAACATGACAAACAGGATCACAGCAAGCAGCAAAACAACAACAGTCAAGCAAGCCCTTTTCCTCTCTCCCATCCGCCCACTCACACACACACACGACAGTCCTCCAACCCCAAGACAGGCCACCTCCGGGCTTCCAGCTTCCACTGGACAGGTGGACTCGGAGAGCGAGCTTTGGCCATGGTGATATACAATACTTGAGTCATGATACAAACTCAGCATAACTACCATATGATATAGATTCAGCAGAACAAGCACTGATAACAGAGATCAAACATACGGTACCTACCACAGATGCCACAAATCAGCGTGACTAACAATGATGGCTTTGAATAAGCATAACTACCACTAGTTATACAGATCCCAAATAACTACCAGTGATTATATGGATTAAATGTAACTGCTACTGATTGATGCAGTTTTAAGCTAATTATCACCAGACAAATTCAGCCAAACCACCATCGATGATATAAACTCAAGATAACTGTTACTAATGCTATTGACTGAGCAGAACTACCACCAAAAATGCAAATACATCATAACTAATAATGATGATACTGATCAAGCTGACAATGCAGATTTAGCAGTTACCACTGGTAATACAGATTTAGCTTAGCTATCACTTAGAACACAGTTAACATAACTACCGAACAGAATCAGTATGGATCCCAGTGATGTTATAGATATAGCATAACTATAATTCTTATTATGTCCTTTCAACCTGTTTTTAAATAAAGTAACCAGTCTTAATAAACACAAGCTCTGCAAAACCTCCAATTCATTTGAAATGCGCTTTCCAAAGGTCTGGTCTCTCATTACGGTGAACTGTTTCATCCTGTGTTGTCATTGTACTGGGAGGGAGTTAAACAGTAAACCTTCACTGTAATCCTTACCCTGTGAGGAGTTTCTCTCCACCCCTCTGCTGTCAGCCGCCTCCAATGGCGTTTTCATTCCTAAGGGAGGCACACACTTAATCTGTCAAAAAGGGAAGAGTAAAACTTAAAAGTAAAGAGAGGGCATAACATTACCTCAGAAAGATTTCCAAGTGGTGTGGTGAAAGCACAGGTGAAAGTGAGAACATTGCCGCTGCCTTTCAGCTTAAGTACAATCTAATCAGCCAATCACAGGGACATCTCCGGAATATTATCAACCTGTTGGCTGTTCACAGAAATAAATCTCACTTAACCCTGTGCACACTGATTTCTTGTTCAAGACTTAGAGAGACAGAGGCATACATAGTGAAAGCAGGCCCTTCAGCCCACTATGGCTATGTGGATTAGTATATTATAATATTATATTATGAGTACATATTGGCAACACTCAACTCATAGACATCTATGTTTTAATTAATGTTGTAAAAAGACGTAGCATAACCTCCAAACTCTTGTGTTCAGTGCCCTGGAAAATAAAGGCAAATATCCTATATACTATATTATCCAACCAGCCTACTGTGCTCTGCTTTTGAAATCCTTAAACGTATACATCAAGGTCTTCCTACTCGTCTGTAACTTCTCAGATGTTACCATTCATTGAATAGATTCTAGCCTTATTAGACCTTCAAAAAAGCATCACCTTATTGATTTTTTAGTTAGTTCCCAAAGTACATACACTGTATGTTACCATATACAACCCTGAGGTTTATTTTCTTGAGGACATACTCAATAAATCCATAACAGAGGATAAGAGGCATTGATCGTGTGGATAGTCAGAGGCTTTTTCCCAGGGCTGGAATGGCTAGCACAAGGAGGCACAGTTTTAAGGTGCTTGGAAGTAGGTACAGAGGAGTTGTCAGAGGTAAGTTTTTTATGCAGAGAGTGTTGAGTGCATGGAATGGGCTGCCGGCGACGGTGTTGACGATAGGGTCTTTTAAGAGACTCCAGGACAGGTATATGGAGCTCAGAAAAATAGAGGGCTATGGGTAACCCCAGGTAATTTCTCAGGTAAGAACATGTTCCGCACAGCTTTGTGGGCCAAAGGGCCTGTATTGTGCTGTAGGTTTTCTATGTTTCTAATAGCCATAATAAAATCATTGAAACACTGCACCAATGTTGGCCATTTAACCAGTGTGCAAAGGACAACAATCTGTCAAAGCACATAAAGAAAGAAATAACAATAATAAACAAATAAGCAATAAATATTGAGTTTGAATTAAAGGTTGTTAACATAGCAGCAGCTGTTCAATGCAATACATAATCTAGCAGAAAGAGAGAAAAAAATAATAAAAGAAAGCATAATAATAAATAAACAAGTAAATAAATTACGTATATTGAATAGATTATTAAAAATGTGCGAAAACAGAAATAGAGTATATTAAAAATGTGAGGTAGTGTCCAAAGCTTCAAAGTCCATTTAGGAATCGGATAGCAGAGGGGAAGAAGCTGTTCCTGAATCACTGAGTGTGTGTCTTCAGGCTTCTGTCCTACCTGATGGTAACAGTGAGAAGAGGGCATGCCCTGGGTGCTGGAGGTCCTTAATAATAGACGCTGCCTGAGACACCACTCCCTAAAGATGTCCTAGGTACTTTGTAAGTTAGTACCCAAGATAGAGCTGACTAGATTTACAACCTTCTGCAGCTTCTTTTGGTCCTGTGCAGTAGCCCCTCCATACCAGAGAGTGATACAGCCTGTCAGAATGCTCTCCACTGTACAACTATAGAAGTTTTTGAGTGTATTTGCTGACATGCCAAATTGCTTCAAACTCCTAATAAAATATAGCTGCTGTCTTGCCTTCCTTATGACTACATCAGTGTGTTGGGACCAGGTTTGAGGAACACACATAATACACATAACACACACAAAATGCTGGAGGAGCTCATCAGGTCAGGCAGCATCTATGGAAATGAACAAAGTCAGCTTTTTGGGGAAGACACTTAATCAGGACAACCTAACTTTTTCTTCTTACCCAGCCCATAACCTCCAGTTTTCTTATATCCATGTCCCCATCTCATCATCATCATCATTATGGGCCGAAGGTGATCACAGTCTTTGACCATGATTGTTCTTGGCAAATTTTTCTACTGAAGCTGTTTGCCATTGCCTTTTTCTGGGCAGTGCCTTTACAAGACGGGTGACCCCAGCCATATAAATACTCTTCAGAGATTGCCTGTCTGGCGTCAGAGGTTGCATAGCCAGGACTCGTGATTTGTACCGGCTGCTCGTATGACCATTGAGTACCTGCTCCCATGGCTTCATGTGACCCTGATCGGGGGTGGGGGTGGGGGAGGTGGTGGATAAGCAGGCACTACACCTTGCCCAAGGGTGACCTGCAAGCTGGCAGAGAGAAGGAGGGCCTTACACCTCCTTTGGTAGAGACGTATCTCCACCCCACAGCCCAAGAGCCTATCAGAGTCTTTAAAATAACACCATTGGAAGGAAAGGTTGAGAGGCATATAGGCCAAATGCAAAACTAGCTTAGATGGGTATCTTGGTCAGCTTGACATATGCTGACTTTGAGATAACTCTATGCCTTATCAAACACCCTCTGGAAATCCACAGACGTAACCAGTGACATGCACCAGTGCCCCAATGCTAACCTCACAGAATTCAGACACAATGCTCACTCTTGTGAATAACTGATACACATTGAAATGGTCAGAGCCTGAGTCGTACAGCAGGCCTTTCAGCCCAACTGGTCTATGCTAGTTTGTTTCCTATAGTGTGGTGGGGTGGTGGTGGTGTAGGACCATAGGGCACAGTGTCACAGCCTCAGAGCACAATGATGTCCCTTTAGAATGGCAATGAGAAGGAATTTCTTTAGCCAGAGGGTGGTGAAACTGTGACGTTCATTGTCACAGACA
Organism: Hypanus sabinus; assembly: GCF_030144855.1. Lineage (NCBI taxonomy): Eukaryota > Metazoa > Chordata > Chondrichthyes > Myliobatiformes > Dasyatidae > Hypanus > Hypanus sabinus. The sequence goes on along the minus strand of NC_082708.1, from coordinate 179,284,919 downwards.
ACTGTGGAGGCCAAGTTATTGGTATATTGAAAGTGGAGCTTAATAAGGTCCTGAATTAGTAAGGCTGTCAAAGTTCATGAGGGGAAGACAGGAAAATTGAGTTGAGAGGGAAAATAAATCAGCCATTTTGGATTGGCAGAACAGATTTAATGGGTCAAATGGCCTCACTTTACTCCCATATCTTATGGTCTTATATCTTATAAGCAATATGCTGGAAAACATCCATTACAAATGTTTGTTAGTCCAGATTCAAGCATCTGCAGCCTCTTGTGTCTCCCATCCAAGCTTGTTCCATGTGCCAACATTTAACCCATATCCCTCTAAACCAGAGGTTCCCACCCTTTTTTATGCCATGGATCCATACCACTAACTGAGGGGTCTATGGACCTCAGGTTGAGAACCCCTGTTCGAAACCTTTCCTGTTCATGTACATACCCTGTATCTAGGTGCCTTTTAAATAGCTGGTGACAGATTCCTGTAACTACCTCCATTTCTTAAATAATGGAGTGATATTTGGAGTGTTTTCAGCAGTGTACAATGGGACCCCTGACTCAGCACATGAATCTGGCTTTGAATGTGCACTAATAGGAATTAGCACCTATTGCATACAGCAAACTAAACAAGACTAATGAAAGGAATGATTAACATAGAACATAAAACCTAGGAAACTACAGCACAGTACAGTACAGGCTCTTTGATGTTGTGCCAACTCTTTAATCACACTAATCCTTCCGTCCCTCATAGCTGTCCATCTTTATTTTATCCATGTGCCTATTGAGAAGTTTCTTAAATGACCCTAATGTATCTGTCTCCACCACCATCCCTGGCAGTGTGTTCCACACACCCCCAACTCTCTGTGTGAAAACCAGCCTCTGACATCCCCCCTATACTTTCCTCCAATCACCTGAAAATCATGTCCATTCTTAAAAAGACTAGGAAAAAGTCTTTGGCTATCTATTTCATGAATTCCTCTTTTCATTTTGTACATCTCTATCAAATCACCTCTCATTCTCCTTTACTCCAAAGAGAATGATATTAGCTCACTCAACCTATCCTCATAAGCCATGCTCTCTAATGCAGGCAGCGTCCCGGTTCACAATTCAAAGTTCGAAGTAAAATTTATTATCGGAGTATATACGAGTGGTGATTGATAAGTTTGTGGCCTAAGGTAGGAGGAGTCAATTTTAGAAAACCTAGCACATTTATTTTTCAGCATAGTCCCCTCCTACACTTACACGCTTATTCCAGCGGTTGTGGAGCAAACGGATCCCTTCTTTGTAGAAGTCAATACCTTGGACCTTCAGAAGTGGTCGACAGCATGGGATGATTGATAAGTTTGTGGCCTAAGGTAGTTGTACAGCTCTCGTTACATGCACGTGCGGTTCAACTCTTTGTATGATTAGTTTGAACTTAAGTTTGAAGTTGATAACTCATCTCCTTCTACCTCAGGCCACGAACTTATCAATCACCCCATCGTACACCCCATCACCACGTACAACCCTGAGTGTTTTTTGTCAGTTTTACTTAGCAGGTCCATAGAATAGCAACTGCAAACAGGATCAATGAACAACAAACTGTGCAAATGCAAATATAAATAAATAGTGATAAATAACGAGCATGAAATAACAAGATAAAGAGTCCTTAAAGTGAGACAGTTGATTGTGAGAACACCAGAAATAGAATGAGTGTAGTTATTCCCTTTTGTTCAAGAGCCTGATGTTTGCGGGGAAGTAACTGCTCCCGAACCCGGTGATGTGAGTCCTGAGGCTCCTGTGCCTTCTACCTGATGGCAGCAGTGAGAAAACAGCATGGCCTGGGTTGTGAGGATCTCTGATGATGAATGCTGCTTTTCTATGGCAACGTTTCATGTAGATATGCTCAATGACTGGGGGGAGTTTACCCGTGATATACTGGGCTGAATCCATTATCTTTTGTAGGATTTTCCACTCGAAGGCACTGCTGTTCCCATACCAGGCTGTGATGCCCCCAGTCAGCACACTTTCCACCACACATTTGTAGAAGTTCTTCAAGGTTTTTGATGACATGGCAAATCTCAGCAGATTCCTGCGTAATCAGAGGCACTGTTGTGCTTTCTTTGCAATTACATTTATATAATGGGTCTGAGATAGTGACAGCCAAGAATTTAAAGTCACTGACCCTCTCCATCTCTGATCCTCCAATGAGTACTGGCTCATGGACCTCTGGTTTCCCTCTCCTAAAATCTACAATCAGCTCCTTGGTCTTATTGACATTGAGTGAGAGGTTCTTGTTATTTCACCACTCAGCCAAATTTTGAATCTCCCTCCTGTATGTTGAGTCATCACCACCTTTGATACAACCCACAACAGTGGCATCATCAGCAAACTTGTATATGGTGTTGGAGCTGTGCATAGCCACACAGTCATAAGTGTAAAGCGAGTAGAGCAGGGGACAAGACACACATCCCTGTGGTGAATCTGTGCTGACGGAGATCGTGGAGGAGATGTTGTTCCCAATCTGAACTGACTGGGGTCTGCGAGTGAGGAAATCAAGGATCCAATTACACAAGGGGGTATCGAGGCCCAAGTCTTGGAGTTTACTGACTAGTTTTGAGGGGATGATGGTATTAAATGCTGAGCTGTATTTGACAAAGAGCACCCTGATGTATGCTCTTTTGCTGTCCAGGTATTTCAGGGTTTTGTGAAGAGCCAATGAAATAGCAACTGCTGTGGACCTGTTGCTCCGGAAGGCAAATTGGAGCAGATCCAAGTCGCCAATCAGACAGGAGCTGATGTGTTTCAACACCAGCCTCTCAAAACATTTCATCACGGTGAAGCCATTGAGAGAGGTTACCACACTCTTCTTAGGTACTAGGATGATTGAAGCCTGCTTGGAGAAACCAGGTAAGTACCACCCACTTAAATCTCCTCTGCACCCTCTCTAAAGCTAAGAAATCTGCCATTAACCCTAACCCTCTGCACCCTCTCTAAAACCCCCCGATTCTTCCGAGAATAAGGTAACCAGAACTGAACAGGATACTCCAAGTATTATTCTTGCAGAAGCAGGCATGACTTCTAACACCATTCACCCAGTGTAATTACAGTATAAAGATGGAAGACAGTGTCAGGAAATGTACGGTCATGCACTTTTGTAAAAGAAATTAAAGTGTAGACTATTTTCCAAATGGAGAGAAAGTTTAAAAATCTGAGATGCAAAGGAAATTGAAAGTTCCTCCCTAAAGGTTGAGTCAGTGGTGAGGAAGGCAAATGCAATGTTAGCATTCATTTTGAGAGAACTACAATATAAGACCATAAGACCATTAGATGTAGAACAGAATTAGGCCATTTGGCCCATCAAGTCTGGTCCGCCATTCAATCATGGCCGATCCTTTTTTTCTACCTCCTCCTCAAACCCAGTTTGCGGCCTTCTTCCTGTAACCTTTGATGCCATGTCCAAACAAGAACCTATCAATTTCTGCCTTCAATACACCCAGCAACCTGGCCTCCACAGCTGCATGTGGCAACAAATTCCACAAATTCACTACCTTTTGACTAAAGAAATTTCTACACATTGCTGTTTTGAAAGGGCGCCCCTCTATCCTGAAGCTGTGTCCTCTTGTCCTAGACTCTCCCACCATGGGAAACATCATTCCCACATCTACTCTGTCTAAGCCATTCAACATTTGAAAGGTTTCAATGAGATCTTCCCTCATCCTTCTGAATTTTAGAACAAAGATGTAATATTGAGGCTTTATAAGGGACTAGTAAGGCCTCACTTGGAGTAGAGTGAGCCGTTTTGGTCCCCCTATATAAGAAAGGATGTGCTGACATTGGAGAGAGTTGAAAAGGAGTTCACGAAAATGGATCTGGAATTGAAAAGCTTAACATATTGGGAGTATTTGATGGCTATGGGCCTGTACTCATTGGAATTCAGATGAATGATGGGGGATCTCATTAAAATCTATCGAATGCTGAAAAGTCTTGATAGAGCGGATGTGGAGAGGATGTTTCTTATGGTGGGGGAGTCTAAGACCAGAGTACACAGTCTCAGAATAGAGGGACGTCCATTTAGAATGGAGATGAGGGGGCATTTCTTTAGGACGAGGGTGGTGAATCTGTGGAATTCATTGCCACAGGTGGCTGTGGAGGCCAAACCACTGGGTATATTTAAGGCAGAGATTGATAGATTCTTGATTGGTCAGGGAATGAAGGGATATGGGGAGAAGGCAGGAGACTGGGGCTGAGAGGGAAATCAATCAGTCATGATGAAATGGCGGAGCAGACTTGTTGGGCCAAATGGTCTTACGGTCTAATTCCCTGTTGCAATCAGCCCTCTTTCCATTCTTGTGTCTCCATACTGAATATATATCGCCCCCATCTGGGGCACCTTCAGCTCACTGGAGCACAGAAACTACCATTTGGAAAGGACAATGTTTCCCAAAGGATCACGAAGAATCAGAATGTCAGTCTGCTCAAGTCGTTCTGCCTGGCAGATTTGGAATTAAAGCAATGTCATCCATTAATTCAGTTCCGACCAGCAGTCAAGTTAAAACATAAATGACCTGCACAATGAATTGGTGGAGGGCTTCAGCTGCTGCTTTATGTATGGTAATGTTTAACTTCTTTCATAAGTTTATTGTCTTTAATCACTGGAGAGACCAGCAACAGAAGCAAGATATTTATTCTCCAGCTTAGCAATGGCAATTTCAGGAGACATTGGGTCACATGTTAATGGTCGCTTTCGGAGGCGTCGCCTCTCCCTGAGGGCTCGCTGCAAATCGTGCTTTTTTAGTGAAAATGTGCTCTGTACTTTTCCTACTCAGAATCCTCTTCGGCCTTGGTATTTTTATTCATTCCAAAGCTGGGCAAGTAGGAGAAAGGTCAGCAACGAGACTTACACTTCAAGTTGTAGTAGATTAGTTCACAGAGGGATTGACAGAGCCAAGACAAGGAGCATGGCTGAGATGTCAAAGGGCCAGATCAATACTGATGACCTTCCACAGTGAGACCATCCCAAACATGCTGCATCATTGTGCGGTACAGAAACTGCAATGTGGCAGGCAGGAGAGCTCCAAAGCCAGTAGCTAAAACTGCCCAACACAACAGAGGCACCAGCCTACCCACATATGCACAGAAAGGTGCCAGAAAAGCACCAACAATATCATGAAGGATCCCTCCCAGCCTGTCTGTCCCACTCCCAGGTGCATAGCCAAACATCATAAACTTCTGTGATGCTTCTCTCCCTGATGAGCTCAACATCTTTCATGCTCGCTTTGAAAGGGAGAATAAAACTACATCTGTGTGTATCCCTGCAGCTTTCTGTAACACTGCGATCACTGTTTCAGAGGCTGACATCTGAACATCTTTCAAGAGGGTGCACCCTTACAAGGCGTCTGCCCCCCAGTTGTCATTGCATCCGGATATGGCCCAAGTGCAGAGCAAAAGACACTGAAGCACCTCAATAGTTCACAGACTTTAACGCGAACAGAGTTAGAGGAAAAGGAAAACTATAAATGCTAGGCCAAACGGGGCTGTTAATCAAAACTCTCAAAATGGAAAATGAAGCCCACTCTGTGGTTGAACAGAATAACTAAATATAAACCGAATACCGCTAGTCTTCAGAGTCAGTGAAATCGACAGTCCAATTTCTCAGGCAAGGCCAAATGCAAGTAGGCAGCAAAGTGTTGCTGTGCTTTGCTCAAGTGATCGCCTGTGATCACAAGATCCTGTTGGACATTAATAACATAACGTACTGCAAGTCCATTTCCCTTGCTCATTGGTGAGACAAACTATGGGGGATCTGCATGGTTTTGGCTGTAGGAAGGAATGGGCCTCACGCCGTGGGCTTGCCTGTTGCAACAGTCCAGGAAAGGAGATGCAGGAGGTGGTGTAACATCATGTCCGTGCTGGGTTGGGAGCTGGCCACTCCCATCAATGCTGCCCTCCAGACTTTGCTTGTGGAAGACGAGCTGGATTGGGTACGCATGTTCGTCTGTGGACTATGGTGAACAGCTTGCTCTTACTGATAACACCATGCACCATCATTTTACAGGACATATCACTCAGGGACTTGGGCTACATGCTGTATATTTTTTTGTGTGACTACATGTTCATTGCTATTTTATATACGCAAAATGTGCCTTCTGCTGTACATAACTGTCGGTACTGTGTTTTGCGTCTTGGTCTCGGAGGATTGCTGTTTAGTTTTGCTGTATTCATGTATGATTGAGTGATAATTAAACAAACTTGTAAATGACATGTAGGCTGGACTAATAATTGTTGCCAAAGAGCCTGTTTCTGTGCTGTACAACTCTGTAACACTGTGAATCCATCTGTCTCCTTGGACATAAAGGAAAATGATTCCATCTTCAGATTCATTCTTGCCTCTGTCATTTTCTTCACCCTCCTGCTCTCACCTCATAATCTAACACAAGGTCCCATCTGATAGAGGCATAAGTATTGTGAAATTAAGGCCAATAAACAGTAAATGATCAAATACTGAAATGCCTATAAAGAGTAGATATGGGGATGATGTTTCCTATAGTGGGTGAGTCTAGGGCCAAAGTGCACAGCCTCAGATGTCCATATAGAACAGAGGTGAGGAGGAATTTCTTCAGCCAGTAGGTAGTCAGTCTGAGGAAATTATTGCCACAGTCAGCTGTGGAGAACAAGTCATTGAGAATATTTAAAGCAGAATTTGGTAAGTTCTTGATTAGTAAGGGTGTCAAAGGTTACGGGAAGAAGGCAGGAGAGTGGATTTGAGAGGGATAATAAATCAGCCATGATCAAATGGTGGACAGGTGCGATGGACAAAATGGCCTAATTCTGCTCCTATGTCCTATGGTCCTATATTTGACTTTTTTCTCTCCTTATAGCTTTGTTCCGATGTCTCAAGAATTTGCTGTGACATGTTGGTGTGATAGACAGCAATGTCATTTTACAATCTAAAGGAATAAGGTGTTACATAAAATATACATTTAGAGGTTAAAGTACAGATACAGATACCAGTAGGTTTTTACAATGTAAACAGAATTAGAAACAGTGGTTTAAAGAGTTTAGAGTGCAGTGACTGGGGTAAGGATAGAGGTGGGGGGGAGGGCACTAATTAGAATGGTTGATCAGAAGAACTGCCTGGGGAAATAGAATTTCAAAATGGTGTGAATATTTTTAATAGCCCTAAGGCATTTTCCATAAAGGAGATTTTGGAAAAGACTAAAGCGAGTCCTGACGAGGGGTCTCGGCCCGAAACGTTTCAACAGACCTGCTGAGTTCCTCCAGCTTGTTTGTACATGTTGATTTGACCACCGCATCTGCAGTGTACTTTGTGTTTACTTTTGGAAAAGGGTGGGTAGAGTCTGCAATGATTTTCCCTGCCCACTTCTTTGTCCTGGACACACACAAGTCCAGCAGTAGTGGTAGATCCAATGTACCTGAAGAAATATATATAAGCATACAAAACTACGAACAATTATACTAATTATAATGTTTCTGGACTATGGTCACTGCAATCCATAGCCTGTAATTACTCTGAAGGATTTGATGAACTGGCCTGCTGCCATCGGGCTTCTGGACTGGCTGCAGCACGGGACTTGCTCCACGACTCTGGGCTCACTCTCAGGGACTCTGCTGTTCATGCTTTGTTCTGTGTGTTATCTGTTCCCTTTTTTATTGTTTGCTCGACTAGAGTCCTTTCTTTCGCACAGTGGATGTTCAAACTTCCAGAGGTTCATTTATTATCGAGGTACGTATGCAATATACAACCCTGAGGTTCTTCTCCTCCAGATAGCCAGGAAATGAAGAAAAACAATGCAAGTCACTCAAAGAGAAACAGCAAACCCACACCCCTGTGCAAAAAAGCAAGGCGATCAACCCCCCCCCCAAAACCCCTCCTCCCCACACAAAACACAGTGAGAACATCAGACCCCCAAATCCCCTCCCCAGAACAAAAATGCAACCAGAACATCGACCTTCAAACCCCCTCCCTAGCACAGAAAAATTACAAAAGCCCAGCAAGAACATCAGTGTCCAAAGCCCAGTCTCCCGCACAAGAACACTGAACACCCCCACCCCCAAACCACCCTTAACCCCAACACCAAAAATGAGAAAGAAAGGGCAACATCACAGAATATAAACCACAAGACTGAAAAAATGTGACTGGCTTTGTGGTGTGGGGCTTTTTGTGAATTTTATTGAGTGTCTTTCTCTCATGGCTGTCTGCAACAAGATGAATCTTAAGGTTGTATATGATATATGTCCTTTGAAAATAAATGTACTTTAAGCTTAAAAGCAAAAAAAAAAGCAAGAAGGTGAAAATATCCTTTTTTACTAAGTAATTTAGTGGTGTTGTGGTGATGGATTTTACTGGTTCCAAATAAATAAACCTCAAGCAATCCTGGAAATTATCACACTTCCCTGCCGGGTAACATTTACATGCAGCAGGAGCATTTAACGATGTGTCAATTGGCTCAATCTAGAGAACAGAAATTGAAACTTTTTAAAATGGTGAACACAGACACAAAAGCGGCTGTTACAGTGGGCATTGGGTTCTTGGACAAACACCAAGGTCTGTGGGAAAGAGGAATGGAGTGGGAATTCAGTGGAATTGGAATTGGATTTGTATTACCACTTGTACCAAGACACAGTGAAAAATTTGCCTGCGTACTGTTTGTACCTCCAAGAGGACCACAACCTTGCCGTGGTTTGGAGGCTTGTGAGCCTCAATGACCTGGAGAGCTATGTTGGCTGGAGTCAGAGCTTTATGCTTTGGTTCTTGGCAGGGTCACCCATGCCAAACAGGTCAAAGAGTAGAGGTCAAAGGTTCACAGGTCCTCCAGGTTCAGGGCTAACAACCCTGACTGGTAAAGCTAAACTGCTATGGAAACAGCAATGAAGAACCCTTCTATATCTGAGTGTGATGGTATTCCTGAGTCTCCACCTGGGACTTCTCGTGACTGACAACAGTGAAAACCAAAAGGAAGCTACTGACACAATGAAGGGAGTGCTGAACACCACCAGAGATGAAGGACCTTCATTGCTGCCCTAAATGCCAGCGGCACAACAGGCAGTAAATACTGTTCATACAGATCAAATTATTACACAGTGCATTGACACAGAACAAGGTGAAGCCATAACTGATTGCAGAATAAAGTGCAACGGAGAAAATGCACTGCAGGTAAACAATAAGGTGCAAGATCATAATGTGATAGATTGTAAGGTCCTGATGAAGAGTCATCGACTCTTTATTCCTTTCCATAGATGCTGCCTGACTTGCTGAGTTCTTCCAGCATTTTATCCTGGATTTCCAGCATCTTTCCAACACCTCTTGTGTTTAAGATTGTGCGGCCAAGAGTCCAAATGATCATACGAGGGAAACGTTCAATAGTCCTATAACAGCGGAGCGGAGTAGAAGCTGTCCTAATGGTGGTGCATGTTTTAAAGCTTTTGTATCTTCTTCCTGTTGGCAGAAGGGAGAGGAAAGAACGCCTGGGGTGGGTGGGCTCTTTGACTGTGCTGGTTGCTTTACAAGGGCCGAGAGAAGTAGAGAAGAAGTCCATAAAGTTTGGTTTCCATCAGTTGCTGAGCTCGAAGAATCAGTACAGGTCCAGTGGGCAAAATAGATTTCTGCTGGGTCTGTGATTCTGTTACACACATTGAACAGAAACATAGCATGGTGGTGCAGCTAGTAGAACTTACAGCACAGAAAATATAGAACACGGAACACTACAGAAGAATACAGGCACTTTGGCCCACAATGTCATGCCAACCTTTTAAACTTACTCCAAGATCATGTAACCCTTCCCTCCCTTTTCCACTCATCCCTCCTCACTGATCTCCCTCCTGGTATTTATCCTTGCAAGTGGAACAAGTGCCACACCTCGCCCTACGTCTCCTCCCTCACTACTGTTCGAGGACCCAACCTGTAATTCCTGGTGAGGCGGCACTTCACCTGCGAGCCTATTGGTGTCATTTTCTGTAACTGATCTCCCAGTGTGGCCTCCTGTATATCGGCGAGACCCAGCGTCGATTAACTGTTGTCTGGAGTAGTGCAGAAAGAAACACTGAAGTGACAATAAAGGAGTGGAGAGCTCGAGAATCTGGCAGCAATTCTGCAAAGGGGATGTGAAAGAGATGATTGGTTTAGGAATCTGATATGGTAGTGGTGGGGAAGAGTCTTGAGTCTTGAGTCTTGAGTTCTTGAGTCTGCACATCTTGGTTCTCAAAATCCTGTATCTTCTCCCGGAAGGTAGAATTAGTAAAAATGGAATGTCCTGTGGTTAAGAAGGTGTATGGTGTGTTGGCATTCATCAACCATGGGACTGAGCTCAAGAGCTGTGAGGTAATGTTACAGCTATAGAAAATCTTGGCCAGACCCCACTTGGAGTACTGCGTTCAGTGCTGATCACCTCGCTGTAGGAAGGATGTGGATACTATAGAGAGAGTGCAGAGGAGATTTACAAGGATGTTGCCTGGATTGGAAAGCGTGCCTAATGAGAATAGGTGGAGTGTACTTGGCCTTTTCTCCCTGGAGCGATGGAGGATGATAGGCGACCTGATGGAGGTGTATAAGATGATGAAAGGCAACGATTGCATGCATAGCCAGAGGATAGCCCAGGGCTGAAATGGCTAACACTAGAGAACACAGTTTTAAGGTGCTTGGAAGTAGGTACAGAGGGGATGCCAGGGGTAAGTTTCTCACACAATGAGTGATGGGTGCGTGGACTGCACTGCCAGCGACTGTGGTGCAGGCGGATACAATAGGGTCTTCTAAGAGACTCTTGGGTATATGGAGCTTAGAAAAATAGAGGGCTATGCGGTAGGGAAATTCTAGGCAGTTTCTAGAGTAGGTTACATGGTTGGCACAACATTGTGGGCCGAAGGGCCTGTAATGTGCTGTAGATTTCTATGAGTGACAGGCACCCCTGACGATCCTGTTAGCCTTACCATGAAGGTGGGCTGGATGGAAGGAAGTGATGAGCATGTGGTGGTATGGACTGTTTTTGCCACTCACAGCAAGTTCCACTGCACCAGAGCAGCTGTCTTAGCAAAATCAAAGTCAAATTTATTATCAAGTTATAGATGCTGCCTGACTTGCTGAGTTCATCCAGCATTTAGCGTACGTTGCTCTGGATTTCTAGCATCTGCAGGAACTCTTGTGTTTGCAACCTTGAAATTCATTTTCTTGCAGGCATGTCCAGGAAAATAAACAAGTACAACAGAAGTTATGACAAACCATACACAAACAAGGACCACTGTTTCCTCTGAGCTGCGCAGCTGTACGGCTGCGCTGTAACCAAAACGCTCCTGCGCGCATAACGTTTGTTGCCATGCTGCTGAAATTTTCTTTCACATGACGTCTCATTAAAGTGCCGTGCAGTTTCCAGGTCCTGTAAAAAACTTCTTGCTCAGAGCAAAAGTTGCTCCGTGCAGCAGTTAAAAAAATTTAGAGGGAACATTGATGCTGACCAATAACCAATATGCAAAAGAAGACAAAATTAAGCAAATAAAACAATATAAAATAAATAAAATAAAAATAACAATACCCTGAGATGCAAGAATCAGGATCACTTGCTCTCATTTCCATAGACTCTCTCCCCCCATCTCCCTGAATATCGTCTCTTTTTCATGTTTTTCTCTTTCCTGGGATCCATCTGTTCTCCACCTCCCTTTTCACCAGCTCTCCATCTTTTCTCCTCACCCCTCCATTTCTCCCTGGCCAGCCTAGTGTCTCTGGTCCACTCCCCACCAGCACCACACGCCCTGCAGTACCCCTGAACTCACTCCCATAATTGGGATACAGCCAAATCCAGCTGTCCTAGTGGGCAGATTTGTAATTGTGATATTTCGAAGATAAAAATCATAAAGAAGCAGAGGCCCTCTGGCCCATCACCTCTGCAATGACAATAATGTTAATCTAAACTAATTCCCTCTGCTTACACACGGTTTGTGCCCCTCTATTCCCTGTCCGTTCACGTGAGGCGGCACAGTAACGGAGCAGTTAGCCTTTCATTGTCAGCAGCCCGGCTTCCATTCTGCTGCTGTCCGTCTGCAAGAAAATGACTCTCAGGGTTGTGTACAGTGACATACATGTATTTTGATAGCACACTTTAAACTTTCAAAGGTCTTTCTATGCTCTACCCCGATCGCATGGGTTTACTCCTTCACATTCTAAAGAAAACAGATGCACGGGATAGTTAGCTTGCTTTGTTGGTGCCAGAAGCGTGGCAATGTTTGCAGGCTACCCCGGCACAATCCTCAGACTGAGTTGGTCAGTGACGCGGACAGCGTATTTCAGTGTTTCGACATATATGTAACAAATAAAGCTGGTATTTATCTTGAAGGGAGGATCAGAACGCTCAGAAAGGCAGCGAGGTGGCACAGCTGTCAGAGTTACTATGTCACCGCTGCAGTGTCCTGCATCCAATCCTGACCTTGGGGGCCGTCCAAACGGAGTTTACGCATCTTTCTTGTGACTCCTGGTGCGCCAGATTCCTCACACATCCCAAAAAGAGTGGATTGGTAGGTCATAATGGCCATTGTAGAATGTGTAGATGAGAGATAGAATGGCTGTGGGGCAGGAGGGCATGGGGACGGGAGGTAGCCAAAGGGAATGCAAGGAGGATTAGTATGTATTAGTATAGGACCAGTATAGATGGGATTTTGAGGGTTAGCCCTGACTCAGTGGGCTGAAGGGCCTGTTCCTGTGCTGTACCATTCTATGCTGTGATTTTATTTTTATTTATTTCGAGATACTTTACGGAATAAGCCTCTCCAGCCCTTTGAGCTGTGCCACCAACGACCCGCCAATTCAACCCTAGCCTAATCACGGGGCAATTTACAATGACCAATTAAACTGCTATCCAGTACATCTTTAGACTGTGGGAGGAAAGCAGAGCATCCATAGGAAACCCATGCAGTTCATGGACTAGATGATAAACCAAGTCTAAGGATCTAGTACTTTTCCAGCATATATGACAAATAAACTCTCCTCGGGCTTCCAGCGAGAGTGGAAACCTGATTGGTTAGTCCTCACTCAATCAGGAGGGAAGCACAAGGGGGATGTATAAATACCACCAGACTAGACATGCACAGGAATCATCCCTCACGAAGATGGCAGAGTTTGTCATTGAAATGTCAGTTATAATTGATACAGCTGGAAGCCCAAGATGAGCTTATTCGTACAGAGTCCTTACAGACGACATCAGAATTGAACTCCAAATTCCACCCCAAGTTGTAATAGCGTTGTGCTAACCACTAAGCTGCCCTGTAAGTTCCACAGTTGACTCTGATGTGAACAAGGCTTTCCAAACTAACACAAGGGGATACCATTTTCAGGTGACTGGAGGAAAGTATAAAGGGGATGTCACAGGTATGTTCTTTGCACAGAGATGGGTGAGTGCTTGGAACACGATTCCAACAGTGGCGGTAGAGGCAGATATATTTCTGATTTAATTTGTCTCCTTCTACATACATGTGGTTTGATAGTCGCCAAGATTTCCCAGCCTCTTTCAGCCAACATTGCTACATCTGTTATTCAATATTACAGACCCTCAACCCCTTCCCTACTTCCCTAAAATCTGTTTCATTGTTTTACTTCCAGTCCTGCTGAGAGATCGTCAACCTGGATCCTTGACTCCATTTCTCTTCATAGGCGCTGCCTGACTTCCTGAGTATTCCCAACAATTCTTCTGTTGTTGCTTCTGTGGATAGACACCAAGAGGAAGTTAGGAAGTTCTTTTTCTCTTGTGGAATGCATAGATGGTTCCCGTGTACAATAAGATGAACTGTTGACCTCATATTGCATCTTATTATGCTCCTGCATCTTACTGGCTAAGTGCACTGCACTGTCTCTGTAGCTGTTGCACTTTATTCTGGATTGTCATCGTTTTACATTATTCTAACTCAATGCACTGTGTAATGATCTGATTTGTATGAACAGCATGCAGGACAAGCTTTTTTTATTGTATCTCGGTACATTTGACTATAAGAAACCAATTAATTTGGAGGTGAGGGGGAACTATGTGAACCTTTAGAATTATCTACTCCAGAGAGCCGAATCATGAAATTTGTATTTTTAGAGATACGGGCCCTTCCAGCCCAATTACACCTACGTGACCAATTAACCCACTAACCAACATGTCTTTGGAATGTGGAAAGAGAAATCAGAGGAAACCCACAGGGAGAACACACAAACTACTTACAGATGGTGGTGGGAATTGAACCTGGGTCACTGGCACTGTAGTAGGCTTATACTAACCACTACACTACCATGGTACCCAAGTATATGTTCACTCGCGGGTGAGATAGAATTTTTGTGTAATTTGTGTGGAGAGCAATTGTGGAGGACAAAGCTACGATCAGATTGGTCATGATCACGTTGGATGGTGGAGCAGACTTCCGGGCCTCTTGACTGACAGGTGCTCCCATTGAGAATGCTCTTATGGGAAGGAAATTGGAAATTAAAGTGAGAGGGAGTAAGTTCAAAGGAGATATCAGAGCAAGTTTTTTACAGAGTGTGAAAGGTGAATGGAATGCACTGCCAAGGATGGTGGTAGAGACAGGTATGACAGGCAACAATCCAGAAATTACTATCCTGGAAGTTCCATTTTCCAGCTTTCTACCTAATTCCCTCAAATCTCTCTTCAGGACCTCTTCACCTTGTCTACCTATGTCATTGGTGCCAGTATGCACCAAGACTTCTGGCTGCTCACACACACCCTTGAGAATGCCATGGACCCGATCTGAGACATCCCAGACCCAGGCACATACCATCTGGGCATGCCTATCACGCCCACAGAATCTCGTCTCTGTTCCTCTGACTACGGAATCTCCCATCAACACTGCAGTCCTCTCCTGAGCCACAGCACCAGACTCAGTGCCAGAGACCTGGTCACTGGGGCTCACCCTGGTATGTCATCCCCTTCAACAGCATCCAAAGTGGTATACTTATTATTAAAAAGAACGGCCACAGGGGTACTCTGAACTGGCTGCCCATTTCCCTTCCTTTTCCTGACAGTCTCCCAGTCATCTTTCTCCTGCAACCAATGGGTGACTATCTCCCATAACTCCTGACGATCACCTCCTCATTCTTCCGTACGAGTGGAAGATCATCGAGCTGCAGCTCCAGTTCCTTAATACATTCTCCCAGGAGCTGCACCCTAGTGCATCGGGTGCAGATGTGTTTAACTGGGAGATGGGGCATCTCCCAGTATTCCAACATCCCACACACAGTACAAACACTGCCCCTGGAGCCATTCTCGATAAACTACTATGCCCTAACAGTCGAGGAATAAACAAATAAGAACAAAAAGAAAGAAACTTACTAGATGCTTTACAGCATTATGAAGGACCCCATGCACCCCTCATACAATCTCTTCTCCCTCCTGTCGTCTGGGAAAAGGCTCCGAAGCATTCGGGCTCTCAAGACCAGACTATGTAACAGTTTCTTCCCCCAAGCTATCAGACTCCTCAATACCCAAAGCCTGGACTGACACCTTACTGCCCTACTGTCCTGTTTATTATTTATTGTAATGCCTGCACTGTTTTTGTGCACTTTATGCAGTCCAGTGTAGGTCTGTAGTCTAGTGTAGCTTTCCCTGTGTTTTTTTTTTGCTACATAGTTCAGTCTATTTTTTTGTACTGTGTCATGTAACACCATGGTCCTGAAAAATGTTGTCTCATTTTTTACTATGAACTGTACCAGCAGTTCTGGTCGAAATGACAATAAAAGTTGACTTGACCTCACCCAAACCTGATGTGCCAAAGCCACTCTAAACACGAGTGTGCTCAAAAGAATGGCCGCTCCACTAGCACGTGCGTTATTTTTATTCGCCCTTTCTAATGAATCCCTCTCATTGGCAGCCCTCAACCCAGTTCCGAGCTCTGACTTTTAAATCTTGATTGCAGGCCTGATTTAAAAGGCAGCTGTATTTACGTACTCCCTCTCATTGATTGGTCGCAGCCCAACTGGTAGAAGAAATAAAATAGTTGACTATTTTCTAAATGGACAGAAAATTCAAAAATCTGAGGTGCAAAGGGACTTGGGAGTCCTTGTGCAGGATTCCCTAAAGGTTAATCTGCTGGTTCAGTCTGTGGTGAGGAAGGCATTCCTGTGATGTTAGCATTCATTTCAAGAGGACCAGAGTATGAAAGCAAGAATGTAATGTTGAGGCTTTATAAGGCACTGGTGAGAACTCACTTGTATTGTGTACAGGTTTGGGACCCTTATCTTAAAAAGGATGTGCTGACATTGGAGAGGGTTCAAAAGAAGTTCACAAAAGTGAATCCAGGATTGAATGGCTTGTCATATGAAAAGCATCTGATGGCTCTGGGTCTGCATTCACTAGAATTCAGAAGAATGAGCAGTCAACTAATTGAAACCTATCGAATGTTGTAAGGTCTTGATCGAGCGGATGAGGGGAGAATGGTTCCTATGGTGGTAGAGGCTAGGACCAGAGGATGCAGACACAGAATAGAGGGATGTCCTTTTAGAACGGAGATTAGGAGGAATTTCTTTAGCCAGAGAGTGGTGTATCTGTGGCATTTGTTGCCACAGGAATCTGTGGAGTCCAGGTGTATACTTATATTTAAGGCAGAGTTTGATAGATTCGTGGTTGGTCAGGTCATGAAGGGATAACATTTACTAAAATGTTACCTGGGTTTCAGCACCTAAGTTACAGAGAAAGGTTGAACAAGTTAGGTCTTTATTCTTGAGGGGGGACTTGATAGAGGTATTTAAAATTATGAGGGGGATAGATAGAGTTGACGTGGATAGGCTTTTTCCATTGAGAGTGGGGGAGATTCAAACAAGTGGACATGAGTTGAGAGTTAGGGGGCAAAAGTTTAGGGGTAACACGAGGGGGAATTTCTTTACTCAGAGTGGCAGCTGTGTGGAACGAGCTTCCAGTAGAAGTGGTAGAGGCAGGTTCAATATTGTCATTTAAAGTAAAATTGGATAGGTATGTGGACAGGAAAGGAATGGAGGGTTATGGGCTGAGTGCAGGTCGGTGGGACTAGGTGAGAGTTCAGCACGGGCTAGAAGGGCCGAGATGGCCTGTTTCCGTGCTGTAATTGTTATATGGTTATATGATATGGGGGGAAGGTGGGAGATTGGGGCTGAGAGGGAAAAAAAATGGATCATCCATGATGAAATGGCAAAGCAGATTCAATGGGCCAAATGGCCTAATTCTGCTCCTGAGTCTTATGCCTTGTGGAAAGAGGTGTTGAGAGGACTCCTAGATATGCACACTAATGTGCAAACAATGGAGAGATATGGACTTTGTATAGGCAAAGAAGATTGGTTTAACTAGGTATTTAATTACTGGGTTTAATAGTTTGGCACAAATAGTTTGAGAACCAAACCCTGATCGCTGGTGCTGTAATGTGTTGCATGAACCAATACACTACCATGCTGCTTTAATGGGTTACAGTCCAGTTGAATGGCGGAGCAAACATCGGGGGCACCATCTGACTGACTCCTGTTGCTGTTTGGCTCTTCTTATGGGAATGAAATTTAGCAATTCCTAATCTGCCATGAATGACCCTTATTCACAATCTGAAGTGGTCCAGTTCACAGGCAATCTGTGACAGTTATTAATTCATGGTGAGAAGGGAATGAATAGTTCCCTCACTAATGATTCCCTCAGCCAGGAGGGAGTGAGTCAACACATTTAGGATGACAGTAAATTCATAGAGGATGTGGTGCACAGAGTAACACACACAAAATGCTGGAGGAACTCAGCAGTTGTAAAATCATCAATGGAGAGAAATTTATGTTCCGGGCCCTGACCCCTCATCGAGACTAATGATCATTTTGTGTGTGCTGCTATGGAATTACATCTGCTGCAGAATCTCTTGTGTTTATTTTTACACACAGAGTGGTGGGTACATGGAATGTGGTGCCAAGGCTGGCAATTGTTATGTTTGTTCGATGTAAGTAAGACAAACTCAGCTCAAACATTTTATTCTTAACGCTGTTCAATCTGCGATGTGTGACCAGCTCATTAGTGTCACTTCTAGTTCCAGGGTGAACCG
The DNA here is from genome assembly GCF_030144855.1 of Hypanus sabinus. Taxonomy (NCBI): domain Eukaryota; kingdom Metazoa; phylum Chordata; class Chondrichthyes; order Myliobatiformes; family Dasyatidae; genus Hypanus; species Hypanus sabinus. The sequence goes on along the minus strand of NC_082708.1, from coordinate 179,266,911 downwards.
CCTGCATTGCCCACTGGGAAATGAAGTTCTTTATTATGTACACACATAAGAACACATCTTCCCCTTTTAAAGAAAAACAAATACAGTATTATGTCCTCATAAATTCTAAAAGGAATAATATTCCTTTCCATCAAAGATATCTAAATAAACTTCAATATAATGAGCAAATGCAGTGCCTTATTCACTCATCAACTCTCAGTCAATGTCTGAGGTTGGTTGATGATCCTTTTGGTCTGCTATTGGTTTCCACAGATGTGTTGCTTTCATTTGCTGCATTATTATTAGTGTTTTTCTCTGATTAACATGTTAATTTTTTACATCTGCTGGCCCGTTTAGGGTACTGACGTGTGTCACGGCTCTGGGCTGGAGATTGTGATCGTAAATCCACATGTTTCCTTATTGGCGGTGTCTCTCGCTCTGTCTGGATCTGGTAAGAATGTGGAGCTACTTCCCCTTGCACATATCCTTGCGTGGACCAGGTGTCAGAGTTGTGATCTTGCATTCGCTCTTGATCCCCAGGTTTCAGGACTGGTGGGCTTTTCACAATCTAGCCACAATACTGTTTCTGTTTTTCTTTCCCTTTCATTTTAGCCAATTTGACCTTATGCGCTCCTTTGGATGCCAACAGACTTTGTGCACTGGGAGGTTAATGTGTATGCACCAAATTTGGTCTGGTGAAAGGCCATTTGGCAATGGCACGCTTCTGTAAATCATCAGACCTTTGTAGAAGCCCTCTCATCCATTTTGTGCATTCTTCCTGAGGCCATTCATTACCTTGACCAGACTCCCTGCTGGGCCATTAGATTTTGGGTGATGTGAGCTTAAAGTTATATGTGGAAGCCCCCATTCATCGGCAAAGGACTCAAATTGAAAATTGTGGTCCATTGTCTGATAAGATTTCACATGGAACTCCATGCCTAGCAACCACAGCTTTCAGCAAGGTGATGACCACTTTGCTGGATGTTAATTGCAGTGCTGTAACCTCTGGGTAATTGGAAAAGTAGTCTGTTACAACAATATGACTCTTACTCCAACTTTGAAGTACAGACTGTCTGGCACAGGGTGTGGAGTAAGCAGTTCTGCTTGCTGCTTTGGTCAGTAGGTAAGGCATATTTCACATGAAGGGCTGTTGTCTTGGTTCATTCTCGGCCAGTACATCACTTCCCGAGCTCTACATTTAAATTTTTCCTCACCAAGGTGCCCTTCGTGTTTCTTCCAGAGTACTTCCTTGCATAGTGACACCGGAATTACGGACTTGTTCCCTTTGAAGATCATATTTTCCACTACTGACAGTTCAGCTCTTCATGCCCAATGATCCTGAATACACATTGGACAGTCATTTTCAGCTGCTGGCCATCCTTTCAATATTGTCTCTGAGTACTTTCATTGTTTCTGACCCTGCTGCTGTCCTAATCTTCTCTGTTCTCTCGGGAGATACTGGACTGGAGATGACACTCATGTTAACATAGGCCTGTATGTCTGCACTAATCTCTTGGTCACTCTTTTCCTTCTTGTCAACTGCTCAAGGCAGCACATCAGCTTCAAACATATACTTTCCTGGTGTGTAGATCACCTTCACATCATATTTCTGCAGCCTTATCAACGTACGCTGTAACCTCATGGGACAGTCTTTCAGTGGTTTGGGTATAATTGATACCAGTGGGTCATGGTCTGTCTCCACATAGAAAGCTGGTCCACAGATGTACTAATGGAACCTTTCACGTGCATATGTGCCGGTGAGAAGCTCTTTCTCTATCTGTGCATAGTTGGCTTCCGCTCTTGTTAAAGCCCTTGATACAAAGGCCACAGGTTGCCATGTGTCATCCTTCCGCTACAGTACTGCTTCGAGGCCGAACCGGGACACATCAGCTGAGATCCTAGTACACCTTTCCAGATCATAAAACTTCAGCATGGGCTCTTCAGTTAGGACTCTTTTCAGCATCTGGAAACACTCTTCTTGCTCATTAGACCAAATCCACTCATTTCGCTGCTCAAGGAGTGACCTAAGGGATGCTGATGTAGTAGAGAGTCAAGGGATAAGCTTAGCCAAGTAAGTCACCATCCTCAATAAACACCTCACTTCCTCCTTGTTTTCAATGCCTGATGTCTTTCTTGGGTCAGGCTTAATTCCCCTTCTGATATGGCATCTCCTATGAAAGTCAGTGTCTTAACACCAAACTTTCATTTCTCTTTATTTAATTTCAAATTGACATTCCATATCACGTCAAGTACCTGTCCCAGTCATGCATTCTGTTCATCCTTGGTGGACCCCCAGACGATGATATCATCCATCATGGTCTTGACACCAGGTATGTCTACAAAGACATCTGTGTATTCTTCCATGAGTGAAGTGTGGTACCTTTGGTCTGTGAAGCCACTATGAAAGCTCTTTTCACCAGGTTGAGCTTTTCACATGCATTCAGACCTAATATTGGCCATACTCTCTTTTCCACAAACAGTAGCTGTGCTTTTAGGTGTTGTCCCTTGTGCTTGAAGGTCACTATAGAGCCCCCTTTATTGGACTGTTCTCTCCAGTATAGCCTGTCACTTTTAATTTCACTGGGTAAATCTTGCTCTTTACTTTGTAATAATCCATGGATAACAGGTTCACCTGGACTCCGGTGTCAAGCCTGAATATCATTCACAGTCACTGGAACAATCCATTCTGCCTTACCAGTGCTAGCACCAGCAGTCTGTAGAGAATCAACAAAATCATCCTCCATTTCCTCAGCAACTCCGTGTACCTTTCTCTTGGTAGCCTCAGCTTTGCAGCATTTTGCAGAATGATTCTTCTTTCCACAACTATTTCAGGACTTTCCATAAGCAGGACTCATCTTTGGAATGTGCCTACCTCCACATTTGCTGTTGTTTTGGGAAATGGCTTGGGCTCTGCCCCTTTGTTTTCACAACCCTGTGCAGCTTCTTAGTCTGTGCTCGTGTGGTCACTGCTGCCCGACACATATCCAGAGCCTCTTCCAGTGTCAAAGCTTTTTCACGGAGCAGTCTTCCTCTGAGCCCATTATCTGGGATTTCACAAATGATTTTGTCTCTTAACTAGTGGGTCTCTCAAATCTCCAAACTCACAGGACTTACTTAATAGGTAAAGCTCAGCTATGTATTGGTCAAAGCTAACACCTTGTTTCTAGTCAAAAACATATCTCTCAAATGTGATGTTTTCACTTGGGACAACATACTCCTCAAATTTTGTCATCATAGTGTCCAACACAAAGGCTGTCTCATCAATCTGAAAGCTGTTATAGATGACCAAAGTACCTTCACCAATTACGTGTAGAAAACTAGATGCTTTCCATTTTTCTTTGGTCCCTCCTGCTAGCCACTAAATAAATATTGAGCCGTTGTTTGAAGCATTTCTAGTTAGCTGTTAGATTGCCAGTAAACTGCATAGGTGAAGGGGCAGTTAGGTTATCCATGAGGGGCACTCTTAGCCCCTCACCTAATTTTCTTGGTGAATTCCGTGAGCCTCAGCAGCTGCTCCCCGCCGGAATCTCCTTTCTCTCAGTAATGCACAGTGTTTATTTACTTTCCATGTTTCGACCTCACACCGACTTCTGTCACCATGTTAGATTTGTTAGACTCTTCCCCCCCTAGAGCAGGGGTTGCCAACATAGAGTCCACAGACCCCTTTCTTAATGGTATTGGTCCATGGTATAAAAAAGGTTGGTGTAACAATTACAAGAGTTGGGAATTCCTGCCCGAGAGGAAGCATCTCAATACACTTAGTGGCCACTTTATTACCTGCCCCTGGTATTGGTCTTGGTTTTCTGCTGCCATAGCCCATCCACTGTGCATTCAGAGCTGCTCTTCTGCACACAACTGTTGTAATGTCAGCTTGTACCGGTCTAGCCATTCTCCTCTGACGTCTCTCAGTACACAAGGCATTTTCACCCACAGAACTGACACTCACTGCATTTTTTTTTTACACCAGTCTCTGTAAACTCCCAATGAAGGGTTTCGGCCCAAAACGTCGTCACTACCTCCTCCCATAGATGCTGTCTGGCCTGCTGAGTTCTGCCAGCATTTCGTGTTTTTATTTATTTCCAGCATCTGCAGATTCACTCGTGTAAACTCTAGAAATTGTTGTGCATGAAAATCCAGTTAATCAGCAGTTTCTGAGTTACTCGAACCACCTCTATCTGGCACCAACAATCATTCCATGGTCAAAGTCACTTGGATCACGTTTTTTTCCCTGTTCTGATGTTTGGTCTAAACAATAACTGAACCTCTTGACCATACCTGCATGCATTAATGCATTGAGTTGCCACCACATGATTGGCTGATTAGATATTTGCATTAATGAGCAAGCATTAATTGGGCCTGCCAAATAAAGTGGCCACTGAGTGTATCTGCCCATCTCAGTCTCTGCTGAGCTCCTCGAGCGTATCTACACAATGCTGGAGGAACTCATTACTGTACATCTGATAGTATCTAAAGGGGATGGGGGTGGATCCGTGACTCGCAATGAGGGCTGCGTACCATCGCAGGATTCGAAGTCAAACGTTGTGGTGCCGCCAACATCGCGGCCTCTCTCCCAGATGAGCTCAACCGTTTTTACGCTCCGTTCGATGTCGCTAACTCTGAGCGTCCGAGGAAAGCCATCGCTACACCTGCAACCTGGTCAGCTCCGAGGCTGAGGAACACAGATGTTTCCAACGAGTGGACAGTCGCAAGGCTGCAGGACCAGACGACATCCCAGGGCGAGTACTCAGGATGTGCACAGCACAACTGGCAGGTGTGTTTACTGACATTTTTAATCTCTCCCTCTCCCAGTTTAGAATGCCCTCCCACTTCAAATTAACCCCCATTGACCCTGTACCAAAAAAGACTTGTCGCACTCACCTCAATAATAAGTAAATGCTTTGAGAGGCTGCTCAAGGACTACATCTGCAGCTTGCTACCACCCACACTGGACCCCCTACAGTTCACCTATCAACACAATTGATTGACAGGTGACACAATAGCCACAGCTCTACACACCGTCCTTACACACCTAGAGAAGAAGGATGCTTATGTGAGAATGCTGTTCTTGGACTACAGTTCAGTATTCAACACCATAATTCCATCCGGGCTCGACAGGAAGCTCAGAGACCTCGGCCTTGACCCTGCCTTGTGCAGCTGGATCCTGGACTTCCTGTCAGATCACCAGCAGGTGGTAAGAGTGGGCTCCCTCACCTCCACCCCTCTGACTCTCAACATAGGAGCCCCTCAGGGCTGTGTACTAAGTCCCCTCCTTCACTCTCTGTATACCCATGACTGTGTCGCCACCCACAACTCCAATCTGCTAATCAAATTTGCCAATGGCACACATTGATTGGCCTAATCTCAAACAATAACGAGGTGGCCTACAGGGAAGAAGCCATCACCCTGACACAGTGGTGTCAAGAAAACAACCTCTCCCTCAATGTCAAAAAATCAAAGGAGCTGGTTGTGGATTACAGGAGGAATGGAGACAGGCTAACCCCTATTGACATCAGTGAATCTGGGGTTGAGAGGGTGAACAGCTTCAGGTTCCTCGGAATCCACATCACCGAGGATCTCACGTGGTCTGTACATACCGGCTGTGTAGTGAAGAAGGCACAACAGCACCTCTTTCACCTCAGACGGTTGAAGAAGTTTGGTATGGGCCCCCAAATCCCAAGAACTTTCTACAGGGGCACAATTGAGAGCATCCTGGTGCGGGCAGCCCAGTCTTTACAAGGACAGGTGTGTAAAAAGGGCCCATAGGATCATTGGGGACCCGAGTCACCCCAACCACAATCTATTCCAGCAGCTACCATCTGGGAAATGGTACCGCAGCATAAAAGGCAGGACCAACAGGCTCCAGGACAGCTTCTGCCACCAGGCCATCAGACTGATGAACCCATGCTGATTTGAGTGTATTTCTATGTTACATTGACCGTTCCTTTATTATAAATTACTATGATTGCACATTGCACATTTAGATGTCACATAACGTAAAGATTTTCAGTCCTCATGTATGTGACGGATGTAAGAAATAAAGTCAATTCAATTCAATTTAAAATGAACATTTCCAGCCTCTGCTGAGCCCCCTGTGGCCACATCTACCCCACCAAGTCCCTTCTGTGTTTCAACAAGATGAACCATCTTTCTTTAAAACCTCTTTAAAGATTCTTTAAAATTATTTAAAGAATGTAGATCTAATTTCTTTAGCCACTTATGACTAGACAATCCTCTCTCCCAGGAATTAAACCTGTGAATACATAAGATGATAAAGGAAGTTGTAAATCAGCAGTTAAATAGTCAATGGTTCACGAATAAGTACAATTTCTCAGGTCCAAATGGAATTCATCCAAGAATACTTCAGGAAATAAGGGCTCAAAGTATGGTACTTTACTTGGAATGTTTTACAGCTCATTAAATACAACAATGGAATAAGATGACTGGAAAATAACTAAAATCGCTACAGCTTTTGACAAAGGTCAGAGGCAGAGCCCTGGAAGTTGTAGAGCTGCCACATTGACCTTAATAGTGGGAAAGTTATCATAATCTTTTATGAAACAAGTCACTTAAGTGCTGTTTAATGAGACTGCAGGTAATACTAGAGTCGAAACCCCTGAAAGTAACGACTATGAATGTAAAAACATGTTTGCACCGTTTCTTCCTTTGTATGTGGTTTATTATGAATAAAGACGATTTTGAAAAATAAAAACACCACTTTTTTCTGATCACATAATGCCTAATGAATTTATAGATGTGTTGGTGAAAAGTACGTTGATTGGTTTATTAATAAACTCCACAGAAACAGGATCATTGTGTCTGAGTTTTCCAGTGCTACCCACTTACACCAGTCCTACCTTAATCCCATTTCTTTCCTCCATTTTCAAAAACCTCGACAAAATATGGGGGTGGCATGTTAGCATAGTGCCATTATAGCGCCAGTAACACGTGTAGAGTTCTGGCTGCTGTCCATAAGCAGCCTTTATGTTCTCCCCGCAATGGCATGGGCTTCCTTTGGGTGCTCTGGCTCCCTCCCATATTTCAAAAGACGTACAGGTTAGTAGGTTAATTGGCCGCATGGTGGTAATTGAGTGGAGCGGACTATTGGGCTTCCAACCTGTTACAAAGCTGCATCCTTAAATTTATTAATATTTAAGGATTCACCTCACTGAATCTCTGTGAGTCAGAAAAAACCCCAGCATAAAATCCTTCCCCCCCCCCACCACAATTTCTACCTTTGGGTCCGTAGCTCTGCAGATCACATCTGAATTTTGTTTAAATGTAGTGTGAGTTTCTGTCTTTTCAGCAGCGACAGCTTCTATCCCACTCTTAGAATCGGAACTGGAATTGGATTATTATTATCACATGCATTGAGGCACAGGGAAAAGCGTGTTGTGCAGACTGTTCATACAGATCACGTCATTGCAGAGCGCATTGAGCTAGAACAAGATAGAACGTTTGTAGAATGCAGAATAAACTGTAACAGCTACAGAGAGGGTGCGGTGCAGGTGGACAATATGGTGCAAGATCATAATGAGAAAGCTTGAGTCCACTGTATCGCAATATGCACACTTGTTAATCCAGTTCACCACATTGTCATCTAAATCAATAATTTTAAATGATGAACAACAATGGACCCAGCACCAGCCTCTGCAGTGCACTACTAACGAAGGTCTCCAGTCAGAGAGACAACTATCTACTATCACTCACTGGCTTCTCCTGCTAAGCCAATGACTAATCCAATTTACTACTTCATCCCCAATGTCAAGCGACTGACCCTTCTGAACTGTCCTTTCATGTATGACTTTGTCAAATGTCTTCCTACCTATCACACTGAAGGGCCCAGTGAAAGATTGGAGACGTATTAAATTATTCATTAAAATTATTCACACACATGTGGAATGTGGGTTTCACTGATCAGAACAACCCTGTCCAAATTACCAGACCAGGCCATTTCAGGGGTAATGAATGACCGAATGATCTTTATTCTCATTATACATAGATACAATGAAACTCTGTTTGGCTTCCTCTCAGGCAATTAAATAAAGCAGTAGATAAAAACGACAGTAATAGAAAAACAGTATTAATAGATAGGTAGCAGAAAATAAGTTGCAGCAGCACCAGAATGTCACAGTAATGCACAAAGTGCCGTTAGTGCAAGTATTTGAGTCCTCGTGTGTGCTCACAGTTTCAGTCATTGTCCTGTGGGAGTGGTGTGATGGAGGCCACAGCTCTGGGGTAGAAGCTGTTCCTCAGTCTATTTGTTCTGGTTTTTAGTGTCCTGAACCTTTTGCTGGATGGCAGCAGGTCAAACAGGGAGTGGCCGGGGTGTGTGGTGTCTCTGGTTATGCTGATTGCTTTCCTCCTGATTCTGCTGGAATAATTAGAGTCAACTATGATGGTGTGAGTCCAAAGTCACATATGGTCCAGAGAGGGCAAAGGTGCCACATTTCTTTCTTTGAAAATAGAATACAGAAGATTAAACACAAAGCAGTAGAGTGCATGAACAGCCCCTTCAGCTGGTAATGTCTGTGCAAAATTAAATTAATTATTTTTTGCCTCTACATGATACATACGGTATTCTTACATTCCCTGCAGATTTAACAGCCACTTAAACACCGCCAGTGCTTCTCTCCAAATGAGGCACCGAGCCGGGTTGAAGCAGAGGACAGGCGGGTGATCGGTGCCGTCTGTCTGCTTTTGACCACTCTTCTTCTTCCTCTCACTAGCTGAGGAGTCCTGGGATCCATGTTACAAGGATCGATCGGTGAAACTGCGGACTCATTTTAGGGGACTTCGAGGTTCATGTTGCGTATGTTCCTGGATTCTGGTTGTTTTTTTTTGCTGTTTTTAAACGATTTGATTGGGCCGACTGATGCAGACTGGGGCACTTCAACGAAGAATAGCCCTGCGGTCTTCAGTGGTCTAGCGACTCTGTGCTGAAATGAACTGAAGTGAATACCACTGGACTCCTGGTTTAATGTTTCATATCCTACGTGTTGCTCATTCTCTGTTTGCAGTTTGCATAATTTGTTCTCTTTCTGCGCATTGGGTGTTTGATGTTCTCTTCAACGGATCCCATGGTGCTTCTTTCTTTTGTGGCTGCCTGCAGGAGGACAGATCTCAAAGCTGTGCTCTGTATGCATACTTTGATTGCAAATGTACTCGGAATCTTTGAAACCTTTGAACTATTGGATCTGCTTTCACCACTGCCTCCAGCAGCCCATTCCTGGCACCCATCACGCTCTGTGTAAAAAATGTCTCTTTAAAGGAAATGTGCCCCAGCCTCCCGCCCTCTCACCTTAAATACATGTCCTCGAGAAGCTGATTTTCCTACTCTGGGAAACCTTGGAATTTAGTCACAATTACTCATACAGGCTTTTGATTCCAGATGAGTTAATTTGTCATCTTCCATGTGCTGAGGATTGTTTTATCTCTGGTCCAGGTATCTGGATTGTCAGCATATTAACCACTAAAGTCCTCAAAGTCCATAAGATACAGGAGCAGAATTAATTCATTCTACACCTTGAGTCTGATCAGTCACTTAATCATGGCGGATTTTCCTCCCTCATTCCCACTCTCCCAACTTCTCCCCGTGTTGGCCCTGGAGACGGTCCTGAGGAGGCTCAAGAGAGTGATCCGGGAATGAAAGAATTAACGTATGAGGAGTATCTGGTGGCTCTGGGCCTCTACTCAATGGAGTTTAGAAGAATGGAGGGGGGGTGAAACCTATTGATTATGGAAAGGCCTAGATTGAGAGGATGTATCCTGCAGTGGGGGAGTCTCGGACCAGAGGGCAAAGCCTCGGAATAGAAGAACATCCCTTTAGAACAGAGATGAGGAGGAATTTTTTTAGTCAGAGGGTGGTGAATCTGTGAAATTCATTGCAACAGAAAGCTGTGGAGGCCGGGTCATTGTATATATTTGAAGCACATGTCAATAGGTTCTTGATTAAAAAAGGCTGTTAAAGGTTACTGGAAGAAAGCAGGAGAGTGGGGTTGAGAGGGATAATAAACCAGCCATGATGCAATGGTGCAAACTGATGGGCCGAATGGCCTACTCCTGCTCCTATGTCCTATGGTCTGGTAAGATGGCGGTGTGCTTAGACACAGTAGCCCCTGGGTCCAAACAAAGATGTACTTGTTCATCCTTTACATCCTTTTTATGATCACAAGACACTGCCGGATATTAAGAACATCAAATACTGATGTCAACAAAATAGAGAGAGTACAGAAAAGATTTACTGATGTCAACAAAATAGACAGAATACAGAGAAGATTTACTGATGTCAACAAAATAGAGAGAGTACAGAGGAGATTTACTAGAACGTTACCTGGGTTTCAGCATCTAAGTTACAGGGAAAGATTGAACAAGTCAGGTCTTTATTCTTTGGAGTGTAGAAGGTTGAGGGGGGACTTGATAGAGGTATTTAAAATTATGAGGGGGATAGATAGAGTTGACGTGGATAGGCTTTTTCCATTGAGAGTAGGGGAGATTCAAACAAGAGGACATGAGTTGAGAGTTAGGGGGCAAAAGTTTCGGGGTAACACGAGGGGGAACTTCTTTACTCAGAGAGTGGTAGCTGTGTGGAATGAGCTTCCAGTAGAAGTGGTAGAGGCAGGTTCAGTATTGTCATTTAAAGTAAAATTGGATAGGTATATGGACAGGAAAGGAATGGAGGGTTATGGGCTGAGTGCGGGCCAGTGGGACTAGGTGGGAGTAAGCGTTTGGCACGGACTAGAAGGGGCAAGATGGCCTGTTTCCGTGCTGTCATTGTTATATGGTTATATGTTATATAGGTCTACCCCATCAGTGAGTTTCTCAATAGCAACGGAGCTGGACTTATTGTGTACTGTTGTTGTATTGTCCCCCGACTTGTTGCAAACCAATGTTATGTCAAGGCAGTGCGTGGTCCAAGTATTTGCCTTGGATGTTTTCCTTGTGATCACAAGACCTGGTTGGACATCAGACACGTAGAATTCTGCAAGCAAGTCTGGTTCACTGGTTCATCGACAGCGGGGGAGCTGTGTTGCCTTGACTATGGCGGGAACTGGGTCTTCCTGCCACTGAGTTGCCTATTGCAGCCAACCAGGGGAGTAGACACCAGAGGAGGTGTGAGAGAGAGCAGAGGCTTCTGTGGGTGCGTTGGAATCTGTTCTGGGTTGGGGGATGGCCTCTTCTGTCAATGCTGCCCTCTGCTGTTTGTTCAGTGGAACAACAATTTAGACCAGGACAACATCCCATACACCATCAATCTACAGGCCATGTCACTTGGGGACTGGGGCTAAATTTTTGTGACTATATGTTTCTCTGCTACCATAACCATATGGGTGATGTGTGCTAGGTGCTCTGTGAAGTGTGCTGTGTGCTGTTGGTAATGTGTTTTGCACGTTGGCCGCAGAGAAAAGTTGTTTCGTTTGGCCATATTAATATATGGTTGAATGATAATAAATTGAACATGAACTTGATCTTGTGGTCTAATCCATAACCCCTTACAAATCAAGAACCTATCAATCTCTGCCTTAAATATACCCAATGACATGGCCTCTTCAGCAATGGATTCCACTGAATTACCACCCTCTGGCTGAAGAAATTCCTTCTCATCTCAGTTCGAGAGGAAAGTCCCTTTATTCTGAGATAGTGCTAAGAAGACTCAAATTTCACTTCTGTTTATAAACAAGTATAAAACAGCCAAAAACCAGTGGGTTCCTGGAAGTCCTTCAAATATATATTTATTATACTAATAAAAATAATGTTGTGGTTATTGCCTAGATGAGGATAGATTCCACAACAGATCTACATCGTCCTTGCTTGAACTGAATTGACTTTATTTCTGACATCCTTCACATACATGAAGAGAAAAAATCTTTACATCGCCATCTGAATGTACAATGTGTAAATTATAATTTGTAATAAATAGCATGTACAGTAAGATATACAACAATTCAATACAACATAGGAATACAATTGTGTCAACGCAAATTGGTGGAAGAAGCTGTCCCAGAACCTGTTGTTCCAGGCTTTAGTACTGTGGTACAGCCTCCCGGATGGTAGCAGCTAGAACAGTTTGTGCTTGGGGTGACTCGGGTCCCCTAAGATCCTTCGGGCCCTTTTTACACACCTGTCTTTGTAAATATCCTGAATGGTGGGAAGTTTACATCCACTGGTGCGCTGGGCTGTTCACACACCCTCTGCAGAGTCCTTTGAGTGAGGGAAGTACAGTTCCCATGCCAGGCAATGACACAGTCAGTCAGGATGCTCTCAATTGTGCCCCTGCAGAAAGTCCTTAAGATTTGGGAACTTCTTCAACTATCTGAAGTGAAAGAGGTGCTGTTGTGCTTTTTTGATCTGACTGCCAGACACACTTGACCCTCTACACACCAGCACCAACACTGCACTGACCTGCAATGGCACCATTAGCTTTGCACCACAGGTCTCTGCAGTAGAGTTTTCTTCCACCACAAGCCAAGACAAAAACGAAACAACAGAAGTATGGTGATATTATGATAGGTTTAGATAGGATAGTAATCAAAATCTCTTTCCCATGGGAGGGGCATTAAAACAAGAGGGCACTTTGTGGTTTCTTGGCACAAATCTGTATTCAAGGTACAGTGAAAAGCTTGTCTTGCACACTGCTGTAGAACGGAAAAACCAGGCTCTAAGTTCCTAGATCATTGGGGCATTTTCTGTGGGACGTACGACCTATACGAAAAGGACAGGTTAAATCTGAACCCAAAGGGGTCTAATATCCTAGCAGGCAGGTTTAATAGAGCTGTTAGAGAGGGTTTAAACTAATTTGGCAGGGGGATGGGAACCGGAGTGATAGGGCTAAGGAAGGGGAAACAGAAATAGATCCAAGATCGTGTGCAACAGAGATTATAGAAAGAACAGGCAGGAGATGAGGCTTAATCACAGCCAGTGGGATGATTTATAGGGCAATAGAGGCATGGTGCAGTTAAAACAGAAAGCAACAAATACTGGACTGAAAGTGTTATATTTGAATGCACACAGCATTAGAAATAAAATGGACGATCTGGAAATTCAGCTACAGATGACGTTGTGGCCATCTCTGAAACCTGGCTAAAGGATGGTTGCCAGTTGGGAGATGAACGTCCAAGGATATACGGTATATTGGAAAGATAGGTTTGTAGGCAGAGGGGGTGGTGTGGCCTTGTGTATAAGAAATGATATTAAATCATTGGAAAGGCATGACATAGGATCAGAAGGTGTCGAGTCTCTATGGGTTGAGTTAAGAAATGGCAAGGGTAAAAGGACCCTAATGGCAGTTGTATACAGGTCTCCAAACAGCAGCTGGGATGTGGATTACAAATTACAGCAGGAGATAGAAAAGGTGTGTCAGAAAGGCAATGTCATGATAATCATTGGGGATTTTAACATGAAAATAGATTGGGAAAACCAGGCCAGTATAGGACACAAGAGAATTTGTAGAATGTCTAAGGGATGGCTTTTTAGAACAGCTTGCTGTTGAGCCCACGAGGGGATTGGCTGTGCTGGATTGGGTGTTGTGCAATGATCTGGAAGTGATAAGAGAGTTTAAGGTTAAGGAACCAGTGATCACAATACAATCAAGTTCACTTTGAAATCTGAGAAGGAGAAACTAAATTCCAATGTGTTGGTATGTCAGTGGAATAAAGGAAATTACAATGGCATGAGAGGGGAACTGACTAAGGTTGACTGGAAAAGGACATGTGCAGGAAGGACAGCAGAGCAGCAAATGCTGGAGTTTCTGCAAAAAATGAGGGAAGTGAAAGAAATAAGAAGAAAATTTCAAATGGAAGAAGGACACTACTGTGGCTGACAAGAGCAGTCAGAGCCAAAGTAAAAGCAAAAGAGAGAGCATATGAGGAAGCCAAAGCTAGTGGGAAGATAGAGGATTGGGAAACTTTTAAAAACTTGCAGATGGAAACTAAGAAGGTCATTAGGAATGAAAAGATGAATTATGAAAGGAAGCTGGCAACTAATATCAAAGAAGACGCTAAAACCTTTTTTTTAAGTAGATAAAGGGTAAAAGAGAGTTGATGGTAGATATAAGACCAATAGAAAATGATGCTGGAGATATTGTAATGAGAGACGCAGAGATGGCAGAGGAACTGAATGCATATTTTGCATCAGTCTTCACAGTGGAAGACATCTGCAGTATACCGGAATTCAAGATTGTCAGGAAAGTGAAGTGCGTGTAGTGAAAATTACAACTGAGAAGGTGTTCAGAAAGCTTAATAGTCTGAGGGTGTATAAATCTCCTGGACCTGATGGAATGCACCCTTGGGTTCTGACGGAAATAGTTGAAGAGATTGTGGAGGCATTAACGATGATCTTTCAAGAATCAATAGATTCTGGCATTGTACAGGATGACTAGAAAATTGCAAATGTTACTCTGCTATTTAAGAAGGGCGGGAGACAGCAGAAAGGAATCTGTAAACCTGTTTGCCTGACGTCAGTGGTTGGGAAGTTGTTGGAATTGATTGTTAGGGATGAGATTACAGAATACCTGGAGGCACATGACAAGACAGGCCAAAGCCAGCGTGGTTTCCTGAAAGGAAAATCCTGCCTGACTAATGTACTGCAAGTTCTTGAAGAAATTATGAGCAGGGTAGACAAAGTAGATGTGGTGTACTTGGATTTTCAGAAGGCCTTTGACACAGTGCCGCACATGAGGTTGCTTAGCAAGGTAAGAGCCCATGGAATTACAGGGGAGTTACTAGCATGGGTGGTGCATTGGCTGATTGGCAGAAAATAGAGAGTGGGAATAAAGGGATCCTATTCTGGCTGGCTGCCGGTTACCACTGAAGTTCCACAGGGGTTGGTGTTGGAACCATTGCTTTTTATGATGTATGTCAATGATTTGGACTATGGGATTAATGGATTTTTGGCTAAATTTGCCAATGATACTGTTATGAACCCTTTAACTGGGTCACTTACCAGCAAAGATGGAGACGTCCGTTGAAGTCTGATGATACTGTTTTTAATAGTATTTATTAGTAAAAATACACAAAAATAATATCAATGCAAATATACAGATAATATACGTCGTCAATACTAAATCTAAAAGTGCGGGAATAATAATAATCAATAAGAAACAAGCTCTATCGTTGTCTAGGGGATAATGTATTGTCCGATGGAAATATAAAGTTCTCTCAGTTCAGGCAGGCTGCAGCCGTTGGGGACCGCTGTGTTGCAATGGTTGGAGAGAGAGAGAGATTTGGAGAAAAACTTGCCAGCTTTCCTTTTATGATTTCGATCCATTAGGTGGTTCAGTTGTCGTGGCCTTTCACTTGTGGCCTCTCCTTCAGCTAAACCATTCTTCCGTGATGAGCCCGCCACCCTGGCAAGGGAGGATGCACACGAGCTCTCACCAGCGTTCGCTATAAAACGCTATCACGGGATTTCTAGCGTTTCTCCTGGTGCGTCTAAAGGGGTGTTCCCCAACCCCTCTTTTATCCTTACTCACAGGGTCTCAGATGTCAATCAGGTTGGGATGATGCAATCCCTCAACCAGACCACTCTGGTTGTCCCCTGAGGGATTTCAATGAATAGTACAGTACTCAATACACAATTCCGTCTCCAAGAGACATTGGCCGTTATCAGTGGTTCCGTTTCACTGAGGCCAGGACACATTCCAAATCTTGTGTATTCTGCGTGTCTCTCTCTCATTTCCTGGGTCCCAGACCCGAATTAATAGCAATCTTGCGATTCTCAAAAAGGAGGGGGCAACTTTGTACCCTTCGGCCCCTCAGAGTTGCTTCACATTCGTAACAATACAAAGATAGATGGAGGAGTGGGTAGTGTTGAGGAAATAGAGCACCTGCAGAGCGACTTAGATAGTTTAGGGAAATGGGCAAAGAACTGGCAGATAAACTACAATGTTGGAAAGTGTACGGTCATGCACTTTGGTGGAAGAAATAAATGGGCAGACTATTATTTAGATGGGGAGAGAATTCAAAATGCAGAGATGAAAAGGGACTTGTGAATCCAAGAGCAGGGATGTGATGTTGAGGCTCTTTAAGGCACTCGTGAGACCACACTTGCAGTATTGTGTGCAGTCTTGGGCTCCTTATTTTAGAAAGGATATACTGACATTGGAGACGGTTCAGAGAAAATTCATGAGAATGATTCCAGGAATGAAAGGGTTACTGCATGAGGAACATCCGGCAACTCTTGGGCTGTATTCCCTGGAGTTCAGGCGAATGAGGGGGGATCTCATAGAATTAACATTCTGAATGTTAAAAGGCCTGAACAGATTAGATATGGCAAAGTTATTTCCCATGGTAGGGGAGTCTAGGACAAGAGGGCATGACTTCAGGATTGAAGGACGTCCATTTAGAAAAGATATGCGGAGAAATTACTTTAGTCAGAGGGTGGTAAACCTGTGGAATTTGATGCCACGAGTGGCTGTGGAGGCCAAGTCATTGGGTGCATTTAAGGCAGAGATAGTTATGTTCTTGATTAGCCAGTCAGGGAATCAAAGGGTATGGGGGAAAGGCAGGGGAGTGGGGTTGACTGGAAGAATTGGATCAGCCCATGATTGAATGGTGGAGCAGATTCGATGGGCCAAATGGCCTACTTCTGCTCCAATATCTTATGGTCTTATAAAAGCTGGGAGATACAGGAAAAGTCCTCCTCATCATTGAGCATTCTTACAAGGAGTGCTGCCATATGAAAGCAGCATTAATCATTGGCTCTCTTCTGGCCGCTGCAATCGGGAAGGAGGTACCCGAGTTCTGGGTTCCTCCCACAGTCCAAAGATGTGCTGTTAATTGGGCTTTGTAAATTGTCCCGTGATTAGACTGGCATTAAATCGGGGGACAGCTGGGCAGCACAGCTCAGAGGGCTGGAAGGGCCTGTTCCGCTCAGCACCTCAATAAAAATAAAAAATTTTAAAAGCTAGGGTGAATACCTGCAGGATTTTTTCTAGATGGAAGTGACTAGAACTAGAGTCATAGATGTAGAGCAGTGAAATACATAAGGGGAGTTTGAGGGAGAGCTACTTGACTCAATGGATGGGGCAAGTGAGGAACAAGCTGTCAATGGAAGGTGTGGGTTTATTTGTAACAATCTAGTCAAGTTTGGATAAGCACATGGACAAGAGAGGTATAGAGGGCTATGGTCCAGGTGCAGGTAGGTGAAATGAGGTAGAAAACCAGGCCAGAACAAACTAGCTCAGTCAGATGGCCTGTTTCTATGCTGTAGTGCCCTATGACTCTAGCACTTTTACACGAGCATTACTGAGAAAAGGTGGAGGGACCAGGTTAAAATGCAGCCAGTTCTTCAGCTCGGTACAGCCTGAAACCATGTTGAAGGCTCTTTCACCTGAGATTCTTGCTCCACAGGAGGCAGGGGTAGTGCAGACTGCACTCAGTTGAGGGATGAGGTGTGCCAGTGCAGAACAAGCACCACCCACTCTGGAGCAAATCAAGTTAAAATAAAGTACAATAAAGTGTTAAAAATCAGGTGTAGGCCATTCAGCCCACCAGACCTTCTTCATGTATGAACTGCTCTTAGCTTCAGCCCCACTTTCCTGCCTGTTTGCTACAACCTTCCTTTTGCATGATTCAAAATTCCCCATTGAAAATTTTGTAAACATTTAATTTAGAGATACAACATTGTCACAGGCCCCTCCGGCCCAACAAACCCATGCTGCCCAATTACACCTATGTGACCAATTCATCTACTAACCCATACGTGCTTGGAACGTGGGAGAGAACCAGAGCACTCAGAGGTCTCTGGGAGAATGCAAAAAAAAAACTCCATACAGACAGTGGCAGGAATTGAACCTGGGTTGCTGGTATTGAAGCAGTGTTATGCTAACCGCCACACTACCATGCCACAACCAAATGGCAACTGAAGGCAGCAAAATGGGAAAATGTCCATGGAAATTCCCACCCATTTGTACTTAAAGGGCTGGGCTGTTCACCGCAGTAGGTGCAGGCAGACTGCACGCTCAAAGTTAAAAGTTCAAAATAAATTTATTATCAAAGTACATACCTTTGACCATATACTATCCCGAGATTCATTTTCTTGCAGGCATTCACATTAGAACAAAGCATGCAATAGAATCGATGGAAAAGCTACACACAAAGACGGACAAACAACCGATGTTCAAAAGAAGAACCTGTCACCAAATAGTAAGTAATTAAATAATACTGAGAAAATGAGCTGCAGAATCCTTGAAAGTGGGGCCATAAGTTGCAGAGTCAGTTCAGTGTTGAGGTGAGTGAGGTTATCCACACTGGTACAGAAGCTAGATGGTTGAAGGGTAATAACTATTCCTGAAACTGGTGGTTTCAAAACGCTCCAATACCACCTTTCCGCTAGTAGCAGCGAGAAGAGAGCATGGCCCGGATGGTGGGGGTCCCTTGATGATGGATGATGCTTTCTTGTGACAGCGTTCTTTGTCGATGTGCTCAGTGGCTGGGAAGGCTTGTGTATGGTTCAGTGAATCGCAGCCCCTCTATCTTATCAGATAGAATCACAAAA
This sequence comes from Hypanus sabinus, assembly GCF_030144855.1. Lineage (NCBI taxonomy): Eukaryota > Metazoa > Chordata > Chondrichthyes > Myliobatiformes > Dasyatidae > Hypanus > Hypanus sabinus. The sequence continues at coordinate 179,248,440 of NC_082708.1, read as the reverse complement.
TGAGTAAAAGAAACCTGCAAAATATATTATCAGACAATTGCATTCTGACATGCACTTTGTTTGTTAGTAATTAAATGAGTATTATATTTAGCCCCTAAAGGTAACTTCAAGAAGAAATTCTAAACTTAATCTGCTTTAATCAAGGTCATTGTGTCCTTGGGTGAATTTACAGTGTAACCTGTAAATACTTCCATCCAGTTTAAAGCCCTATTCACAAACAAGGCAGGTCCAATAAATTTGCAGATGATACAAAAAAAAATGGATATCAGAAACAGTGAGGAAAGTTATAATAAAGTAGAGGGGGATTTTGAACAACACACAAAATGGTGGAGGAACTCAGCAGGTCAGACCACATCTAGCAAGGGTTCCCAACATGGGATCCACAGACCCCTTGCTTAATGGTATTGGGGCATGGCACAAAAAAGGTTGGGATAATCCTGATGGAGGGGAATAAACGGACAATGTTTCAGGCCAAGACTCATCTTAGAAAAGATGTGCTGGCATTGGAGAGGATCCAGAGGAGGTTCACAAGGATGATTCCAGGAATGAAAGGGGTATATGAGGAACATTTGTTGGCTTTGGGTCTGTACTCACTGGAATTCAGAAGAATGAGGGGGGATCTCATTGAAACCTTTCGAATGTTGAAACCCTAGACAGAGTAGATGTGGAAAAGATGTTTCCCATGGTAGGAGAGTCTAGGACAAGAGTGCACAGCCTCAGGATAGAGGGGTGCCCTTTCAAAACGCAGGTGCAGAGAAATTTCTTTAGCCAAGGGTGGTGAATTTATTGCCACATGCAGCTGTGGAGACCAGGTTGTTGGGTGTATTGAAGGCAGAGATTGATAGGTTCTTGATTGAACATGGCATCAAAGGTTACAGGAGAAGGCCGGGAACTGGGGTTGAGGAGATGATTTAAGAAAATGGATCAGCCATGATTGAATGGCGGAGCAGACTCGATGGGCCAGATGGCCTAATTCTGCTTCTATATCTTATGGTCTCCTCATGGACTACAGCTCAGCATTCAATACTATCGTTCCCCAAAGCCTAATCACTACCTTTCAAAACCTCGGTCTCAATACCTGTTTCTGTAATTGGGGCCTTGATTTCCTCACTTGCAGACTCCAGTCAATTTGGATTGGCAACATCACCAACAGCCCAGGTGCACCATAAGGCTGTGTGCTTAGCCCTCTGCTCTAATCGCATTACACTTATGACTGTGTGGCCAAGCCAAGCTTCAATGCCATAATTAAGTTTACTGATGACACCACTGTCGTAGAACAAATCAAAGGTGGTGATGAATCAGCAGAGAGGAAGGAGATTGAAAATCTGGCTGAGTGGTGTCACAACAACAACCTCTTACTCAAAGTCAGCAAGACCAAGGAACTGATTATTGACTTCAGGAGGAGGAGACTGGGGGTCCATGAGCTAGCTCTCATCGGGGGATCAGAGGTGGAAAGGGTGAGCTACTTCAAATTCAGAGAACCTTTCCTTGGGTCCAGCACATTACTGCAATTATGGAGAAAGCACAGCAGTACCTCTAATTTCTTAGAAGTTTTGTGAAGATTTGGCGTGTTGTCTAAAACTCTGACAAACTTCTACATGTGTGAAGAGTATATTAACTGGCTGCACCGCAGCCCAGTATGGAACCACCAAGGCCATTGAACTGAAAATCCTACAAGTAGTGGGTATGGCCTAGTCGATCATAGGTGTTCCCTATGATCCTCCCCACCACTGAGCATATCTACGTGAAGCACTGTTGCAGGAAAGCAGCATCCATCATCAGGAACCCCACTACGCAGGTCATGCTGTCTTCTCTCTGCTGCCATCAGGAAGAAGGTACAGGAGCCTCAGGACTCACACCTCCAGGTTCAGGAACAGTTATTACCTCTCAACCATCAGACTCTTGAACCAATGGGACAACATCATGGGCCCCATCACTGAAATGTTCTCACAACCTATGGATAAATTTTCAAGGACTCACCTCAAATTCTCGATATTGTTTTTTTTTCTTTTGCATTTGCAGAGTTTATTGTCTTTTGCACATTAGTTGCTTGTCTGTCCTGTTGTTTGTGGTCCTTCATTGATTTTATTATGGTTATTTGATTTACTGAGTCTGCTTGCAGGAAAATGAATCTCAGGGTTATATGGGACATAAATGTACTTTGATAATAAATTTACTTTGAACTTAAGATTTCACTTATCTCAAAGTTCCCTTCCTAGATTTGAAAATATATTGTTTTTGTCACCTGGTCAAATAATGGCACTGTATACACGCCAACACCTTTCTCAGAACAACCACAACAATTCGATGAGGTTATTAGCCACCATTTTCTCAAGGACAATTAAGAGTTGGCAATAAAAGTGTTGAGTTTACTATTCTTCAGGAATAGAGTCTAAAGAAAGTGTGATTTGGGATGACCTTCAACAACAACTTAAATCTTTGAACTGATGACCTGAACACAAGTCAAAAGACCCAAACTATCCATTATGTCAAGTTGATTTTTCTTAGTATTGTAAAACTTACTACACATTCCAAATAGGGATGCTTCATCCTAGAGCCAGACTTAACAAGTGAGGGCTATTGTGCAATTCCTTTATTTGATGTGAATATTCACAGAGTTGCCACTTTATTAGCTACACCTCGCTAAGGCGAATATCTAATTAGCCAATCATATGTTAGCAACTCCAAAGCACACAGACATGGTCAAGAGTTTGTTGTTATTCAGACCAGACATCAGAGTGGGCCAGAAATGTGATCTAAGTGACTTTGACCATGGAATGATTGTTGGTGCTAGATGGAGTGGTTTGAGTATCTCACAAACTGCTGATCTAGGATTTTCATGTCTTTAGGGTTTACAGTTAATAATGTCAAAAATTTAAAAAAAAATCCAGTGGGCGGCAGTTTTGTGGGCAAAAATGCCTTGTTAATCATAGAGGCTGGAGGAGAATGGCCAGGCTGCTTCAAGCTGACAAGAAGGTGACAGTAATTCAAATGAACACACATTACAACAGTGACTTGCAGAAGAGCATCTCTGAATGCACAACTCTTTGAATCTTGAAGTGGATGGGCTACAGCAGCTGAAGACCATAGGCATATACTCAGTGGCTGCTTTATTTGTTACAGGAGTTACCTAATAAAGTGAGCACTGAGTGTACTTTGAGTGTATTTCTCATGGAGACAAATCTCATTTAGGTATGATTGGAAAGAATCTCACATTTGTATAATTACACGGGGCTTCACATATGTTTGTGTAAGACTCCATCCTTTTGATGGGCTGAGTGCCCAAAAAGGAAGTTTATGGTGATACAGAACAAACACAAACTCATTAAGCTAGGCAGCATCTGTGGAGGGAAAGAGATGGTTGCCACTGTTAGATGGAGACCCTTCAATGCACAGAAGGAGAGATCTTCCATCATGGTAGCAGAGGTGAGATGAGGTGAATTCTCTGCTCTGTTTTAAATGATGTGGGGTTCAGCATTCACAACAGACAGGGAAGAGCATTGGATAGGAGAGCAGAGTGGAGATTTAGGATCTCTGATTTTAGGGTTGTCGTTCGCAAAGTACAGGAGCAGATCCCTCAGCTCACCATGGGCCTCTTTTGGTACTGAATGAGATTGAAACACATACACCAAGATAGAACCCTGGGAAGTATTGAGAAACATGGTACACAGGTTCAAGGATGCCTGAAAGGTACAGCTGAACAAGGTGGTTAGAAAAAAGACACGTGTGATACTTACCTTCAATACCCAGGCCACAGAATAGAAGAGCAGCAATGTTAGAATTAGGCTGACTTTTGCAATACAAACCCTGTGACCAGTGATGTGCCACTGGAATTGGTGCAGGGACCCGAACTTTATTTGTATAGGATTTCAAGACACGATTAACCTTTCTACAGATGACATTAATATGGTGGTGTTGGCAATAGTGGAAAGAATGGCTTTAAGTTACTAGATAAGCTAGCACCTACCAAGTTATTCACCATTTTACCAACTGCTTTATTTTATCTAGTCACTGGTCACAGGGTTTGTATTGCAACCTTTTATGAAACCAACTCTCCCTTCATTCTGCCTCCTATTACCAAGCTAATTTTGCACCCAATTTGCCAACACTTTGGATTCTGTGTGTCCTAATATTTTGGATCAGTTTTCCACGTGGGATGTTGTCAAAAAGCATCAATGATGTCCATACAGACAACATTAAGTGTACTACCCACATTAATATATATTCATTATTTTGAAAAAAAATCAATCAAGTTGTAGGGTCAGAATCTTCCCCACAAAACTGTTCTCTTTTGAATAAACCTTGTCCTTTCAAATTTATATTAATCATATCCCATGGAATTTTCTCCCATAATATTCTCATTTCTCATACAATATACAGCATCAGGTTCCCTGGTCATAGCCAAGGGATGATATTGGGGATAAGTTCCCATTACCTATTAAGTGCTTCCAATGATGTAAGTAGTAAGTAGCCTCTGACAACCAAGTCTATCTCCTGGCCTTCAGGTGTGGCTTAGCTATTAAGCCCAGAGGAACCATTTCTATCGACTGGAGAAGGGACAAAAGCAGGTCACTGGCACCTTAAACCCAGTCCCTTCGTGCTAATGGGGTTCATCAGCCATGTTTGCAGCTCATCAAGGAGAAGGAAAGTTCTGATCTCAAATCTCTGCTGCCTTATGGCTATACCCACTCACAGGGAAGGTTTCGGGAGTAAATCCTGAGGAAAAATCTGGAGCTGGAGTCCCTAAAATAGTCTCATGTTGAGTTCAACACTGACTGGCAACTCCTGCAATGCTGCTAGTGCCAGACTGCATCAGTCTCTGCCGTTCCTTTGGATTCATCCGCAGTGTGGAGATGGGAGCCTGCTGCATGGGCATCACCTTGCTCTCCATATCGTACTGCCCTGGCTCACGTATCACATACACAACTGGGACACAACATCCATGGTCTGCCCCAACCTATGCTCCGACTCAGTCGGCAGAAACTATTGACCAAGTGATTTGTCATGGAGTACAGGTAATACAGCACAGAAAGTGGTCCTATGACCCAACTCATCTATGCAACCCAAGGAGACTGACTAAACTAGTCCTACTTGCCTACTTGCTCATAACCCTCTAAACTCTGCTATTCAGGTACCTGTCCAAATCAAGGTGAGGCTTCACCAGTGCCTTATAAAGCCTCAGCATCACATCCTTGCACTTGTATTCTAGACCGCTTGAAATGAATGCTAACATAGCATTTGGCGTCCACACCGATTCAACCTGCAAGCTTTAGGGTGTACTGCACAAGGACTCTGAAGCCCCTCCGCACCTCAGATTCCTGGATTTTCTTCCCATTTAGGAAATAGTCTGCACATTTACTTCTATTACCAAAGTGCATGACCATGCATTTTCCAACATTGTATTTCATTTGCCACTTTCTTGCCCATTCTCCTGATCTGCCCAAGTCCTTTTGCATCCTGCCTGTTTCCTCAACACTAGGGTGCAGTTCCTTTGGTTCGGGTGACCTATGTGCCTTTAGGTCTTCCAGCTTTTGGAGCACCTTCTCTCTTATAACAGTAATTGCACCCACTTCTCTTCCTTCACACACAACATCAGGCATACTGCTAGTGTCCCGATGTATGCATCTTTGCTCTCTGCATGTTCCCAGGTTACGTGAAGAGCCAATGAACTGGCATTTGCTGTGGATCTGTTGTGCTAGTCAGCAAATTGGAGTGGAAGAAGCCTTAGCTTTAAAAAAATATCCTTGGGCGGAAAGATTTTGCAAAGTATCACTTCGAAGATACTGTAAAGAAAAAGAGCTTTGGTCAGTGGCCAATCCATACATCAGAGGTTTTGAGAGGAGGGTACTTCAATCGGGTCCACTGCTTGAGTACAAAAAGCCGCGGTGGGTTGTTACAGCAAAAAGAGCTTTGACCAGTGACAAATTGGTAGTCACAATTGATTAGCATGAGGAAATGAGCAGGGACAAGCGCAGCAGCCATCATAGCAGCAACTGTCATCTGAGTGGACAGAGTCAGAGTGGTAATCAGGGGCATTATCTTCAAGGCTTCAGAGAAGGTAAAAGAAAAGCCCAATGTTAATTTTTTTTTCTTCCTCCTTTCTTTATACCTGCTCAGCTGAGATAGTAGAGATGCCAGGCAGGATAGTGGAATGCTCGTCTTGCAGGACTTGGGAAGGCAAGGAGATCCCTAGTGTCCCTGACAACTACAGCTGCGAGAAGTGCATTCGGCTGCAGTTTCTAACAATCTGCTTAAAGGAGTTGGAGCTGGAACTGGAGGAACTCTGAATCATTTGGGAGATAGATAGCACACATAGAAAGGTAATTACACCCAAGGTGCAGGGCACAGGAGACTGAGTGACAGTCAGGAAGGGGACAGGGGTTAAGGAGCCAGAATACCCTTGTGGCCATAACCCCTCAACAGCAGGTATATCACTTTGAATACAGTCTGGGGGGGGGGGGGGGGGAAGAGGGCAGAGTTGAATGGAGAGAAAATACTAAAAGAAATTGGGGTGCAAAGGGACTTGGGAGTCCTTGTGCAGGATTCCTTAAAGGTTAATTTGCAGGTTGACTCTGGTGAGAAAGGCAAAAGCAAAGATGTAATGTTGAGACTTTATAAAAGCACTGGTGAGGCCTGTCTTGGGAGCATTGTGTACAGTTTTAGCCCTTTATTTTAGCAAGCATACTGGAGGGGGTTTAAAGGGGATTCACAAAAATGATTTCAGGATTGAACGGCTTGCCATATGAAGAGTGTTTGATGGCTCTGGGCCTGCATTCACTGGAATTCAGATGAATGAGAAGAGACCGAATTGAAATTTATTGAATGGTGAAAGGCTTTGACAGAGGAAATGTGAATTGGCTATTTCCTATGGTGGGAGAGTCCAAGACCAGAGGACACAGCCTTAGTATAGAGAAACGTCCTTTTAGAATAGAGATGTGGAACTTCTGTAGCCAGAGCATGGTTAATCTGTAGAATACTTTGCCACAAGCAGCTATGGCAGCCAAGTCTTTATATATATTTAAGGCAGAGCTTGATAGATTCTTGATTGGTCAGAGCATGAAGGGATACAGGGAGAAGGATGGAGCTGAGAGAAAGATTGGATCAGCCATGATGAAATGGCGGAGCACAATTGATGGGTTGAATGGCCTAATTCTGCTCCTGTATTTATGGTTTTGTCATCTGTGCAGAAGGTCTTGTGATTGTAATTGCCTGAAGTATAACTTCTTGACCTCAACACTAAGTGGTACATGTGGGATAAATGTAATACTGCACATCAGCTAGGTAACTCCATCTGAACTGTAAAGTATGGTGGATGTAGCATTAGACTATGGGGATGCTTTTCAGCAGTAGGGGCTGGAAATCTGGTTGGGATTGATTGGAAGATGAATGCTACTAAATACAGAGAGATCCTGCATTAAGGCCTGCTAGCCTCAGCCAGAAACTTTAACTGGGGAGGATACTGATCCTACATCAGGACAACAACCCGAAGCACACTGCTAGAGCAACTATGGAGTGGCTTTAAATGAACAAAATTGATACATTTGAGTGACCCAGAGTCCTAATGAAGGGTCTCTGCCTGAAATGTCCATTGTTCACTCTTTTCCATAGCTGCTGCCTGGCCTGCTGAATTCCTCCAGCATTTTGTGTGTGTTCACAGAATTGTGTAAATATGCTTCAGTCTGACTGAAAATCTCTGCCAAAACAAAATGGCTGCCCTCAAGTAGACAAGCTGAATTTCAAATTTAAAGGCAGCAGCTCCATCAGAATTAAAAGTCAGCAGGGCTACATTTCAAACTAAAAGCCTGAATAGAAAGTCTCATCTCCAGAACAGAAGCAATGGAGATAAATAAACCAAAAGGCATGGCGTCTTTACAAGAGAGGGAAGGGAGGGAGGAGATGCTTGGTAGTCAGTAGGTTTATAGCAAATGTCAGTGGTTGGTTTGTCGCTTGAGATGGAGACAGTGAGAGATCCAGATAGGGACAAAAAATAGTCAATGAACTTGAGGGCAGGGCACACAAGTTTATAAAATCAGTATTAACAAAGCCATGCTAAACATCCCTCCTATCTGAGGGCAAGTTAAACATCAATAATTTCCTTACCATGATGTCAGCCTCACCTATCTATAATTGTCTCATCAGAGTGTGTTGTTGTGCTACTGCCTCACAATCTGAGCAATCCAAGTTAAATCCTTAATTCTGTATGGAGATTGTACATTCTCCATGACCTCATAAGCTTCCCTCTGGATGCTCTTGTTTTTTCCCACATTCCAAAGACATGTAAATTGGTTGCTTAATTGGACACTGTCCGTTGCCCCTAATGTGCATGAGTGATAGAATCCGGGACGAATCGATGAAATTGTGAGATCATTTTTAAAAATAATGTTAATATGTTAATTGTGGCTGTTAGTCAACATAAACTCAACAGACAAAATAACTTGTTTCTGTGTCTCTCTCATGTGGCACTTCTGTTGTAGTCAGAGAAGACTTGAAAATATGTTAGGGCTCCAACAATCTCTTCCTTTGCATCCTATAGAAGCCAGGGACACATCTCATCAGGTCTTGGGCGTTTAACCACCTTTAAATCTAAGACATCTAATTCTTTTTTTAATCTATTTATTTTAGAATACCACTTTCTTGATTTCTTCAACTACCATGTCCTTCTCCAGTTTACACTGATGATGTGCATTCATTTTGTCATGCAGTTTTTAAATCTATATTCTAATTCTAACCTTCAAATACATTTCTACACTTGGTTTTACTTCAAAATTATCCCTAATATTCATTTTTAATCACTGCATGGGGCCTTTATTTTCACATTCAAAAAGTGCTTCCTTAGTACATTCAAATCTCCCTAATTTCTTTACTTATACGTTCATAATCTGATTTACAAGGAACTGAGGCTATGTTAAAGGATTAAGTTCATTCCGTACAATACAGAACACCAAAACAGAACTGCTGGGTCCAATACCCTATTAATAACATGGGACACAGAAATATACAACACATTACAGGCCCTCCAGCTCACATTGTTGTGCCGACCATGTAACCTACCGGTACTCTATAAACTGCCTAGAATTTTCCTACCGCATAGCTCTGTTTTTCTAAGCTCCATGTACCTATCTAAAAAGACCCTGCTGTATCTGTCTCTACCACCGTTGCTGGCAGTGCATTCCATGCACCCACCACTGTGTGTGTGAAAAAAAACTTGCCTCTGACATCCACTTTGTACCTAACTCCAAGCACCTTAAAACTATGCTCCCTCATATTAGCCATTTCAACTCTGGGAAAAGCCTCCGGCTACTCACATGATCAATGCCTCTCATCATCTTGTACACGTCCTCTGCCGCTCCAAAGAAAAAAGGCCAAGTTTTAACAAATACAGATCTTACATTTACACTAGGCTAAAGCTCATCAAGCGGATTCACTTCTTTTCCCCTTAATCTTCTATAAGTATTAATACTCCAGAGTACATAAATAATTTTGGAAGTCCATTTGATTTGGTGAAACATAAACTTTATTGAATGTTGAATTGGAAAGCAATTGCTGGAAATTATGTGAAAATTGCAAAACATCACACAACTACAGGTAAAAACACATGAACAAATACAAAAATAAATGGAAAAACTAATTATCCTATACACTTTATTGAATTAATTATATTTTTGCAGTGTAATAAATACAAGATATGCAAAAAAGCTTCAGTCACACACAAAACCAGTTTAACTGAAGTTACAGTAGTGTTGTGCAAATATAATTCAATGTTTTAATTTAAAGATATTACTCCCATCCGAAAACAAACTAAAGTGGTTAAAGTTAGTACGAAAATTATAAATTTGGCACACTTTCAAGTCAGACAAATAAATTCCTGAATTGACTCTTCATTTATATGAAGAAATACTTCTGAAAAATTTAACAATTAATTGCCTAAAAATCCATTGTATCTTTCAATTTGTTATGAGGTAAGTTATTTTGTTAACAATCTGATATTTAAAATTACATCACAAGTTGTAGCAAATTACAGTAAAGTCAGTAATCAACAAATAAAAATGCTCCCTTTTATCTGAATACCAATTCTTTAATTGAATTAATTATGTGCAAATACTATTAGAATTCCAAATAGGAACAATTAAACAATAACTTAAATTAACCCTCAGGTTAAGGGAATGTAGGGTAATTTAAGTTGCAGTGTCCCTATCAACAAATATATGTCCCATAACTTCAGCGACCAGTACAAGACACTCTTTCAACAATAAAAATGCAAGCACACTGTTAAGGCCTGCTAATAGTTTAACATCATAACACCTGCTTGGCATTTAGATTTTCTTTAATACTCTGTTCATTTGATATTAAGTCCCTTTCACCAACACCAGCCTTTTAATAGCAAGCCTTAAATTTCAATTTACTAAGAGGCCCAGAAACACAAAGCATCTCAGTGAAAGAAAATGTTTCTTTAAGTAATTGAAGTATCCAATTACTTCAATGGAGCATTCAATTCAATTATCTTACAGAAACATCAAATAACCTCAGAAACTACAGAAGTCAATCTCCAGACTATAAATTTTACTTTGGTTTTAATTGTTAGTAAAAATCACCTAGTCGTCTTTTATCAATACATTTTACTGCTAATATCTGCTAATACATGTTACACTTTTAAAAAAATAACTTCCCATTCAAACATCCAAGAATTAAAAATCCTTTAGATATCAAATGAGATTTTTTTTAAAAGTCTGTTACATTAAAATTATCTATGGATGTTCCAACATGCTAATAGTTCTGGCATATGGGCTTCCAGTATTCTGGGCTGAATTGTAAATGGGTTCCTGTCTCCTATAATGCAAATATGATTTGACGTATCATGCACATTAGTCTGAAGTTGCCATTAATTAATTGCTAGACCATAAATAGAGCTTACAATAACTTATCTTGCACTTGTAGGAGTACAGGTAAGAACGTCTTGTAATTTTATGCTGCAGGAAACTAACCAACAGCCCAAATATTGCAATTCTTCTTACTGGTAAAGGACTAAGTGTGGTGAAAAATTTCACAGTGAATCTATTTTTAATATGCTACAAAATACAATTGCTGGCTATCTAATGTACCAATCATCTTCTTGCCTCTATCATCACAGTAGTCATTGATGTTAAACTAACATGTTAATGTAGCCTAATATAAGACTCCATTTTAGTGTAAGCATCTTAACTATTCATTTGATTATGATCGACGACCTTTCCAAAACCCTGTAAAATCATACATCTGTTTTCAACTATGAACGTCACTGATCCCATGCCTCTATTTTGATGAGCCCAGAATTTAGATTAAATCATATAATTGATTTATTACAGCATGGTAATGATCTCATCTGGATACTTAATCATCCTGCATGGTATTTACTTCAATTAATGATACATCCCTCCCCAAATCATGGTGAAGCTGTCATTTTATAGCTTCAACCTAGAAAACAGTGTAAAGCTTTAAAAATATTTTTGCTATTTTTTTTTACAGTGCATCTCAGATTACAACTGTTAAGTCGTCCATCACAACTCACAAAAACTACTTTTTGCTGTCCCAGCAAGTTAATAATAAATGTGGCTATAGTGCTAAACAAACACACAAACCCATCTGAATATTAAAACAGCATAGCTGTAAAGTCTACTTTTTGGGGAAGGCTACAAAACATTTCTACAGTCACCTACTTTTAAATCTAACTCTGAACTGCTTGGACTGATAAACTGCCATTTACTTATTATGTTGACAAAATGCTCCGCTTAGTTCTCCATTGACATTAATTAACCTTTATTGTACCAATATACATTTAGAAACGAAGCTGGAAGCATTCTTCATCATATTGATGCAGCAAAACATGAAGAATACAGAGTACCTAAGTTATTGACTCTGTATGTTAGCAATAGGCATGCTATCATCTATGCAAAAATCTTATTGACCTTGGTTACGTGAACTTTTTTAAAAAGTTGAAGTATGGAAAGCTACATCACAGCAGAGTAACACAGCCTCTTCGAGAATTGCAGTGCAGCGTTCCAACTTAACAGATGAGGGAACATTTCTTATGAAGTGATTTAATGTTTGAAATTTGTAAAGCAATTGTATTCTAAATTTTATGGAAAAATTACTTGGATGGCATTTCATTTAAATTAACAAAATACTGAAGGAGCTGCACTTTACTTATATTAAGTGTCCTAATTTAAGGAAAACCAATGATGATCTGTAACCAAGTCTTCGCACATTTTTTGGTACCCTCATCAAGAATATTAAAGCAAGTGGCAGCATTATCCTACACTGATAGCCATTCCCCTTGAATGTGCTCACTTTTTAAATTAAGATTTATGTAATCTACACTCTATCATGCATATAGATGATTTACATGCATAATCAAGAGCCCAAGACCAACCAGAGTCAGATGCATATTGAATTCAGGAAGACTCATCATCTATTTAAGCAATACAAAGGATAAATAAAATGTAATACTTATTCCCTGTATAGTAAATATTTTAGAATAAGGGAAATATGTGGTCCAAATGGATCAACTTACATCTTAATTCTTGGACTCCGGTGTTGGCTAAAAGATCAATTATTTCTTGTATTATTTCAAAATCTATCCATAATTACTTTACTGAACCTGCAAAGCTTTAAAAGTCCCGTATATTTATCAAACTTTCCAGTAATATATGTCAGCTGTTTGATTCTGGGACAAAAAGAAAGGTAATGCTCTGTCTACTTGTATAGTTCTAATCAACACTTAACTGAGTACAGCTGAGTCAAGTAAATGAATAAAACCACTGTTGCAGACAGAGAAGCAGGCTACATAATGTAGTCATGTTACTCACCTGTGGAGTACCATCAGTACTTAAGTGCATTATCTGACACGATGCATAGCAGTTTTACAAGCTTCATCTAGAACAGATTAGGGCTTGTTTAGGAACAAATAATAGACTTTGTAAACTCCAAACTGTGGGAACCAAAATGCTAACTAGATTAGTGTAGCTGACTTACGCAAGCTACATAATACAAAGTGCAGCCAAAAGATTTTCTTTTTTCACATTTTTAAAGGAATTGTGTAAATATAGAACGAAGTTGAACAAATTAGCCTGAATACCTCATTTGCAGCTGAAATGGCCACTATCCACAATATTATTCATATTACTTGCAGAGAATAGGTCAGAAACGTAATTTTCACAGAACATTGAAATATTTGTTATTTCACCAATCCAACTGCTTATCTGTACCTGGTTTCTCTATTTGCTTGTCCAATTTCTCTCTCTCTATATGTAAAGTTCATGAAATCTAGCAATAGCTTTGTTTCACCATTATTTCATGCTTCACAAATAACATGTTACATATGGGAAAATTATCTTTTAAAGGATTTTACAAGTTATTACACTTCCAGGGATTCCAAAAGCTAGAAGTTCTGAACTGTGAATAGAAATACAGCTATTAGTTGTTATTAATGTATTCTAAACCTTATTCAACAGAGTAACTGGTTCCTAGCTAAAAAAAAAAATCTGATCAACATTACCATTACATGAAGATAATCCATTTCACCAACCCCTTTCATTTACTTTCCCAGCATAAGCTAATAATTTTTGGCCACAACACCTGAGTGCTGGGCAAGATGAGATAGGAGTAAAGTGAAAAATGCAGACAATTTTGCACTGTTATGTGCAAAATAAAATCACATAGGACTTTAATTTTAACATGCCAATTCAATACTCTTTCCCATATGACACAAGGGTTCATGAATATGGTGCTAAAACTGTAGACAATAGCTGAAGCAAAACATGCCTTATTGTTAGTCAAGCTTATGATCTACAGACACCATTACCAAACTATGACTTACAACTTTGCTAATTCTCTTATGAACTAAAGAATTTATGGAGGATTTTGTACTAAATTACATGGGCCAATCATGTGGAGTAATTGTGCCACCTATTTTTTTAAGCAAGCTATAAGACTGCATAGATCAGACACAATTCTAATTCCAGAATCACAAAAGAAAAATAAATTGGAAAAAAATGCAAATAGCTTATGGGTCAAACTATGTTCATTTCAAGCAGCTTGAAACTTAATAAAGTGTCGAGTTTTGTATTTTGTTGGGTTAAATTTGACCCCTTGTGTAAAACTGAAATGGGAATTTCATCAATTCTAATTCCCTTTGCAGCTTGCCCTCAACAGTTTCATGAACAACAGAAAACTCCATCTGAACATTTGATTAGAGGTATAAACATTTGTAAATTCCTACAGGTTTCTTACTTAAAACTTTTTAGTAACATTTTAAGACACATCAATGCACAAGGAAAGAGCTTGGTATTTTACCAATCTAATTCAGCTTTGAACAACTTGTTCATTATCAGTGATCTGTTGTCCTGTTGAATATAATGCACATCAGACTATACCAATATTTATGGTTCAAAGAGATCTTGACTCTCTTGTTTTTCAATTTCTGCATTGTATTTCTCAATGTCTTTGTTGACTTCGGACAGGTATTCTTCTATGAATGTGTCCATCACTGATTAGAAATATAAAGGAAAATACCCATCCTGTTTGTGATCTTTCTACAAATGGAAATCCAATTCATCTCTAATACCGCTGGTTTCCAATTCTCCTTAAGGTTATAAACAGTTTTGGATGCAATTTAATATAATGAAAAACGTGCAGGACAGACCTCAGAATTCTGCAATTTAACAGTTGCTCTTAACTACCTGAAAGGCAATGCCAAGTATAATCACTTAGACAGGCATTAGACAGCGTAAGATATTTGAATACACATGTAAAATACTTTCACTTTCCTCATACAGATTAACAAAAAGGAAAGATATCTTAGCAATCAATCCATTTGCTAGCATTAATAATGAGGCTATTTCAGTTTTGTCATTAATTTCTGTTCCATGTAAAAAGCTAATTATTTTCCGCAGAAAAGGCTCCAAATACAACATTAAAAGACATTCAAAAGCCTCAGAACAAAATTTTTTTTTTTTTTTAGTGCAAAAATCTTTTAGTGCAAATGAAGTCAATGGGAAAATTAGTATTCATCCCCGAAGAGTTCAGGCCACAAACAATTTTGAACTATCCTTACCTTGAAGCAGGAGATTTCACATTGAACTTCATAAATAAAACTTAATCATTCCATTTTTACAGCACAAACCCTAATCATTAATCTTAAAACATTCCCATTGAAAGGATACATGGATGATAGTCTCTCTTCTCACCAAAGAAGTTTACAAACTGGTTCCCATTATAAAACCAACCAGGTGGTGGTAGCTCTAAATGACGTTTCATCTGTTAAACGATAAAAAAGTTTAAGTATCATTTATATTCTTAGTTTCAATGCAAAATTGAAAAAAAAAAATTAATCCTAGAATTAACTACCAAGAAACACAGAGGCCCATTTGAAAGCAACAATGCATCACAACTGTCTGCGCATTGTACTTGAACGTATTTTTTATCCATGCTGCCACTGTCTTCTGTTTTCTGTGGAGCTCAATAATGCTTACCAGTTTGTGTAATCTCATGAAATGGTTTCTGAAAATCTACACATGCAGCAATTAGAATTGGAATTGTATTGAAATTCATTTAATATTTTCACATGTACTGAGATACTGTCTTGCATGTCATATTGAACAAATGATTACACAATGCACTGAGGTAGAATAAGGTAAAACATTAAGAATACAAAATAAAATTTAACACCTGCTTTATAATGAAGGTATACAATGTATAAGATTCAGCTGCACTACAGCAGGGGTTCCCAAGGGGTCTATAGGCTTTGGGGAGGGATGTGGTGTTGTTGACAATGCTACTGACTTTGTTTTGTTGCCCAATGTAGTACGTTAGCCCTACAAAACTGAAAGTTGCCCTGGAATTGGATTTTAAACAGGTACTGTCGCTTAGGATCTTTGATAGCTTTATGATGATCGTACCTCCTTTTCATAATCTTTTCTGTTACCGTTAATACAAAATTTGGTCATCTAGATTTAGTATGAATGATGATTACAAATTTTCTAAGTATAAGCTTGTGATCAGCTGCTTCTGACGTCATTTTACTTTTAGGCCACCCTGTGACTAGTAAGTCCCAGCTTCACAGGGCCTGGGGGTGCTCATGAAGAGAACTGGAAAGGCACTGTCAGCAATCTGTCTAAATTCACTCTGGGAATCCTAGCAGTCTCTCAGAATGTTTTGTTTAGTCTTAAGCCTTGGGGTGATTCTACAATGCATTTCCCTAGCCCAGCTACTTTCTACCAGAGAGTTAGGCTGTCTCTGAACATGTCCTTTTCAAGCTCCAGCAAGGAAATGTACTGTCCTTGTATTTTTCTGTTTATAATCTCTGCATCTTCTTAAGATTTAACATTTCTGTAGCTTAATTAGATATTGTAAGTACATATCCTCTGTGCTAATTACATATTTTGTTTCCCACTTTATATTTTGTCATGTAATATCTTTATACAGAGTAGGGAAGGTGTTAAAGTAAGTCAGCATCAGTTAAAAATAAGTACTAGGGAAATGAAAGAGACTTAAAGCTAATAAATCCACAGAACTTAATGACCGGCAGTTTAGTGCTTTGAAGAAAGTGGCTATACTATGGCCAGAGTTATCTAAAAAGTTCCATATACCTTACAAGAGTTGCCACAGAGCAGAAGATACCAAATACAAAGACACCATAATTACCAATATATGCCCATTATTTCAGAAATGAGGGAGACTGAAGATAGAGAATAGACCACTTTGTTAACATGCACTTTGTTAACAAGTACTTGCAAAATACTGGTATTTTTTAATGAAGGAAAATAGCAACAGTAATAGGATTGCATAGAGACAACATGGATTTATGAAAGATGAATTACATTTGACAAATCTGATGAGGGTGATTCAATTTGATATGCTGTATTTGGACTTTGAGAAAAGGCCTTTGATAATGAATTGATTCAGTAAACAACTAAGACAGCAATGGGTACATGGACATTACTGGAAGAGGAATTAAGTGGAAGAGAAAACATATCTTGTTCCAATTGTATAAAATCCTTGTGAAACTACACCTGGTGTGTTACTAAGATATCTTGTCTTCCTATCGAAGGAAAAACATATTTGTATTAGGAGTAAAAAGAAGATTTAAAGGATTTGATTCCTAGTTTGGCAAATATATCAGATGGAGAGTTTAAACAGATTAAGCGCACACTGTCTGGGGTTTAGGAAAATGATTCAGTCTTCTAATGTAGTAGTTTTAACATAGTTATCAGAATTAAATGAAATCAAGAAGAGAAACATCTTCATAAAGATTAAAAGTGCAGTGAAACAAGTTCCATCATTAACTGGACAAGTATTTGTAAAGAACTAATAAACTATTTAATGGGACTAAAGTAAGCACAATATTTAAAGACACAACATGGTATAATAGACCAAGTAACACCCTCTCTGCTGTGTTATTAGGATACAAAAGTGAAAATACTTCCTGAACACTGTAATGTTCCACAACCAAACAACATTCAATAGCTTTAAGTGATATACTCAACAATTTCATTTCTCTCCCCCTTTAACAGCTATGAATCAATCAATTCGCAAGTAAAAATAAATTCATGGAGTTGTCCATCAAAATGTTAACCCATTCAGGTCTTCCACCTACAAGTTAAATCTCATTTAGGCATTGATCGTGTGGATAGTCAGAGGCTTTTTCCCAGGGCTCAAATGGTTGCCACAGGAGGACGCAGGTTTAAGGTGCTGGGGAGTAGGTACAGATGAGATGTCAGGGGTAAGTTTTTTTACTCAGACAGTGGTGAGTGCATGGAATGGACTGCCGGCGATGGTGGTGGAGGTGGATACGACAGGGTCTTTTATGAAACTTTTGAATAGGTACATGGAGCTTAGAGAAATGGAGGTCTATGGGTAAGCCGAGTAATTTCTAAGGTAGGGACATGTTCGGCACAACTTTGTAGGCTGGAGGGCCTGTATTGTGCTGGAGGTTTTTCCATATTTCTATGTTTCTTTTAGTTCTGATTCAATCACTATAAAATTTTTTTAAAAATTAGTAATCAGTACTTACGTGGATATTTTTAATTTCTTGCTTGGTGAGGGTTTCTAATGTCCTGAAAGGCTTCTTCAGTAGTTTCTATAGGGAAAAATAATGAGAATATTCATATTTTCACTGAAAATATAAAGAATGTTAAGTAACCTAAATCTAGTACATGTTACAACTATACAAGACTTATTAATGATCAATTTATAATTAAGACATACGGTACTACGTATTACATTTACAACTCTCTACCTGTCTTGTGCACTGTCGCAGCCAGTCTTTCATCGTCTCCTCTTTCAGCATGCAGCCAATGAATACAACAAAATAATCAAGAGTCTTCCCATTAGTCCTCCCATCACCTTGCAAAGGAGGTGGTGAAGGGCCGTCTTCCAAAGGTTGTGCAGAGAATATATTAGTCTGGGTGTTGTGACAAATTTCAAATGTTTTTTCACAATCTAAACAAGAAAACAAGCAAAGGTATTTGCAGGGACAATGCCAGTTAAGAACATTATATTCTTGAGGTTATAAAAGGTACATAATGCTGTCTACTTAAAGAAGAGTATACAGAAAAGATTGTTCTCTAAGTGGTTATTTATCTTTCATTTTGTATTTTGCTTGCTAGATTAATATACTAGATCAATAGACCACCATATATGCCTCTGCACATACAGTGTTGCCATCAGATGTAACGATGTGATCAAACATTGCAAAAAGAACATTATGAATGACTATGAACAACCTAGTCTTGCTTCCTGGGAAAAGACGCTCCATATACACTTGACATTGCAGAAAATGATCAGTTGGCCTCTCGAAACGAAGCTATTGCAGATGAAGCAAATTAAGATTTTAGATTCCTAAATAGAAAGCTCTTTTTCCACAGGATGCAGGTATTCAGAAGAGGCAAACACTTATTCTCCATTCCCAATTTCCACTTAGCCAAGGCCATTTTGACAGCCAAATTTCAATGACATTAGCCTGCAGTTTCCAACATCTGGTAAAGTCTGCAGAATTTCTTATCAAAAGAAAATTAATAAACCCGATGAAATTTTAAAATATCCAAAGATTTTAGGATCACAATTACAACATTGGTATTCCAGACATACAGTGGCATGCAAAAGTTTTGGCACCCCTGGTCAAAATTTCTGTTACTGTGAAAAGCTAAGCTAGGAAAAGATGACCTGATTTCCTAAAGGCATAAAGTTAAAGATGACATATTTCTTTAATATTTTAAGCAAGGCTACTGATTTATTTCCATCTTTTACAGTTTCAAAATAACAAAAAAGGAAAAGGGCCCAAAGCAAAAGTTTGGGCACCCTGCATGGTCAGTACTTAGTAACAAACACCCCCTTTGGCAAGTATCACAGCTTGTAAATGCTTTCTGTAGACAGATAAGAGTCTTTCAATTCTTGTTTGGGGGATTTTCGCCCATTCTTCCTTGGAAATGGCTTTTAGTTCTGTGAGATTCTTGGGCCGTCTTTGAGGTGTATCCACAGATTTTTGATTATGTTTAGGATGGGGGACTGTGAGGGCCCTGACAAGAGGCTTGTGCCTCTTGAGGTAGTCCAATGTGGATTTTGAGGCATGTTTAGGATCATTATCCTGTTGTAGAAGCCATCCTCTTTTCATCTTCAGCTTTTTTTTTAAAACAGCCGGTGTGATGTTTGTTTCCAGAATTTACTGGTACTTAATTGAATTCATTCTTCCATCTACCAGTGAAATGCCACTGACTGCAACATAAGCCCAAAGCATGATCGATCCACCCCCGTGCTAAACAGATGGAGAGGTGTTCCTTTCATGAAATTCTGCACCCATTTTTCTCCAAACATACCTTTGCTCATTGCAACCAAAAATTTCTATTTTAACTTCATCAGTCCACAGGACTTGTTTCCAAAATGCATCAGGCTTGTTTAGATGTTCCATTGCAAACTTCTGAGACTGAATTTTGTGGTAAGGACGCGGGAAAATTTTCTTCTGATGACTCTTCCATGAACGTCATACTTGTGTAGGTGTCGCTGCACAGTAGAACAGTGCACCACCACTCCAGAGTCTGCTAAATCTTTCTGACGGTCTTTTGCAGTCAAACGGGGATTTTGATTTGCCTTTCTAGCAATCCTACTAGCAGTTCTCTCAGAAAGTTTTCTTGGTCTTCCAGACCTCAACTTGACCTCCACCGTCCCTGTTAACTGCCATTTCTTAATTACATTACGAACTGAGGAGACGACTATCTGAAAACACTTTGCTATCTTCTTATAGCCTTCTCCTGCTTTGTGGGCATCATTTATTTTAATTTTTAGGGTGCTAGGCAGCTGCTTAGAGGAGCTCATGGCTGCTGATTGTTGGAACAAGGTTTGAGGAGTCAGGTGAGCTTTGAAATTTGCATCACCTGGCCTTTCCTAATGATGACTGTGAAGAAGCCATAGCCCTAACAAGCTAATTAAGGTCTGAGACCTTGGTAAAAGTTATCTGAGAGCTCAAATCTCTTGGGGTGCCCTAATTTTTGCTTAAAATGTTGAAAAGAATGTTTCATCTTTAACTCCTGATGAAGGGTTTCGGCCTGAAACATTGTTATTACCTCCTCCCATAGATGCTGTCTGGCCTGCTGAGTTCTGCCAGCATTTTGTGTTTTTTTTTTATTTATTTCCAGCATCTGCAGATTCACTTGTGTTCATCTTTAACTTTATGACTTTTGGAGATCAGTTCATCTTCTACTCACTTAACTATTCACAGTAACAGAAATTTTGACCAGGGGTGCCCAAACTTTTGCATGTCACTGTAATTATTTAAATCTAAATCAATCTGCAGTCATGTTGGGATCCAAACAAACATTCAGTTCTCTATACACTAGTCTGATAACTAAATATACTACTGCACATTTCTCTAACAAAAAATACCACAGTGGCTCCAGCCCACTCCACTGCACATCAGGAGTCAATGTACAAATCATTTAGTCGTATGTAGTGCAATAAACTTGCTCTGACTGACCAGCCAGAAACACAATATCAGCAAGCATTTGAGAATGCTCCACGTAAATGTGCCCTTTCAAGTTACAGGAAATAGTTCACTGTCCCTTCATTCTTGCTAGTTCTAAATCTTGACACTTCCTCCCCACATAAGTATTTCCACCAGAAGTAAAGCACTAGGTAAGAACATACCTCACTACCTTCAAAATTGGAATGGGAAGTATTAACAGTCTTGGCAAACAAACTAAATCCCACAACTGCTTAGGTAAGAAATAAATGATGTACAATAGTGGTCACCAACCTTTTTAAGCCCAAGATCCACTACCTCGGCCTTAGTGAAAGGTGAGGTCGACTCCATATTGATTAGTCACACGCATGTGCACTGGGGCACAGAAGACCGGAAGTAAAGCCCACAACCCGAAAGTAGAAATAATGCATAAGCACCAGGGGTACCCACCCTTTTTTGCACCATAGGCCAGTTTAATATTGACAATATTCTTGCGGACCGGCCAACTGGGGGGTGGGGGTGGGGGGTGTGTTAAACACGACCTTCATGGCTGTTGCCACTTAACTGCTGTCCCGCCCTGCTCATGTTTTCTCCACTGAAAAAACTCAACGGGTTCATCTTTAAGTGCAGGGTGCTTGGACTCAAGGTACCGAAGCAGCTTAGAGGGCTTCATTGCCGCATTAGACAGCCTCCAGGCCCGTACTCCAGCCTCTGCCCCTCTGCTGCCAGACGCTCTGGCCAGGTGTGGCTGGTCATGCGTGGGGTGAGAGGACAAGGTCAGGGCTGGAGGTCCCCATGCCAGAGCCGTGGCAGTCGCGGTCTGGACAGAGCGACAGGCCCACGCCCACCCCCTTGGTAGGATCTATCGACCGACAAAAGTTTGTTTCAGCAGATCACAGCAAGGTAGCTGCTCTGATACTTACGAAACCTTGAGCCCGAATTAGGTCGTCTGCGAATACTTTAGCACCGGATTCCCCACGAACATTGGGTGTACTAAACAGGTTCAGAGGCGGCACACATCTGTCCGCGCTCCGAGACAGTAGCATCGGGTCTTCCCGCCAGCCACACTCCAGGCCAGTAGCATCAGCACTTCCCACCGGCCGCGCTCCGGGCGAGTAGCTTCGGCACTTCCCGCTGGCTGCGCCCCGGGCGAGTAGCATCGACGGCTCTCGCCGGCCGTGTGTTTAGGCGACTGATGACCTCGCATGGGTTCAAGGTCAACAGTGGCTGTGACAGGGAATGAGGAAAGGTGCAACTGACTCATATTGTTTCCTCGCAGCCCAGTGGTTGGGAATCACCAAAGTACACTGCGTAGTGCGGGAGACCTATGCACATGCGCACTGGGCAGAAAGAACGGAACGAAACGAAAACCCCGCAACCCAGAAACAATCTCTCAACAGTATTAGTGTATTTATTTTCTTTTTTTTGGGATCTACTGGAAAAGTCTCAAAGATCCACCAGTCGATCGAGATCGATGGGTTGGCAACCACTAATGTACAACACCGGGCTTCTCTTAACTCTCACTTTTGCATTTTCACTTTCCTTTTTAGATTTAAGTATTCGTGTATGCACTTATTGACAAGTTGAAGTAAAATAATTCAAGTTGAACTGCAGTACCTAAAGCTTAGCCTTACAGAAAGCAAATCTACTTTAATGAGGGCGGCAATGGAAAGTACAAGTAGAAAGAAGATAACACTGTTAGTCTAGCAGAAAATCTAGCAAAAATTACAAAAGCAAAATTCTGTAGAAATAGTAAATAAAAACAGAAACTAGTACAGGTACTCAGCATATCCAGCAACTATGAGCACAGAATCAATATTTCATATTAGAACATAGAACAATACTAGTAGGAAGCAGGCCCTTCAGCCCATGATGTTGTAATTAAGCCGCTGACGCCCAATTCCTTCTGCCTGCACATGGTACACATCTCGCAATCTCTTTAAAAGCTTCTATAATGTCTGCCTCCACCTCCACACTTGACAGTTCATTCTAGCACCTACCAGTCTTCTGAGGGAGAGAATTAAAGATCATTTGGAAAAGCAAGGGCTAATCATGGACAATCAACATGGCTTTATCAAGCAGAGATTTTATCTGACCAATGTAAATGAATTTTTTTGCAGAGGGGACACGAGGGATATTTTCTTCATTCAGAGATTGGTAACTATCTGGAATGCACTGTCTAAAGCAAAGTCCCTGAGAGCACTTAAAAAGAGTCAAGATAAGCATATGTATCATCTAGCACAGGCTAGGCATCTAGGACTAAGTGCTGCATGATAGGATTAATATGGAAGGGTACCCACTAGTCAGCATGGATGAGTTGAGCTGAATGACCTACTTCCATACTGTGCGATTCTGTGGACAAAAAAAAATCTCAATTGCCCCAGCATTTATACCACCTTACACAGAAGAATGATAGCAATGAAACTATGTACCTGAAAATTTCAGCTGTGCTTGAACATGATAAACATTTCCACAGAAAGGACTTGATTTCAACATGTTCCTCAGTGCTAGATGGACACAAAATGCAGATCAAGGTTACTAAGGAAAAATGCTAGAAGTATTCTTTGGTTTAAATATTTTACACAACAGTTTGAAGATTTAAGGAAATTGCCATTAATATTTACTCATCCTTCCAAATACCAACCATTCTCATTATAGCATCTAACAGTTAAATAACTCCACACACTGGGTCAGCAGGTAGCTTATTCAGGTCGTGAAAACTTACGGTAGTCATTGCAATTGATCTGTCTGGAGAAGATGTAAATAGGATATAAGTACGAACAGACACTAACAGAAGGAAAAATGCTGAAAAGTTATTGGAACATTTGAAATAAAAGTGTTGGGAATATAGACCTTAAGAGAGAAAAATAATAGTTTAACACACTGATGACATTAATCTGAATTGGAAGGCTGCCTGAATCAATTGCTTCCTGAATCAATTGGTTTGGTTTACATATAATTGCAAAGTAAACAATACCAGATATGGAAAGGAATTATTTCCTAAGAATCAATTGTATAGATCATCTAGCAAAGTCCAAAGGAAAATAATTTTTTTTCAAGTTTATAATTTATCACTTTCTTGTTTCTTTGGATCAGCAGCAAAAGATCAACTGTAAGAGGTTTACTAAGGTCTATAAATAAAATACAGCAAACAATTGTGTTGAGAACTTTCAATTGATATGTCAATATCTTTTCAACTCTGACAATAATGTACTTATTCTGCCCTTTCAAAGTTATGACATGTACAATGCTAGCTTGAAAGGGAGGTAAAGAATCTCAAATCCTTTTAGTTACGTCAACGGGACTAATGCATTGTCACACAAGTAGACATATCATCCAGAAATGAAACCAAATTATTATTCACATTTTAAAATAACTCCTATCCCATAGAATTATATTTGTACCCATCTACCAAGTTATTATCATTTTATTTCCATTTACAACTGCACCATCTTTAAGTACAAGCTTGGTAAAATAAAATAATCAGCAGCTGATGTTTTGCTGCTGATCCAAAGAAACTGAAGAATTTTATACTTCGCTATAAAACTTAACTGTACCTTTACACTTTGTCACAAATCGGGCCTTATCAAGTGGACGGTTGAACCGAATGCAGATCTGAGTCATTTGTGGGAAAACTGGTCCTGATCTGAATTTGCCATTCCACCTAGGTGAAACGTAAAATTAAAGTATACATTGCTTTCCAAAACATTCAGGAATATTTAATTTTCTTAAAAATGTTTTTCCTTAGCAAAGTAAAGCTTTCTCCAAAACAACATTGCATGCAAAGCACATTGGCATCTGTAAAAAGTGTTTCAGTACAGGTTACGCTATTTTGTTAAACTGTTAATTTAAAAATCTCTTTATCCAAGTTACATTATGTAGAACAAAACAAACCAGAAACAGGCTCTCCCGCTCACAATGTCTCCACCAAAGCTTTTTCATGAAATTGGCAGTTGCGTTGGCACAAAATAATTAATAATTTGAAGTAATCAAAGTAAATAGTAACAAAATTGTTGATATAAATGCCAGAATGTCTGCACAATTTCACATCTTAAATCATTTACACTTTTGTCTGCTGTTGTTTGTGAAGAGTAGCACAAAAATAATGTACAGTGGAAAATCTTACCAGCCAGGAAACATCAAATAACGTGTTCTCAACATAAAGGTTTCTGAGAAACTGTTTTCAGACAGAATCATTTCAATATCAGCATTCCTAAGTTTTGTGGGAAAGAAGGATAAAGGGGAATTTTATAAAGGTGATAATGCATGCTGATTTATTAATTTAATGCCGTAGGTTTTATTTTGATGTTCACAGGATGTAAAGCATTCTAACCACATGCAAGATATGTCTGTTTCCATCTATTGCAATTAATAATTGAGATATTTAATCTTTAATCTATGTCAAATTCCAGATAAAGGCACCTAGTGGGTAGCCACATTTTTACTTAATGTTTGCATTACAGAATTATAGAGGCTTATCATGTATTAACTATAATTCATTGGATGCGTCTTCTAAATGAAGGTGGAATTCAAAACTTCAATCCTGATTTTAATACCTTGTCACTGTTCCCTTTTCTGCTAGAATGAATGCAACTCTGGGGTTTGCTACACGAATCAACTTCTGCAGATGCACCAAGAGCGGATGCCTTTGCTCGGAGGTCAAGCTTGTGAAAACTACATTACTAACCACTCCTGCAAACAAAAAAAGGTAGCTCAATAAGTTATCAATAAGATTGAAATGAGTACAGAGAAAATTTATAAGGATGTTGCCAAGACTTGAGGACCTTACTTACAGGGAAAAGTTGATTAGATTGGACTTCATTTGTTACAGTGCAAAAAAAATGAGGGGAGATTTGACAGAGGTATTGAAAATTATGAGGGATAAATTCAAGCAAACCTTTTCTACTAGTCTTGTTAAGGATGAAAGGTGAAATATTTAAGGGGAACCTGGGGGGGGGGGGGGGGGGGGAGGGAACTTCACTCAGAAGGTAGTGCAAGTGTGGAATGAGCTGCCAGCAGAAGTGATGGATGTGGGTTTGATTGCAACACTTAAGAGAAGTTTGGATAAGTACATCGATGGAAGGAGCGTGCAGAGCCATGGTCTGGATGCAAGTCAATAGCACTAGGCAGAATAACAGTTTGGCACAGACTAGATGAACTGAAGGGCCTGCTTCTGTGCTATAGTGCTGTATGACTCTGTGATTGAGAAACTGAGACTAAACATAAAATGAAAATTAATGTCTTATTCTTTCCATTGTATCCCTTAGTTTGAAGTCTCATGCACCAAATCTCAGATTTCTAACTCAAACTTAGCTTTCTTCCACACCACTCCACCAGCTGCATTCTAGGTAAAAAAAAAAATAAATCACACTGTGCAGATAAATCCTCAGGTTTACACAGTGGAAAAATCTTAGTAAAAGCAGTCGTGGGTGTCTAGAAGATGCTAAAAAAAAATGTTAAATTGAGCGGTAGAATTGTAGCTCACCACTCTATTTTTGGCTCACAGACTGGAAGGGCCAATTGGGATCCATCCGTCAGTCAGGTAAAACGGTTCCATGAATAGTCCAACCACTTTAAAAATGGCTTAATGTATTGGCAAATGCCAGAAAGGACTTTAATATTTGGATTCAATTATGCAATTTCTATTGCAAAAAGCACACACGAACACTCAAGCTTAAAACAGAACTCAGCTATAAAGCTTATTACTAAAGTCAATGTTCCAGCTGGCTAAGATCACTTCACCAAGAAGTGGTCTTAGATACCTACATGGTGCATAAAAGTAGCAGTGTATCAGAAAAACTTGAACATTTGTCAAAAATTACCATTGCAATTCCTATACAGGATGCAAGCATACACTTGCATTATCTGGACACAATCCTAAAACATTTCGGTTACATCAATAGATGTGAGGTAAGCAAAAGAGCAAAAAACCAATTACTTTCAACAATATACACAGTATTTACTTCAATTCTAAATACCTTGAGAGCACTGATCCAAAAGCTTTGGGAAAAGTAACCTGGAACAAAACAAGTATATTATGAAAATAACATAATAAGTCAATTGATGCAGGCAAAATATGACCATAAGACAAAAGAGCAGAATAGGCAATTCAGCCAGCTGAGTGTTCTTTCTGAAGTCTCAAAACAATCTGCAAATTTGCTAAGGGTTATGAACATTGCCTAAGGACCTTACTTGGATCTCTACAATCCATAGGAGTGAAGAATGCTGTTCTGATCAAGCTTAGAACTGCTTACTGCTATCATAATCATGGTTAGGAATGACAAGAAACTATTACTAGGAATTTATTTCTGCTTTCTATATGGAACAGAAATGACAACAGGACTCCTAATTCAGCACAAAGCTGGGAGCAATAACTGGTTGGGATAGCACGGTCCAAAGTTACACAATGGTCTAAGAGACACAATCAAATATTCCCAACTGGTGAGGAAATCTGCAGATGCTGGAAATTCAAGCAACACACACAAAATGCTGGTGAAACACAGCAGGCCAGGCAGCATCTATAAGGAGAAGCACTGTCGACATTTCGGGCTGCGACCCTTTGTCAGGACTAACTGAAAGGAAAGATAGTAAGAGATTTCAAAGTAGGAGGGGGAGGGGAAAATGTAAAAACTTTAGGGGGGGGGGAGGGAAAGATGTGCTTGGTAGTGGGATCCTGTTGGAGGTGGCGGAAGTTATGGAGAATTATACGTTGGACCCGGAGGCTAGTGGGGTGGTAGGTGAGGACAAGGGGAACCCTATCCCGAGTGGGGTGGTGGCGGATGGGGTGAGGGCAGATGTGCGGGAAATGGGAGAGATGCGTTTGAGAGCAGAGTTGATGGCAGAAGAAGGGAAACCCCTTTGTTTAAAAAAGGAAGCCATCTCCTTCGTCCTGGAACAAAAAGCCTCATCCTGAGAGCAGATGCGGCGGAGGAACTGTGAGAAGGGGATAGCCTCCTACTTTCAAATCTCTTAATATCTTTCCTTTCAGTTAGTCCTGATGAAGGGTCTCGGCCCAAAACATCAACAGTGCTTCTCCTTATAGATGCTGCCTGGCCTGCTGTGTTCCACCAGCATTTTGTGTGTGTTGCAATATAAGCTGTATATTGATTTTGTACTTGGGTGTAAAGTTAATGGTGACAAGATTTAAGGACAGGTCTCATGAAATAATTGAATCAATAGGCAAAGAAGTCATATGTAGAGTTTAACAGCAAATTGAGGCTGTGATTAAAGTTCAGAGTAAAATTTATTATCGGAGTACATAGATGTCACCACATATAACACTGAGATTCATTTTTCTGTGGGCATATATAGCAAATCTATAGAACAGTAAACTGTAAACAAACTGCACAAAATGCAGATATAAATAAATAGAAATAAATAATGAGCATGAAATAACAATATAACAGAGTCCTTAAATGAGTGCATCTATCCCCTTTTGTTCACAAGTCTGATGGTTGAGGAGTACTAACTGCTTTTGACCTTAGTGGTGCAAGTACTGAGGCACCTGGACCTTCTACCTGATGCCAGCAGCAAGAAAAGAACCTGGCCTGGCTGGTGAGGACCTTTGATGATGGATACTCTTTTCTACATCAATGTTTCATGTAGATATGCTCAATGGTACGGAGGGTTTTACTCGTGATGTATTGGGCCAAATCCAATACCTTCTGTGGGACTTTTGTTCAAAGGAATTGCTATTCAAATACAAGGCTGTAAAGCAGCCAGTCAGAACTCTTTCCACCTCGCATCTATATAAGTTTGCCAAGGCTTTCGATGGCATGCCAAACCTCCGCAGACTCCTGAGGAAGCAGAGGCACAGTAGCGTTTTCTTTGCAATTATATTTATATGATGGATCCAGGACAGGTAGTGACAACCAGGAATTTAAAGTTACTGATCCTCTCCACCTCTGATTCTCCAAGGTTACTGGTTTCCCTCTCCTGAAATCTATAACCAGTTCCTTGGCCTTACTGACATTAAGTGAGAGATTGTTGTTGTGACACCACTCAGCCAACTTTTTAATCTTCCTCCTGCATACTGATTTATCACCCCCTTTGATGCAGCTGACAGCAGTGCAGTCATCTGCAAATTTGTATATAGTGTTGAAGCTGTACTTCGCCACACAGTCATACAGTGGCATGCAAAACTTTGGGCACCCCTGGTCAAAATTTCTGTTACTGTGAATAGTTAAGTGAGTAGAAGATGAACTGATCTCCAAAAGTCATAAAGTTAAAGATGAAACATTCTTTTCAACATTTTAAGCAAGACTGGTGTATTATTTTTGTTTTGTACAATTTTCGAGTGAAAAAAAAGGAGCACCATGCAAAAGTTTGGACACCCCAAGAGATTTGAGCTCTCAGATAACTTTTACCAAGGTCTCAGACCTTAATTAGCTTGTTAGGGCTATGGCTTGTTCACAGTCACTGTTAGGAAAGCCCAGGTGATGCAAATTTCAAAGTTTTATAAATACCCTGACTCCTCAAACCTTGTCGCAACAATCAGCAGCCATGGGCTCCTCTAAGCAGCTGCCTAGTGCTCTGAAAATTAAAATAAATGATGACTACAAAGCAGGAGAAGGTTATAAGAAGATTGCAAAGCATTTTCAGGTAGCTGTATCCTCAGTTCATAATGTAATTAAGAAATGGCAGTTAACAGGAACAGTGAAGGTCAAGTTGAGGTCTAGAAGACCAAGAAAACTTTCTTGAGAGAACTGCTCGTAGGATTGCTAGAAAGGTAAATCAAAACCCCTGTTTGACTGCAAAAGACCTTCAGGATGATTTAGCAGACTCTGGAGCGGTGGTGCACTGTTCTACTGTGCTGCAACACCTGCACAAATATGACCTTCATGAAACAGTCATCAGCAGAAAACTTTCCTGCGTCCTCACCACAAAATTCAGTCTCAGAAGTTTGCAAAGGAACATCTAAACAAGCCTGATGCACTTTGGAAACAAGTCCTGTGGACTGATGAAGTTAAAATAGAACTTTCTGGCCGCAATGAGCAAAAGTATGTTTGGAGAAAAAAGGGTGCAGAATTTCATGAAAAGAACAACTGTTAAGCATGGGGGTGGATCGATCATGCTATGGGCTTGTGTTGCAGCCAGTGGCACGGGGAACATTTCACTGGTAGAGGGAAGAATGAATTCAATTAAATACCAGCAAATTCTGAAAGCAAACATCACACCGTTTGTAAAAAAGCTGAAGATGAAAAGAGGATGGCTTCTACAACAGGATAATGATCCTAAACACACCTCAAAATCCACAATGGACTACCTCAAGAGGCACAAGCTGAAGGTTTCGCCAAGGCCCTCACAGTCCCTCGACCTAAACATCGAAAATCTGTGGATAGACCTCAAAAGAGCAGTGAATGCAAGACAGCCCAAGAATCTCACAGAACTAGAAGCCAGTTCCAAGGAAGAATGGGCGAAAATCCCCCAAACAGAAATTGAAAGACTCTTATCTGTCTACACTAAGTGTTTACAAGCTCTGATACTTGCCAAAGGGGGCCTAAGTACTGACCATGAAAGGTGCCCAAACTTTTGCTTTGGGCCCTTTTCCTTTTGTTATTTTGAAACTGTAAAAGATGGAAATAAAGTAATCTTGCTTAAAATATTAAAGAAATGTGTCATCTTTAACTTTATGCCTTTTGGAAATCAGGTCATCTTTTACTTGCTTAGCTATCACAGTAACAGAAATTTTGTCCTGGGGTGCCCAAACTTTTGCATGCCATTGTAGGTGTAAAGTGAGTAGAACAAGGGGTGAAGTACTCATCCCTGCGGTGCTCCTGTGCTGTTGGCGATTGTGAAGGAGATATTTTTGCCAATCTGAACTGACTGCAATCTACATGTGAGGAAATCCAGGATCCAAATGCACAAGGGGGTATTAAGGCTACTAGACAAGTATAAGGAGGAATTTAAGGTGAGGGGTGATATGGGAGGCAGGGTTTAAAGGTTGACACAATATTGTGGGCTGAATGGCCTGTACTATGCTGTACTGTTCTTTGAAAGAATGCACATGGAAAATAATCAAAAATCTTCAGAAGCTATCACAGATCTGTTATGTAGATTCTAAGACGACTCCCTAGAGTAAGTTCCTGGGAAGGGAAAGGAACCCTCACAGATAATCAGTTAAAACAAAATGGATATATGGTAGAGAAGGTCTGATAATGGTTGTGCTCTTTAAGTGAAACACAATGGAAATTAAGTGAACACAATGGATTCCTGTTAATTGGGCCATCAGTTAATCAGGGCAACCACTTATTTGGGACCTGAGAGTGGCCAAACAATTGCTAACTATTGTCAGTCATGTGTGCTTGTATGGCCATTAGACACTACACCACACTTAAAGTGAACAGTTTTTAAGTAGTCACTTGCATGTGTTTGTGTTCAAAAAAGTGATTTTTGTCACTGATAGTTGGCAAGAAATAAGCAGTAAAACAATTCAGAACTACTTTGCTGACTGCGGCTTCAAGCATTTAAGCTTGGGGATGCCAGAAACAGGCAGGAGTGAAAATGAAACAATTCTGCCAACTCAAGAAATCAGGAACTACGAATAGCTTGAAGTTGCCAACAATCATCTTTACATCGAAGCATTGTACCAGGCTGACAATTACCTGCACAAGGTACTACACTGATTTTGTTAACTTACAGTCAATCAAAATAACAGCAGGTGAATTCCTCAATCAATAACTATTAGGAACTGATACAGTTTTATAGTACTCTAGTAGCACTGGCAGTGTTCTAATTTGTTCTGCATTTCATTTAAATACAGTTTGTTACTCAGCTGAAGGGTAGTTTGTCTTTTTTATACCTTTATAACTATATTCATGAAACTTTGACCATTTGGGGTAGCTGCTCAATTGAGCCAAAAATATACTAGTATTGATGAATCCCAATTAAGTGGAATCAATTGTACTTTGCACCAGAATGCACTACACTGATACATACATTCTAGTCACTAATTCACTAAGAGGGGGGTGCAAGTGTGGAATAAGCTGCTAGCGGGATCATTAGATGTGGGTTCAAATGTAACATTTAAGAGAAGTTTGGATAAACAGATGAATGGGAGGGGCTTGGAGACCCAAGACCCAGATGTAGGTTGATGGGACGAGGCAGAATTATAATTCAGCATGGACCAGATGGGCCAAATGGCCTGTTTTCTTGCTGCAGTGCTCTCTGACTCTTATGATCAGCTATAATTTCTTCCATGGAAACACGGTTTCTATCCCATCAACCCAAAGTCAAATACCCCAAGTAAAATAAACTCAAAAAGATCCCAATAATTAATGGTCATGTGCAGAGCAATCACCAAGTTGTTCTGAATCCAAATAGGATGCCTTCAATGTGCATCAATAAAAATTGGTAAGGGTCAAAAGGCAACATGTCATATTTCTTTATCCTCCATAAGTAGTTGAGAGTTAGTAAGCTATCAATAAAACAGAAGTTGAAAGTCACCTTCCATTACAATCCTATTATTCACATTTCTGTGATTTCCCTACATATTATTTCTCTAATTGCCGCAGACTACTGGGGGATATATAAAGCCAGAGTGATTATCCATTTCATATTTTAAGTTCTATTCATATGGTTGTGCTGAATGTCTCCCCATTTGCAATACTAAACAAATGTTTCTTTCTGCAGAAATTCTACATGATCTGCTTTGTATTTATAGCTTTCTCTTTAGTTTCAGATTTGCACCAATGAAGAGTTCTGCACCTAATAGCTCCAGAATTGTATTTTTCCTTCCTTTTTTTTTAAAACTTTCCCCATTCACCTCCAGCTGAATCATACGTTTCAACCAAGATCATTCTCATTTTTTTTACTCCAATAGGTATAGGCCTAACCTGATGTGTATGCAAATCCTTTATCCAAGGAAACAACTTTAAGGACCTTCTCTGCACCATATTCAACACCAACTTTAGCGGTGACTTTCAAACAAACCAAAACCACTCCCAAGACTACACATGAGGGGGTTAACACTGTATGACTAGCTCCAACAATAGTTCTAAGTCAAAGAAAGTAAGTTTGATCCTTTATTAAGAAATCAGCAAAAATGAACTAAGTTGTAAGAATAAAATGAACGAAACTAAAGCTAGCAATATAATAAGCAGCTAAGCATATTCAAACGTACATAAGTATCAGCAAATTTAAATATACTAAGCCAAGCAATCTTAACATATTTTGAACATTAGCAGTCACCAAAACTAAATAATTCCCTCAAACTACCCCCTGCTCTAACCAGATTAAAAACTGAATTACCCATGAATATTAACTATACTCTTCCCCAACCCCTAAGTACCCAACACAAATACAACAGAGAGACAGGAAATAGATACGTGGCTCCTACACCGGCATTTCCACTAAATAAAACCAAATCCATATACAGTATCTCAGTTATGGTCTCACCAATACTCCACAAGTTGCACTAAAATTTCTCCACTATTTTTACTCCACACCCTTTGCACAAACGGCCAACATCCCATAAGCCATTCCAATTGTTTGCTAACTTTGGGTGATTGAGAAATCAGAGGAAAGTGTAACAAAAATAATGTCGCAATTCTGATCGACTAACTTTCAGAGATACAAGGGAAATCAAACTGACGACAATAGCCAAAATTCTTTCAAGAATAATTTTGAGAGGGTTTCCGAGTGGAGTATGTTATGTAATCAATTGGAAGCAGATAATTTTAACACCCAACAAACAATGACATGCCTTTGGTGAGAATGACCATATTTTGGTGAATCTAACATGAGAGTTCCTAATCAGCTTCAAGCAAAAACCAGGCTTCTGAAAAGCAAATACATTTAAATTGGTCTGATTGATGTTATATCCAAAGTGGAATGAAAGGTATGAATGAAGATAAGTACAGCAAATATTCAAATAAGTATCTCCTAATTCTTAATGAGTATAAATTAGATGACTCAAACTCTGTAGATGAAATTATTGCAGTGACTAATTAGTGGATTAATGACACCATTACATTAAAAGAAGAGGCTGATAACGTTGCAATTTTTTTTAATATAGAAACCAACATAGGTAAAGAGATTCAAGCAACACACACAAAATGCTGCTGGAATGCAGCAGGCCAGGCAGCATCTATAGGAAGATGTTTTGGGCCAAGACCCTTTGTCAGGACTAACTGAAAGAAGAGATAGTAAGAGATTTGAAAGTAGGAGGGGGAGGGGAAGATCTGACATGATAGGAGAAGACAGGAGGGGGAGGGATGAAGCTGAGAGCTGGAAAGTTGATTGGCAAAAGAGTTGGAGAAGGGAGAGGATCGTGGGACGGGAGGCCTAGGAAGAAACAAAGGTGGAAGGGAACACCAGAGGAAGATGGAGAGCACGCAAGGAGTGATTGTGAGAGGGACAGAGAGAGAAAAATGAGAGGGGGATAAAAGGGAAAAAATAATAAATAAGGGATGGGGTAAGAAGGAGAGGAGATTCATGCCATCAGGTTGGAGGTTCATTGGTTTTAAGTAAGGTCAAATGATAACAAAAGAATGAAAACAAGTTGATGGGCATGATAACTAAACAGAGATGCAGGCAAGAGGCAATATAGTCAACTCCAAATCCTATTCCACATGTTGAATTTTCAAGAAGCTAAGAAAGAGGTGTCCTTTGAAATATTATATCATTTAAGCCGCCAATTTCAAACGGTACCTGTGTTCCATAGTTGAGCACTGTGGGTCAACGCAGGTGGTGACAGCACCAATGACAAATGAAGACTGAACGTCAGGGTCTGGATGCATCTGGATAGCTTGCACAACGTCAATCACATCCGTGTATCTAGAAGATTAATTGCAGGCATTTGCACTGAAAATTACTTTTCAACAAATGACTGCAACACACAAAACATACGTTCCAATTTGTTAAGCAAGCTCTCATTTATACTGGTAATATTTGTTTAATAATGACTATGAAGTGCACGTGGGCTCCACTGAACCAAAACATGGCATTTGGGTAGGCTGAATGCATGTCTTTTTCCGAGGGAAAGAAAAGCAAAAACTAGAGGGCATAATTTAAGGTAAGGGGATACTCAGGCAAAGGGTTGAATGCATAATGGAATGAGAATATGTTGAGACAGGAAACTTGGCTAAGTCTTAAATAGGAAAGTATGAGAGGGACATG
Organism: Hypanus sabinus; assembly: GCF_030144855.1. Lineage (NCBI taxonomy): Eukaryota > Metazoa > Chordata > Chondrichthyes > Myliobatiformes > Dasyatidae > Hypanus > Hypanus sabinus. The sequence continues at coordinate 179,213,336 of NC_082708.1, read as the reverse complement.
GGCCAATTGAAGGCAAATGGGACAAGCAAAGGTGAGCATCTGGGTGGCACTGACAAGATGGGCTGAAGAGCTTGCTGTCATGCTTTACTCCTTTATGACAGTGACTGGGCAAGCTTCAATCTCCATTCTGGTTCTATAGCTGGCCATGTATTGTACATTAATGATGGGAACACCATTGGACATCAATATCTCAGTTAAACAAGGCTTATTTTACATCATTTCATCAGAAAAAAATCCAGATTTACATTTCAATGGAACGTGCTTGCACTCCAGCTACCACAAATTATACTCACCATAAGACCATAGAAGTAGAATTAGGCTATTCCATCATGGCTGATCCTGGATCCCACTCAACCCCATATCCTTCTCGCCTTATCCTTTGATGCCCTGACCAATCAGGAAACTATCAACTTCCATCTTAAATATACCCACAGACATGGCCTCTACTGCAGTCTGTGACAGAAAATTCTACAGATTCACTCCTCTCTGGTTAAAAATAAAATCCTCTGTACCTCTATTCTAAAAGGTCACCCATCAATTTTTAGGTTGCGCCCTCTGGTTCTGAATACCCCCACCACAGGAAACATCCTCTCCACATCTTCCAATCTACTCCTTTCAACATTTGGAAGGTTTCAATGTGATCCCCCCGCACTCTTCTAAGTTCCAGTGAGTATAGACTCAAAGCTGCCAAATACACCTCATAGGTTAACCCCATCATTCCCAGAATCATCCTCTGGACTCCCTACAATAACACATCCTTTCTGAGATAAGAGGAACAAAACTGTTGACAATACTCCAAGTAGGGCCTAACTAGTGTCTTATAAAGGTTCAGCATTATCTCCTTGTTTTTATATTCTATCCCCCTTGAAATTAATGCCTACATTGCACTTGCCTTCTTTACCACAGACTCAACGTGTAAATTAACCTTCTGGGAGTCTTGTACGAGGACTCCCAAGACCCTCTGCACCTTTGAAGTTTAAAACTTCTCCCCATTTAGATAATAGTCAGCACCATGGCTTTTACCAAAATGCATTATGGTACATTTTGCAACACTGTATTCCATATGCCACTTTTTTGCCCAGTCCTGCAGCAATCACATTGCTTCCACTACCTACCCCTTTGCCCATCTTTGTATTATCTGCGAACTTTGCCACAAAGCCATCAGTTCCATTATCCAAATCAGTGATAAACAATGTGAAAAGTAGCAGTCCCAATACTGACCCCCGAGGAACACCACGAGTTACTGATAGCCAACCAGAAAAGGACCCCTTTATTCCCATTCGCAGTTTCCTGCCTGTCAGCCATTCCACTATCCATGCCAGTACCCTTCCTGTAACGCCATTGGATTTTATCTTATTAACCTGTCTTATGTGTGGCATGCCTTCTGAAAATCCAAGTAAATGACACTCACTGCCTCTCCTTTGTCCACCCTGCTTGTTCATTTCTCAAAGAATACAGACTTCTCAGGCAAGATTCCCCTTCACAGAAACCATGCTGACTTAGACTTAAATATCATTAGTCTTCAAGTATACCGAAACCTCACCCTTAACAATAGACTCCAACACTTTCCCAACCACTGAAATTATGCTAACTGGTCTATAATTTCCTTTCTTTTGCCTTCCTACCTTCTTAAAAGTGGAGTGACATTTGCAATCTTCCAGTCCTCCGGGACCATGCCAGAATCAAATGATTCTTGAAAGATCGTGACCAATGCATCCATTATCTCTACAGCAATCTCTTTCAGGACTCTGGGATGTAGTTCATCTGATCCAGGTGACCAAGCCACCTTAAGACCTTTTGAACTTGTAATAGAACTCACTCCCATTCCCAGTGAAGACTGATGCAAAGTACCTATTAAGTCCATCTGCCATTCTTTTGTCCCCTATTACTACCTCATCAGTATAATTTTCCAGTGGTGCAATATCAACTCTCACCTTTTTACTCTTTATATAATTGATAAAACCTTTAGTATCCTGCTTTGTATTATTGGCTAGTTTGCACTCATATTTAATCTTTTTCCTTCTTACAGCTTTTTAGTTGCCTCTTGTTGGATTTTAAAAGGTTCCCAATTATCTAACTTCCTACTCACTTCTGCTACCTTGTATGTCCTTTCCTTGACTTTCATGCAGTCCTTAACTTCCCATCAGCCAAGGTTGCCTACCCTTGTCATTTGAGAACTACTTCTTCTGTGGGAGATAGGTATCCTGTGCCTTGTGAAGTATTCCCAGAAACTTCAATCACCTCTGCTCTGCCATCATCACTGCAAGTATCTTCCTCCAATACACCTGGGCAAACTCTTCACTCATGCCTCTGTAATTCTCTTTATTCTATTGAGGCACTGATTGTGCTTCTCTCACTCAAACTGCAGTATATATTCAATGTATTATGATCACTGCCTCTTAAGGGTTCCTTTACATGAAGCTCCCTAGTAAGATCTGGGTTATGTAAGATAGCCTTTCCCCAAGTAGGCTCAAGCACAAGTTGCTCTTAAAAAGCTACCTTGTAGGTATTCCCAATCCCCTTGCATATTGAAGTTCCCCATTACAATAGTGTCATTACCCTTCTTACATTCCTTTTTCAACTCCTCTTGTAATCTAAACCCCACATCTTGGCTATTTGGAGGTCTATATATGATTCCCATTATTATTTTTTTACCTTTGTAGTTTCTTAACTCCACCCACAAAGATTCAACTTTCCCTGACCCTATTTCACCTCTTTCTAAAGATGTAATTCCATCTTTTAACCAACTCAGCCACACCACCGCCTATGCCTTCCTTCCAGTCTTTTCGATATAAAGTATATCCTTTGATGTTACGTTCTCAATTATGGTCTACTTTCAGCCACGCCTCAGTAATACCAACAATGTTATTCCGACCAATCTGTAATTGCACCACAAGTTCATCTACCTTATTCCAAATGCTACGTGCATTTAATTACAACACATTCAATCCTGCAGTCTTACCCTGGTGTGACAATCAGTAATCTCACTTTCTTTCTTGAGTACACAGACTGGCGAATAGTTCTATTTCTCTGTGCTTCTAGAACACTTGAAAGAAAACGGTGGATCTGATTGTAACTGAATGGCTCACAATTATCTGGCATCTGTCGGTAAACTGACCACCTATAACAAAAGAGGACAATAATTAGATGCCAGTAGAATGAACATAATTCTGATTCAGGGATGTTAGATAATTACTGAGTTCATGTTTTAAAAACTTTAAATTCTTCCAACAAATTTTACCTTGTGTAAAGGGGGTTTCTTCTTTTTCTTTGTTACTGCGTATGTTAATCAAAATGGCTTCTTTGTTTTGTTAAAAGTAGGAATGCTTCTTTGTTGCGAGAGTGTGCTGGAAGCTTGTTTGGATTAAAATTTACTGATAACAAGAATTGTATTCCTTTGTAAACCAATTGGGATTAATGTTGTTCTTTCTTCTGAGTCTGTAAGCTATTGCTGGCGGGCTTTTGGGGAGATCGGCGCGAGGGGGTGAAAGAGAGGAAGCAATGCTGTAAACTGGGCGAGGAATGGACCCCAAGCAGGGGTCCAAGGCCAGGAGGTACCCCATGGAGAGGAGACAAAGATAGATGTGCTTGGTTGACTACTTCGGGTGGTCCTCAGCTGCGAGTCAAGGTGTTCAGAGGGGACCAAATGGTGGCCAGAAGACTTCAGTAATTGAGCTCCAATGGTTGTGCACGAAGTGGTTTGAACTTTGATAAGTTTGGCGCCTTTTCTTTATTTTCTTTTCCTTCTTGTATCGTTATTAATTACTTATAGTAATCTTTATAAGCTGTAATTATTTAATCGCATATGGTGTCCTGTTTGTTCTTTGGCGAGGCGGGGACATCACACAGCATCCACATAAGCTGATTACCCAGTTTGGCGGGGCCAAAGGCTGCTCCCTCTAGACGAGAACGAGCTGAGCGAGCCTGAGGCGACCCGGGGGTTACACTTGTAATATGATTGTGCACTTCATTCTGATGCCATGCATTTTGAAATTCAAAAAACATTGTTTGGCTCATACAACCAAAAAAAAACTAAAACATGAATGAAATTAAATTTAAAATTTATTTATTTGTATCTCCACAGATGTTGCCTTATCTGCTGAGTATCCTTGACACTGTTTATCTTTTGGATTTCCAGTATCTGTATTATTTTTTTCTTCTTTATACATGGTTTTATAAGGTAACTTGAGAAGGACAACCAAATATACTGCAAATTTTAATTTGGATATTTTACATCGTTTCCTACACAATTCAGTTTGCCTTCTTGGTGTGGAAACACTTTTAATTCAAATATTAATCCACCACTTTTAAAGTAATATGTCAAATGAAGAATCGACATTGTGCATATCTTAATGACTGTTGCTACAGCAGATCAACACCTGCAGAACGACTATGGACATGAACCTTCCTTATTGCGCATCTATTTTTAAATAAGTTATGAAAAGTACATTAAATTATATACTTAAAGCAAAAATTACTGACCTTCCATGTTCTTGACTCAGGTTAACAATGTAAGTACAAAGTTCTTCTTTGTAACTGCCAGGCAGTCCTGTAATGATTGTGATCACAATCTGGAACAAATGTAGAATGTATAAATCAATTTATGTGACGTAGTGTGAACAAATGCTAACTCCAAATAAAGAAACAGAAATATTAGCAGTATTGGAAGAAGATACAGTGTACCTTCACATTACAATTGTTAAGGTAACTGTAACTTACCCATGGGATTTTATAAATCACTACTAATAACATGATTAATGGAACAAAGATTCCCACATGGAATTTGTGAAAAAATACAAATCCACAGATTAATCTTCAATTTGTAAATCTCCAGAAAAAGCAGATCCTCCTCATCTCTGTTCTGAAGTAGTTTAGAGATTAAAGATTAGCTTTTTACTTGTCACATGTACATGAAACATACAGTAAAATGTGCTGTTTGTGTCAGCAACAACAGTCAGACGATGCGTTGGGGTTAGCCACTGTTTCTGGTGCCAACATTTCTCCTAATCTCTGCCCTAATATCAAATGGATGCCATCCTCTCTCCTTCACATCAGAAACATCTTTCTTCACATTGTATGGCAATGGCAATACTATTATACTAAATAATAACAAGACTCAAAATAGATCCACAACTCAAAACTAGGCATCTGTAAAAAGCGTGGTTCTCCTTCAAGTATTTGTCCATGTTGGGAAACCTGATAAAACATAAGCTGGGGCGGAAAGAGTCTTAAACAGTTGGTAACACAAGAAGGTCTGCAGATGCTGGAAATCCAAAGCAACGCACACAAAATGCTGGAGGAACTCAGCAGGTCAGACAACATCTATCGAAAAGAATAATCAACAGTGAAGATCCTTCTTCAGAACAGGAATGGAAACGGGAAGAGGCCAGAATAAAAAGGCAGGAAGAGGGGAAAGGGGCTAGGTAGAAGTTGATAGGTGAAGCCAGGTGAGTATGAAAAATACAGGACTGCAGAGGAAAGAATCTGATAGGAAAGGACAGTGGGTCTCATGAAAAAGGGAAGGGGGAGGCGACCCAAAGGGAGGTGATAGGCAAGTGAAATGAGGTAAGAGGCCAGAGTAAGGAATCAAAGAAGCAGGAATTTTTTTTTCTGGAAGGGGAAATTGATTTTTATGCCATCAGGTTGGAAGCTACCCAGATGGAATATAAGGTGTTGCTCCTCCAACCAGAGTCCTCATTAGCATCAATCAATGGACTCGATGGAGCAGATGGTTCCACGGAAGTTTTCCCAGGTCCCGTTTCAAGGGAGACATCAAGGGCAACAGAAGAGCGGCTAGCCGCTGAAGGAGACCAGCCTATAACCTCTTCCTAATGGCCTCCACAGACCAACCTGGAAGTAACGCCACCAGCTTCTTGTGGAGCTCGGAAAGTCCCAGCCCCGGCAGCCAATGTTATGAGGATGTTGCCTGGATTGGAGTGCATTCTTGATGCGAATAGGCTGAATAAACATGGCCTTTTCTCCCTGGAGCAACAGAGGATGAGAGATGACCTGATGGAGGTGTACAAGATGATGAGATGCATTGATCGTGTGGATAGCCAGAGGCTTTTTCCCAGGGCTGAAATGGCTAACACAAGGTGCTTGGAAGTAGGTAGAGGGGCAATGTCAGGGGTAAATTTCTCGACACAGAGTGGGAAATCAATTTCCCCTTCCGGTAAAAAAAAAATTCCTGCTTCTTTGATTCCTTACTCTGGCCTCTTACTTCATTTCACTTGCCTATCACCTCCCTCTGGGTCCCCTTCCCTTTCCCTTTTTCCTGAGGCCCACTCTCCTTTCCTATCAGATTCTTTCCTCTGCAGTCCTGTATTTTTCATACTGACCTGGCTTCACCTATCAACTTCTACCTAGCCCCTTTCCCCTCTTCCCACCTTTTTATTCTGGCCTCTTCCCATTTCCTTTCCTATAGGGTCTTTTAAGAGGTTCTTAGATAGGAACATGGAGCTTAGAAAAATAGAGGGCAATGTGGTAGGATAATTCTAGGCAGTTTCTAGAGTAGGTTACATGGTTGGCACAACATTGTGGACCAAAACGCCTGTAATATGCTGTAGATTTCTATGTTCAACGTTCTATGGAATATACTTTTGTTGAGCACCGTGAAAAATCTCTTTGAAAGTGTTCCTCAACCATCCTAGCACATAGCCTATGTTCCCAGTCTACACTAGCCAAATCCTCCCTCATCCCATTGTTCAGGCATAATACACTGGTTTTAGATTGTACTATTGCATCCTCCATTTATATGAGAAACTCAATCATACTGTGATCACTAAAGATCCCTAACTACAAGATCACTAATTTTACCTGTCTCATTGCACAGGACCAGATCTACAATAGCACGTTCCTTCGTAGGTTCAGCAACATGCATTCTATGAAGTCCTCAGGACTGCCTCAACCAACTTGATTCAGCCAATCTATGTGCAAGATAAAGTCCTCTACACTAACTGCTGTTCCATTCTTACGTGCCTCAGATATTTCTGTTTATTGCCTGTGCCACTGTAATGGTAATTGGTGGCCCACAGACAACTCCCACCAGTGATTTTTTTCCTTTACTATTCCTAATCTCTACCCAGATGGATTCAACATTCTGCTCATTAGATTTTACATCATCTTTCACTATAGCCCTGATCTCATCCTGAGTTAAGAACACTATTCCACATCCCTTACCTTCCTGTCTATCCTTCCGTTTTACCTGATATCCTTGGATATTTAATTCCCAATCCTCTCCACCCTGCAACCATATTTCTATAATGGCCACTAAATCATACCTCTTTCTACTTACTGATTTATGCCTCAATTTCACTGACCTTGTTTTGAATACTACAGGCATTCAGATAAAATGCCCTTACACTCATTGTGCTTTTAAAATCTTTAAAATGTTTTTTTGCACTTAATTTTGCTCCACTCCACTCCACTCTTACTTTTCTCTTTATCTTTTGCTTTTACTTTATCTTTAACCACACTTTTCTCTGTTACTTTATCCACACTTCTCCAATCTGTAGAACCCACCCAATGACTATTTAGTTTAAAGCCCTATCCACAGCCCTAGTTATGCAATTTGCTAGGATCCAGGTCCAATTATGGTTCAGGTGGAGCCTATCCCATTGGAACAGCTCCCTCCTTCCCCAATACTGGTGCCAATTTCTCATGATTTCAAACACACTTCTCCTAGAGCTACGTATTCCCTTTGCCAATTTGCACAGGGCTCAGGTTGTAATCCAGATTAAAATCTTTTTGGTTCTGCTTTTTAATTCAGTCCGTGGCTGCTCAAATTCCCTCAGCAAAACCTCCTTCCTTGTTCTACCTATGCTGTTGCTACACACATGGACCACTACAACTGGACCTTTACCCTCCCACTACAAATTCTCTGCTGGTCAGATATGATGTCCCAAACCCGGGCACCATGCAGGCAACACAGTCTTCGGGACACTCTATCCTAGCGACAGAGAACTTTGCCTGTTCCCCCGACTATACTATCTCCAATTACCACCACATTTCTCTTCTCTCTCTCCTCCCCCCCCCCCCCACCTTAAATGGCTCCCTGACTACGATGCCACAGTTAGGTTGTTCATCTTCCTACTGACCCCACTCTCATCCACACAGGGAGCAAGAACCTCAGATCTGTTGGACAAGCTCAAGGGCTGATGCTCCTCTAGCAGCGTTTCTTGGATCCCACTACCCTCACTCACAGTCACACCCTCTTGTCCCAGGCCACAGACTGAATTTGAGGCAACTAATCCAATGTGTGAATAACTCCTGAAACAGAGCATGCAGGTAACTCTCTCCCTCCCTGATGTGCCACAATGTTTGAAGTTCAGATTCCAGGTCGTCAGCTTTGAGCCCGAGTTCCAACACTTGTTGCAGATGTGGTCACCAAGAACCACAATGGGGTCCCACATCATGCAGTTACAGCACGTCACCTGATCTTGCATCATCCCTACTTTATTTAATTAGCTGCAATTTATTGACTTTTTATTCAACCACGACAAAAGCCTTACCTGCTACTCCTCGCCAAAGCCTTGTTCCCATTCCCACAATGGTCCACTCTCACAATGGCTGCCCTGCTTTGACCCGGCTTTACTTTTATTTGCTCTTGCTAATGAATAGCGAATCGATTGGTCTGCCGCTAATGCACTAAGCCCTGCAAAACGCTCCTTTTTAAAACTTATCTCCCCGACCTGTGCGAAGCATTCTCTCTCTCTGCGTGAATTGATTGGTCCACTGCTAATGTAAGCTGTAAAGTTGGAAAGCTGGGTGGCAGAATGGTATATGGAATTTAATCCCAACAAGTGATGCACTTTAGAAAGTGGGACAGATGCAGTAAACAGTAGAGTACTATGGAATGCTGATGAGCGGAGTTAAGTCCTTAGGTCCCTTAAAGTGGCATGACAGGTCAATCGTATTAATAGTTAGATTCATATGCCTGCACACAGAAGAGTTGGATATTATAATGGAACTGTACAAAGTACTTGTCAGTCCTGCCGAAGGGTTTCGGCCAGAAATGTCAACAATATTCTTTTCTATACATGCTGCCTGGCCTGCTGAGTTCCTCCAGCATTTTGTGTGTGGTGCTTGGATTTTTAAACATCTGCAGATTTGCTCTTGTTTGTGATTAAAGTACTTGTCAAGCTGCACTTGGGAATATTGTTAGCAGTTCTGATTGCACTACTGAGCTGGGAATGAGTTCAGAAGAGCTTCACCAGGATGTTGTTGGATTGGAGGACTTTAGTTATGGGGAAAGATTGCCAGAAGTGGTGGTGAAATCAGATATCACTTCAGTGATGAGAGGCATTTAGACAGGCTAAAGAGATTTGTGCAGATAGCCAAAAAAATTCATTATGTATGTGATGAGCTAAAGGGCTCTTTTCTTTGCTGTACAAATCAATGACTAACTGGAAACCATCTTTCACCAGAATAACAACAGTATTAATGCATCAAAATAGCAAGGGCGTTTATAATATTAAATGTTTCTAATTCCATGAAATTGTAAATATAATCATTGCAGTTTGAATTTCAAAACATAATTGCATTCATATTTGCTTGCATTCTGATAACATCTTGAAAGTAACAATCAATACATCTGTCAAAGTAATAAAAAAAGAAATGCCAGAAATGTGCAAACTGATCAATTAGAACCTGCAGAGAGAAAGGATTACATTGCATATTACCTTCTATTCGGTATTTTTTTACTTTCATGTCCTTTAATCTACTGTGATATATTAATACCAATGTGGATTCAAAATAACAATGTAACAAAGAAGATTAAACTATGGATTACTCATTCCTTTAAATAAATATTGTGCATTTCCTGCCTTAACACACAGTGGGCATAAGCAATCACAATTTCACAATCCACCTACAACTTTTGAGGAAATTACAGGCAGGAGAGACTAAGGAAAGTCAGTAGATGTTGCTTACTTTGATATTCAGAAGCCCTTTGACAAGGTGCTGCACATGAGTCTGCTAAACAGATAAGAGCCCATGGTATTACAAGAAAAATACCACCATGAATAGAAGATGGACTGACTGGTAGGAGGGATAAACAGGGTCCTTTCTGGTTGGCTGCCAGTGATTAGTGATATTTTGCAAGGGTTAGTGTTGGGAATGATTCTTTTCACCTTATATGTCAATGATTTGGATGACAGAATTGGTGGCATTGTGGCCAAGTTTGCAGATAATATGAAGATTGGTGGAGGGGCAGGTAGTGTTTGACCAGGGAGCCTGCAGAAGAACTTAGACAGGTTAGGAGAATGATCGAAAAAAAGGTGCAGATGGAATATAATGAGGGAAAGTATATGGTCAGGCACTTTGTTAGAGGAATAAATGCACAGACTGTTTTCTAAACAAAGGGAAAATTCAGAAATCAGAAGTGCAAAGGGACTTGAGAGTCCTCTGCAAGATTCCCTAAAGGTTAATTTGCATGTTGATTTGGTGGTATCAAAAGCAAATGCATTCATTTCAAGAGGACTTAAAGTGGACTCAAAAGGAAGGATATAATACTGAGGCTTTATAATGCATTGGTCAGATTGGACTTAAGAGTATTGTGAGCAGTTTTGGAAAGAATGGCTGGCGTTGGAGGGGGTCCAGAGGAGGTTCATGAGAATGATTCTGGAATTGAAGGGGTTATCATATGAGCAACGTTTAATGTCTCTGGGCCTGTATTCGCTGGAGTTTAATAGAATTGGGGAGGGGGGGATCTCTCATTGAATGAGGAAGATTAGTTGAATGAGGCAGATACTGAAAGACCTAGAGGATGTGGAGAAGATGTTTCCTGTAGTGGGAGAGTCTATGACCAGAGGGCACAGCCTCAAGAATAGAGGGATACCCCTTTAGAATAGGGATAAGGAAGAATTTCTTTAGCCAGGAAGTGGTGAAACTGTGGAATTCATCACAACAGATAGCTGTGGAGACCGTCATTAGGTATGTTTATAGCTGAAATTGTCAGGCTCATGATTATTAAGAGTATCAAAGGTTAAGAAGGCAGGAGAACAATGGTGAATGGGTTAATAAAATAGCCATGATGAAATGGTGGTGCAGACATGATAGAGGCAAGTGTCTATCTGCTCCTATATCTTATGGTCTACCTTCCAAATAATAATGAAAAACAAAATATGTAACATTTAAGTGCTTCATTACCTTTTTCTGATCTTCACCTACTGAAGACGACAAAGTTGGCTGCTGTAGCAATATAGGCAGATCAAATCTTCTGACTGGCTCATGGCTCACACTACTTACAGCAAAATGCTGTAAAAACCTGTAAGCAAGATAACTTTAAAATGTCTAGTTTCCAGTATTGGTCCAATTAACATGTTTAGATTCTTGACTGGTCAGGACATGAAGGGATACGGGGAGAAGGCAAGGAGAATGGGCATGAGAGGAAAATTGGATCAGCCATGATGAAATGGCCTACTTTTGCTCCTATATCCTATAGCTTAAAATTGAGCCAAGATTATTGGACTATCATCCATAATTTGGACTATCATACCATTACCCAGCCAACACACTTTTTGTCCCTCTTCCCTCCGGGAGAAGGTTCAGGAGCTTGAAGATTCGTACAGCCAGATTTGGGAACAGCTTCTTTCCAACTGTGATAAGACTGCTGAATGGATCCTGACCTGGATCTGGGCCGTACCTTCCAAATATCTGGACCTGGCTTGCACTACCTTACTTTCCCTTTTCTATTTTCTAATTATGATTTATAACTTTTTTTTTAAGTTTTTAAAGTTTTTTTATAGTTTTTTTAAAATTATGTTTACTTCAATTTTTACTTCAGGGAGCGTGAAGCGCAGAATCAAATATCGCTGTGATGATTGTACGCTCTAGTATCAATTGTTTGGTGACAATAAATAATTTATTTCTGGTGCTTATTTTAATATTGGCAAACTTTAAGAATGTAAATCATTTAAAAACATAACTCGTAAGTTTGTGTTCAATTACTATGTATTTTACTGTAAAAGATGATATATTTTGGGTTAGAAAAAGCCTCATGGGACATGGAAAGACAGCAAGAATATTGTATTAAGGTAGATGTTCAACCTTTATTGGATTGAATTGCAAAATAATTTTGAAACAACGAATATACTGTACTCTTATTTCTTAATTCACAGGCCAAACAAAATGGATGTTTCTTAGTCGCATATAAAATATGATAAGGGCATTTTAAATCAAATGAGATTTAGTATCTTTGTAGAAAAAAAATAGGTTACTCATAAGGTGAAAAGAAAAAAAAAACATCAAATTACCAGAGTAGGTATGGGTTATTCAGTGATGCTGAAAAGAACACTTACTCATCAAGTCCTGGTATATCAGCACTGAATCTTTTTAAGTGGCTCCATCCTTCATCTCTTGCTCTGGATTGGACTTCATAAACCTTTTCCAGATTGCAATGTCTGTTAAAGAAGTGTAGCACCCTAATGAATAAAAGGGCCATTCTGACAAAGCTTCAATTTGCAATTTAAAATAATGACTTCAGCAAGAATAGTATTTTCAGTATTAATGGATTACAATGATAAATTAAACATTACATTAAAGGTAATGAAATTATAACTTTAGAGAAAAAGTCATTACACCTAACCTTTTGCTGACAATTCTAAAGAACCACTGGTGATCTCCAATTAGAGGGTCAATTCATATGCCAGAATGAGAGGCAGAGATGAAATATAGTCCAGATGTCAGGTATCACTGCATTGGGATGTTCTGCTCCTCAACTTGGCACTCAAAAGAATTCAGGGATGAAATATGTACATATTGAACTTTCCATCCAGATAATTAATTTTACATCAGGGCAGTCGGCTTACATGGATATGAACGGAATTGTCAACATTGAGGAAAAGGTCAGTGATTTTTTAAAATTTGATCTCATGATGTTTTAATTAATTTTAAGTACTTTCAAACTTTTGAAGTAAATGTACCATTTTAACTTTTATTTTTAAAAACAATTTAATCAATGTTAACTCAATGGCCTCCAAGAGAAGCGCATGTTCAAAAGGCCATCGAGGAATTTCCAGGGCAGGATTTTAGTGTCCATCAGTTAAAGTCCAACCCACCTTTCAGAAATACTGTGGAATGTGACCCTTAATGTATCTGCATCTTTTGTGCAAAATACAATTACTCAAATCCATTGTAGTGAAAACACAGTGGTTAGGGGTGGGAGCAAAACTGACAAAGAGTTTTCAACCTTAACTAGTAATTTAGTTTCTCTTTTCACAAATGATGCCCGACTGGCTGAGTGCTTCCAGCATTTTATGTTTTATTTTCAAACTTTCAATTCACAGCTTTGATTTGATTAGAGTTATACATTTCACATTCAAGCACTATTTGGAAATCCACCCAACGAACAGCACTGCCATTCAATAGTGCTAGATATTGTAACAATAATAACAGTTGATCATACATTTTGCAAATAAGAGAATATACACTAGTATTATATGGAGAAGTTAAGCAGAAAGATGGATCACTTACATCTACTACTGAATATTGTCCATTACAATGAGTTATATAATACACTGCAAGACAAATGATGCTGAAATCTCAGAGGTTTCACAAAGAGATATTTTATCTCAGCTGAGAGTTCAAATAGATTGATCAATGCCAATCTATTTTGATCAGATGATGATGTGCACACTTGATATATATTTGAACATGGGATTTAATTGTGGAGTACGCAGCCATAAATTTTGGAAAGATTTAGTGGTGTTCATCACTCTGACATTACAAATGAGGATGCAAGATAATAGGGTCAGCAGGAAAGACCAGGCATAGTTATCAGAAAAGTAAGTGCATCTCACAAAGAGAATTGTTAATACTGACATTTCAAAGGAAGAAGTCTTGTGAAACAAGAAAATAAAGAAATGCCATATTGCCACAGGTGTGATGTTATGTCAACCATTTTCAGCTATCATCAACAATCCAACTCTATTAGAATCAACATTAACTGCCACAGAATCAAAGTAGGGTTATAGCACAGAGTTTTCTCCACAAACTTGCATGTTTCTCTATCATATATCTATCCAACTCCCTTTTCAATGACATCACAGAATTTGCCTTCACTGAAACTGTAGGAAAAACACTCCAGATTCCAACCACAGAGGACAATGTAGTTTTTCCTCACACTTCTTTCCCTTCTCTTTCCCTTTATATAATACCTGTGATCTTCAGTCCTATCTCCCATATTTTCAAGCTTTATTTCTCTGTTTTATTCAGTTCATGAAAGCAAGAAATAGGAAGGTACTATTTTGATGCTTCCAGATCCAAAACGTGCATTCTTATGGTGATTTTTAGAGGAATCAACAGTTATTCACTTCCTGTGGTGTAAAGATCAAAGGCAAAGTACTGACTGGTGATAAACAGCAAAATACCATGGTAGCATATGTTCTGGATTTATAGAAGTCCATTGTCCAGGATAGCAATATAGTGTGGTTATTGTTTATTTCAGCAGCCTCTCCCTTTGGCAATACAATTAAGATCCCACTAATACAACCCAAGTGTACAACATTCAACAATACTTACCAGTTCAGTAAGCAGGCAACAATTACCTTCATCACAAAAATTTCCATGTGGTAATCCTAACAGCCGGTCTTGGCTCCTACCCAGTGATTTCCTAAAGTTGTCCTTGAGACAAATCATGCTCCAGTACTCTCTGCCACAGCCATCAAAGCAGATAAAGCTGTGTGCAACTGTAACCAGACAGCAGATTCTGAGGATCCCTCCAACTGCCACAATGGACTTTGATATTATGCAGCAAAACTATTTAACTCATAAATGTTTTACCAAAGTTATTTTAAGAGTTTGAAAGAATCAAAATCACTAAAATAAAAAGTAAAAATGGAATCATCTTAAAACATATTTAAGCAATAGAAATTAATCTGACAATTCCTCAACTCAACATAATTAAGCTTCATCCCCAAGTCCAGCAGCTGAGAAAGCAATGAAGTCCATTCACTTCTGTGCCACAATGTGCAGGCAATGCATCGAAAAAGTCCACAGTATTTTTTTAAACCAGAGTTTTACCACAATATGATCCAACTATCCAACTTATGAAAGCATTAATAATCAGTTGTAAAAAAACTCAAAAGATGCAAATGAAAATAAGCAAATAAGTAAAACGGTATTATACATTCTGTTTCATTCTAATCATTGAAGATCTTTTAATTAAATCTTACAATTTTTTCTGTTCCTCCGATAATTGGTCCCTCTGACAGACATTCAGTGCAATTCCAGATTTTCCCATCTTTTGCCATGTAGACATCACCTGAAATGTGAAAACCAATTTTAATCCTAATGTAATGAAGTAAAAGTATGCATTACAGCTTAATCACACCCTTCTGAGAATGTCAGATAGGACATTATAAAAGCAAAAATGTTATCTTTATCTAAAATTCTTTAGCAGCTGGGTCTATGATAACTGAGCATCCAAAGTACAAAAAGAACTAGTTCTGATGCCTTGCTTTAAAAAAAAATCTGACAATGTACATTGGCTACAGAAAAAAAAATTAACAGAAACAGAATCTATATACACTATCTACAGTAATTCTTCATCCATCAACACATAAAAATGCTTCAGTTTACTTGTTTTCTTTTGACCAGCTATTTAAATTAGAAGTATCAGACCTTTAAAATGTTTAAGATGCTGAATTCATCATCCCTAAGCTGATGTTTATCACATCTTCCATTCAATCTGCATGATATTATACATTCAGTATACCAGTTATCTTGTGCACCATTGTCTTTCTCAGAGTACATAGAAAGAAACAAGTACAGAACACTTTGGCCTGTGATATCTGTGCCAAACATATACCAAATTAAATTAATCCCTTCTCCCTGCACACAATCCACATCCCTGCAAAGTCATGTTCAGAAAACTTCTAGCCCAGATGGTACCTCTGGACGTGCCCTCAGATCCTGTACAAATCAGCGGGGTGGGTGGGGAGGGGAGATATTTGCAGATATTTTTAAACTTCCCTCCACTCCACTTTGTTGTTCCCATTTTCTTTAAGACTCCAGTCATCTCAGTACCTACAACCACTGCCCAGTGCCTCCAACATTCACCATCATGAAATACTTCCAGTGGCTGGTTTTTGCAGGCATTGACTGCACAGCCTCCCAGACAACTTCAACACAATGCAATTTGCCTGCCATTTAAACATATCCATATGGACGTCATTCCGCTAGCCCTATACTCATCTCTGGAGCATCTGGACAGTAAAGAGACCTATATCAGGCTATTTTTTTTAATTGACTACAGCTCTGCATTCAATACTGTAATTCCAAACAAACTCATCAACAACTCCCTTTGTAACTGGATACTCTTACTTCCAACAGACTGCAATAAGCAAGGATAAGCAGCAACATCTCCGCCACTATTTGAAACACTGGTGCTTCACACAGTTCCCTCTCTATTCCTATACACTCATGGCTAACTGGCCCAATTCAGTTCTAACTTCATCTGCAAGTTGACACCTTACAGGGCTGTATCTCACATAAAGGAGAGCCAGAATATAGGAAGGAGATACACAGCTTAGTAATATGGTGTCATGATAATCACCTTTCCCTTGAGACCATCAAAACAAAAGAGCTAGTCAGAGAGTTCAGGAATTAGGCAGGTGATATGTATACTCCTGTCTACATCAACAGTGTCAATGTTGAGACGGTCAAGAGCTTCAAGTTTTAGGAGTGAACCTCACCAATAGCCTGTCCAGTTCTAACCATATAGACACCAGGAGCCAAAGCAAATTTGGCATGTCCCCTTTGACCATGACCAGTTTTTATTGATGCACAGAAAACATCTTACCCACTTTCCTAACTGCTCTGCATATAACCACAAAAAATTGCAGAGAATACATTTCAGCATATTGTGGAAACCTGCCTCCCTCTATGGACTCTGTCTACACTTCTTGCTGCCTCAGTAAAACAGACAGCATAATCAAAGACCCCACTCACCCTGCACATTCTCGCTTCTCCCCTCTTCCATCAAGGACATGATACAAAACCTGAAAGCATTCACCACCATACTCATGACAGCTTCTACCTTACTGTTATCAGGCTATTGAATGGCTTCCTAGTATGACAGAGTGGACTCTCAACCTCATAATTTACTTTGTTATGACCTCTCACCTTATTGTTTACTTGTGTAATGTTCTTGTTCATTTTTTTTACTGTTATGCTGCATATATTTCTTTTTGGTTTTGTAAGAGAAGCTTGTTTGGGTTATAGATAAAGATAAGGGATGATGTGGAATGTGTGCCATCCAATTAGCAGGTGGTTTTCTTCGTGAGGGACAATAAGGTCAGGCTTGTTTGCTTTGTGTTCCGTGTGAGAGGAACTGGTCATATCACACTATCCAGTGGGAGACCCATTTGTTTGTGATGGATTGTGAGCGGCATTTGGAAGGTAGTGCGGGCGTACACGTTGACAGGCTCAGCACGTGAGTGACAGAGAAGTTCAAGTGGAGCTCCAACTTGTGCACATTTGACTGCTTAATTAGAATGAGACCTTTTCTTTTTGTTTTCTTCCCTAACCCTTCAGTTAAGATTCATAAATATAACTCCTTTAATTGTATGCAGTGTACTGTCTGTTATTTCGTGGCACCAATTTGTAACAGGGTAGCAAATTACGCAGCATCCACACAAACTGGGGTTGGGGTGGGAGAGTGCTTTAATCTCACTAGTTTGTCAGGGCTGGAGGTTGGCTTCCCTAGACTTGCACAGTCAAGGAAACCATATAACCATATAACAATTACAGCACGGAAACAGGCCATCTCGGCCCTTCTAGTCCGTGCCGACGCTTACTCTCAAAAAACCAGGGTGCTTCATTGTGGGGGTATTGTCGAAATAGATTTCGTTGGATGCTGTGTGATCTTGCTGAGCATTGATCCAGTGGTCTGTATTCTTAAATGCGTTTTAAACTATTGCTCAGTAAAGTATTGCTCAGTATGTGGTTATGGATGCTGCAGGGGTAGAGTTGAGGTCTAATAAAATGGCGGCCAAAGACTTTGTTTTAGTTCAGACAAGTGCTGATGTAACGGCAGTGGAAATGCCTAGGCTATAAGGGCCCCAGAAGAGGTGGGGGCCATGGGCTGTCCATACTTTCCAGGAGGAGGAGAGCAGGCCGAATCACAAGCAGTCTCCCGTAGCTGGGGGCAGAGACTTCAAAGACAGGTTGCTCTCATTTCTGCGGAGCGAAGGAAAGGACTGGTCTGATTTGAAATGTCCAATGAGTGCCCCAGTGAAGAGAGACTTCTGAGTTGGTATCAACCCTTACCTCCCTGGCAAATAAATGGCCCAGTGCCCAGGCAGAGGATCCTAGCTATCAAAAGCTGAGAATGGTCTCTGGGGTGTAGCCCACCCCCAAGGGGGAACAGGAGTACAAGACTTGGGTAGAACAGACCTTTCAGATGTTAGATAAGTGGCAGTGCTCTGATGACATAACAGGACAGCAATTGGTTGAGAGTTTGAGAGGCCGGGCTGCTGATATCGTGACAACTGGAAAAACACTAAACCCGTTTGCTACCTCTGCAGCCTACATGCAAGTGCTAGAAAAGTGAACCAAACTCATGCTCAGAACCTTGGAGATCATCAAAAAGAGCAAGTGGAGTCAACATATTGGACATCTGCTACAGTACACGACATTAAGCTACTAGGTACTCGCCTTATTATCTGGTGTTTGGGCGCGAGGTAAAGTTGTGCATCAACCTGTTTTTGGACGTGAGGAAGATCTACTACCAAAGACTTATTTTAAGTATGTGTCAGATATGAGAAGGAAGCTGAATTAACTGAGGTTGCAATGCCAAGCAGAATCAAGGAAATAAGATGTATGATCAAAAGGTTAGGTTCTCCCAACTCATACCTGGAGACCGAGTCCTCATACCTGGGAAGCATAAGTTGGCTGACCACTAGGCGGCTATGCCCTATATACTGGAAAACTACAAGAGTTCCAAATGAAAACAAAGGATAGGAATGGGCCTGTCAAGATTCTCCATCAAAACTACCTTCCACCTCTGGTACAAGAGGTGTATTTTGATCCAGAGCCTGACCTGGACCCTATATCGAGTAAGAGGACTCTGCAGCAACCTGGAAAGACTGAAGGACCAGCAGCAGGAAAGATTAGACCGGCCCCCACCCCTGAATGAGATAAGGACTTGGAGGTTGAGGATATGGGAGGGTGGAATATGCTGCCTTCTGCAAACTCCACACTAACTGAGGAAGAGCTTCGCAACTCTTCTCAGGCTGAGGCAGGTGAAATCAAGGGGGACTATGTGTGGACAGGCAGGTTTGCAGCTGGACAACGGGGAGGCGCAAGGCTCGAAAGTAACTGCGAATGAAGCTGAGCTCAGTCAAGTGGCAGAGGAACCTGCGTTGCCAGAAGGCACAAGTAACAGACGGGGGAAGACCTCGCCATGTAGACAGAAGTATCCAAGTAGTGTCTGAAACTGAAGACGATGATGATGGGATATGGAGGTCTCAAACAGTCAGAAGACCCCCAGATAAGATGCTCTTTTGGAAGAGGACAGTGAGGCTTTGAGAGGAAGTGCGGCGGTGGCCATTTTCAAATTGTCCAATTGCGTCTCAGATCGGAGTTCTGAGAGGCGGGACTGCGCAGGCAAGTGAAGGAGGCCTGGGAAGGAGGGAAGATATAAAAAGAACGCAGCCTTAAGAAGCGGGCAGCGGAGTGCGCCAGGAGCAGAGTGTAGGGCTTGGGCTCAGGGGGCTTAGGCGGAAGAGGGCACAGTAGGCTTATCTTTTAGTCCTTGTTATTTTCAGTTATTCGGGAAGTATGAGTGTGAGGGCAGCTTGTTGTTCTCGGTGTCGGATGTGGGAGGTCCTGGAGTCTCCAAGCCTCCCGGACGTCCACATCTGCGAGAGGTGCACCGAACTGCAGCTCCTGAGGGACCGAGTTAGGGAACTGGAGCTGCAGCTCGATGACCTTCGCCTGGTCAGGGAGAGTGAGGAGGTGATAGAGAGGAGTTACAGGCAGGTGGTCACTCTGGGGCCATGGGAGGCAGATAGGTGGGTCACGGTCAGGAAAGGGAAGAGGCAGGTACTACAGAGTACCCCAGTGGCTGTACCCCTTGACAATAAGTACTCATGTTTGAGTACTGTTGGGGGGGGGGGGGGAACAGCCTACCTGGTGGAAGTGACAGTGGCCGGGTCTCCGGCACAGAGGACGGCCCTGTAGCTCAGAAGGGTAGGGATAGAATAAAGGGGACCATAGTAATAGGGGACTCGATAGTCAGGGGTTCAGACAGGCGGTTCTGTGGAGGTGATCGGGAGTCCCGGATGGTAATTTGCCTCCCTGGTGCCAGGGTTCGGGACGTTTCTGATCACGTCCAAGATATCCTGAAGTGGGAGGGTGAGGAGCCAGAGGTCGTGGTACATGCAGGTACCAATGACATAGGTAGGAAAGGGGAAGAGGTCCTAAAACGAGAGTATAGGGAGTTAGGAAGGCAGTTAAGAAGAAGGACCGCAAAGGTAGTAATCTTGGGATTACTGCCTGTGCCACGCGACAGTGAGAGTAGGAATGGAATTAGGTGGAGGATGAATGCGTGGCTGTGGGATTGGAGCAGGGGGCAGGGATTCAAGTTTCTGGATCATTGGGACCTCTTCTGGGGCAGGCGTGACCTGTTCAAGAAGGACGGGTTGCATTTGAATCCTGGGGGGACCAATATCCTAGCGGGGAGGAAATTTGAGGAAACTATGGGAGAGGAGGTTAGTTCACCAGTAGATCAAGTAAATAGACAGTGTGTGAGGGAGGAAAG
The DNA here is from genome assembly GCF_030144855.1 of Hypanus sabinus. NCBI lineage: Eukaryota > Metazoa > Chordata > Chondrichthyes > Myliobatiformes > Dasyatidae > Hypanus > Hypanus sabinus. The sequence continues at coordinate 179,192,572 of NC_082708.1, read as the reverse complement.
GCAGGTGATGGAGAAGGGATGCGCTCAGCCCGAAGATGTAGGGGAGAAGAAAGAAAAGGATAATAAATTTGAATGCATTCTTAGGGATGAAAAGAGAGGAGGAGGTGGAGAGTATCTTAAATGTATCTATTTTAATGCTAGAGGCATTGTAAGAAAGGTGGATGAGCTTAAAGCGTGGATTGATACCTGGAATTATGATGTTGAAGCTATTAGTGAAACATGGTTGCAGGAAGGGTGTGATTGGCAACTAAATATTCCTGGATTTAGTTGCTTCAGGTGTGATAGAGTAGGAGGGGCCAGAGGAGGAGGTGTTGCATTGCTTGTCCGAGAAAATCTTATGGCGGTGCTTTGGAAGGATAGATTAGAGAGCTCCTCTAGGGAGGCTATTTGGGTGGAATTGAGGAATGGGAAGGGTGTAGTAACACTGATAGGAGTGTATTATAGGCCACCTAATGGGGAGCGTGAGTTGGAAGAGCAAATGTGTAAGGAGATAGCAGATATTTGTAGTAAACACAAGGTGATGATTGTGGGAGATTTTAATTTTTGTCAAGGACCATGTGGCAGCCGCACCAATCGTGTGTGGTAGAGCGACGAAAGAAGAGGCGGCACACAGGTGCAGGAGCAAAGTTTAAAAGAGAGAGCATTGTGGGAACTCAGCTATAACCGGCACACCAATTGTGTGTTGGAGAGTAGGGAAGGTTTTGGCATAAAAGGGAAACACTATATAGCAGAACGGTCATCATCGGAGTAGTAGGGCTTTGACTCATTCAAGGTTCGGCGAAAGAAGGCTTCAGCGAGGTAAGTGGGTAAGTGGACTTCATTATTCCTTGGATTTTTTGAGGAATAGAGGGTTAGTTCTTTGCACTGGATGTCAGATGTGGGAATCCTGAAAATCTTCCAATCTCCCAAATGGCCACTTATGCACCAGGTGCACTGAGAGGCAGCTCCTGAGAGATGGTGTTGGGATTCTAGACCTGCAGCTTGAATACCTACATCTTATTAAGGAAAGTAAGCAGACGATAGATAGGAGCTACAGGGAGTTAGTCACCCCAAGGCTGCAGGAGTTAGATAAGTGGGTGACTGTCAGGGAAGGGAAGAGCTCAGATAGTAGAGAGCACTCCTGTGGCCATTCCCCTCAGTAATCAGTATCTCGTTTTGGATGCTGTTGAGGGGAGTGACTGACAGAGGACAAAATAAGAAGAAACTTTCAAATGGAAGAAGGGCACTACCATAGCTAACAAGTGAAGTCAGAGCCAAAGTAAAAGCAAAAGAGAGGGTATACAAGGAAGCCAAAGCCAGTGGGAAGATAGAGGATTGGGAAACTTGTAAAAACATGCAGAAGGAAACTAAAAAGGTCATTAGGAAGGAAAAGATGAATTACGGAAGAAAGCTGGTGACTAATATCAACGAAGACGCTACAAGCTTTTTTAAGTATATAAAGGATAAAAGAGAGTTGACGGTAGATGTAGGACCAATACAAAATGATGCTGGAGATATTGTAATGAGAGACGCAGAGATGGCAAATGAATCGAATGCACGTTTTGCATCATTCTTCACAGTGGAAGACATCTGCAGTAGACTGGAATTCAAGATTGCCAGGGAAGTGAAGTGTGTGCAATGAAAATTATGACTGAGAAGATGTTCAGGAAACTTAATGGTCTAAGGGTGGATAAATCACCTGGACCCAATGGAATGCACCCTTGGGTTCTGAAGGAAGTCGCTGGAGACATTAACGATGATATTTCAAGAATCGATACATTTGTACTGGATGACTAGAAAATTGCAAATGTTACTCTGCTATTTAAGAAGGGTGGGAGGCAATTAAAAGCCTGTTAGCCTGACATCAGTGGTTGGGAAGTTGTTGGAATCAATTGTTAGGGATGAGATTACGGGGTACCTGGAGGCACATGACAAGATGGCCAAAGCCAGCATGTTTTCCTGAAAGGAAAATCCTGCCCGACTAACCTACAGCAATTTTTTGAAAAAATTACAAGCAGGGTAGATAAAGGAGATGCAGCAGATGTGGTGCACTTGTATTTTCAGATGGCCCTCAACAAGGTGCCGCACAATCGGCTGATTAGCAAGATAAGAGCCCATGGAATTACAGGGAAAATTTTATCATGGGTGGAGTATTGGCTGAGAGTGGGAATGAAGGGATCATATACTGGTTGGCTACTAGTTACCAGTGGAGTTCCACAGGGGTCGGTGTTGAGACCACTGCTTTTTATGTTGCATGTCAATGATTTGGACTATAGGGTGAATGGATTTGTGGCTAAATTTGCCAATGATACAAAGATAGGTGGAGGAGCATGTAGTGTTTAGGAAACAGAGAGACTTAGATAGTTTAGGGGAATAGGCAAAGAAGTGGCAAATGAAATACAATGTTGGAAAGTGCATGGTCATGTACTTTGGTGGAAGAAATAAACAAGCAGACTATTATTTAGTTGGAAAAGAGAAATCAAAATGCAGAGATGTAAAGGGACTTGGGAGTCCTTGTGCAGGATACCCTAAAGGTTAATCTCCAGGTTGAGTCAGTGGTGAAGGCAGAAAATGTAATGTTGGCATTCACTTCTAAAGGTATAGAATATAAGAGCAAGAATGTGATGTTGAGTCTCTATAAGGTACTCGTGAGAACACACTTGGGAGTATTGTGTGCAGTTTTGGGCTCCTTATTTTAGAAAGGATTCACTGACATTGGAGAGGGTTCAGAGAAGATTCACAAGAATGATTCCAGGAATGAAAGAGTTACCTTATGAGGAATGTCTGGCAGCTCTTGGGCTGTATTCCCTGGAGTTCAGGAGAATAAGGGCGGATCTCATAGAAACATTCCCAATGCTAAAGGGCCTGAACAGATTAGATATGGCAAAGTTATTTCCCATGGTTTGAGAGTCTAGGACAAGAGGGCATGACTTCAGGATTGAAGGACGTCCATTTAGAATACAGATGTGGAGAAATTACATTAGTCAGAGATCGGTAAATCTGTGGAATTTTTTGCCACAAGCATCTGTGGAGGCCAAGTCATAAGGTGCACTTAAGGCAGAGATAGTTAAGTTCTTGATTAGCCAGGACATCAAAGGGTATGGGGAGAAGGCAGGGGAGTGGGGATGAATGGAAGAATTGGATCAGCCCACGATTGAATGCCGGAGCAGTCTCGATGGGAATGGCCTACTTCAGCTCCTATACCTTAAGGTCTTATGGCCTCTCCATGTTAAACAAGTCACATACAAGTATTCTGCATTAAGGGAATAACCCCTTAAGGAGATCATACTCAACTCGAGTGACCACACTACTACTCCATTTGCAGCCTAACCAATGTGTTACATAGCTAAATCATGAATTGCTTGCTTTAATACTAAATACCCGATTGATGAAGGCAAGCACACCATACACCTTCTTTATCTACCTGAGAGTATACTAATCTACTACTGAAAGACTTACTTTTGACTGCACACTCATTAAATCTGAAGTTGTTCAAAACTCTGCTGCCCAAATGCAGTTTGCACCAAATCTTATTTACCCATTCCCCATGCAGTTTTGGCCAACAGTGAATGATATTTAAGCATGGCCTCAATATTTCATGTCCATCTGTATCTTTGCAGTTTGTTTTAAAAACTGAAAAAAAAACAATACATACCCTCCAACAAATCTGGTTTCTTTTATATCGCCAAATTTAATCACTCCAACAACAGCAACCATGTTCTCAGCTGCTAAAGCCCCTAAATCTCTTGAAATCCCTTCCTAATCCTTTTGCTTCTTTGTAAACAGATCTTATTAATGATCTCTTTCACTAAGTCTTCTAACATCTGCCCCAAAAGCTCCTTGTATGGCTCAGCATTGATATTATTCTGTCTGTTAGAAATGCAATGCAATTCATAATTTTTAAAGTAAAATATATGAAAATAATACCAAATTGTTATCAAAGCACAATGATGACAGAACAGGAAACTATTTACCTTCAAAAGTATGGACTTACCTGGGAGTAAAAGGATTTATAAAGTTTCGAGCCTGGCATAAGTGCAAACACTAGGCAATTTGAGGCTGTGTGTAAATGAATGGGCAGATGGGGAAGCAACGATTTCTTGTATTCAATGATAAGGATAGCAACCACACCTGGAGAATTCTGAGGCAAAAAAAAAGTTCATGTTAAACTCACTTTTAAAACTTTCTTAAGGCAGAACTTCGATTTGTTTCACTGAGTTTATCAAAAGAGGAAGAATGAAATACAGAACACTCAATGAAAGTATTAAAATAAAAACTCAGCAGGGGAAAAAAATCATTACAGCTTTGTCCTAACTCTTTTATTAAATATATTCTATTTGTCATTGATTAGAAGTTATGGAGTACTACCTGTTCACCAGTTTGATTTGTTAATGGCAAAAGTGAGGAAATAATATCCATTTAGTCAATTGCTTTGGGATTCTGTCAGCTGAATTCCGAGAGAAATAGAAAACATGTACCGTCCCAAATCATGCATTTAAGCACATGCAACTGAGAAATGACAATACATGACTTTCATCCAAAATTCACAATGTTCTGATATGGTCTTTTACCGTCACGATTGTCTCCTATCACTAGTGCCCTGTCTGAATGCACCCTTCCCCATCTCAGTCTCAGAGCCAGTTATACTGCCAGAGACCTGATTTCAGTGGCACTAACCACTGAAAGAATATCCCAATCCATGGTTTCTAAAATGGTACTCCTGTTGTGAGGGGTAAAGCCACAGAAAACCCAGTACTGACTACTCCCCTACTTTTACTAATGGCCAGCCATCTATCTGAAGCCTTAAGTAAGACAACTTCAGTGAAAGTCTTGCCCAGGTCCTTCCTGGTTTTAGAGGTCATAAGTTTGAAAGATATTAGCAAACCAGAAATCAACACTCCTGTTCAAAGAAAATGGGAAGGAGAAAACAGGAAACTAAATAACTTTAACCTGTAAACAGATGACAGAAAACTATTGGTAATCATTATTATGGAAATGGAACATTTCACTCTATGAGTAAGAGTGTATTTCGATTACACATAGAGTCAGTATAATACAGCATGGAGACAGGCCCTTCACTCCATCACTTTCTTAGGTTGTGGGAACAGTTCAGTCCATCACAACCTATACACTCACTTTCAAAGACTCTTCATCTCATGTTCTTGATATTTATTGTTTACTTATTATTATTATTATTGTTATTATTATATTCCGTTTTTATTTGCAGTTTGTTTTTTTTTTGCATATAAGTTTAGGGTGCAGTCTTTCATTTACTCTGCATAAAAACACGGAAAACCTTCAGCACAATACAGGCCCTTCAGCCAACAAAGCTGTGCCAAACATGTCCTTACTTTTGAAATTACCTAGGGTTACCCACAGCCTTCTATTTTTCTAAGCTCCATTTACCTATCCAGGAGTCTCTTAAAAGACCCTATCGTATCCGCATTATTCTATTGTGATTCTACTGTGAATACCTGGAAAAAAATGAATCTCAAGATTGTATACTATAACATATATTTACTTTGAATTTCAGCTCAACTGGTCCACGCCAACAACGGCATCCTCTGCTGGACCCAACTGCCCCCATTCAGCCCCTCCCCTTTGTACCAAAACTACACCATACTCCAGGAGTCATTCTTATAAATCTAATCAGCCACTGGGACTAGATTACGCTGGAAACCTATGTTCAATCTACACTTTTTCTGGGGCAAGTAAGGGTTAAAGATGGCTCTTACCCCATCATAGTACTTTAATGCAGCCGCATGATTCTTTGAAATTATCATGCTTCCAGAGCGAGGATGAATAAATAAGATGCCTTCAGAAAAGATGAACAGTTTACCTAAAATTAAAAAACATGTAAATTACTGAAATAGTCTTACAATTCCATGATCTTAGAAGTCTTCAGCTACTCAATTACTTCTTAGCAAGTGTTAACAAACATTTTACATCAAAGTGTCGATATTCAAAGGTTTAGCTGATGTCTTAAATGTGAGGAAGGAGGGAGAACAGGCAAAGCAGCTTTGGGACAAAAACCTTGAAATTATGGCTTTAGCATCCAAAGACACACTCATCAATGGAAAAGCTAGGAAAAACATACATCCACAAAAAGCTAAACTTAAAGAACTGGAAAAGATGTAAATTTAAAAAGGGTAAGGCAGTAGTGGAAATAGGATACGGTTGGAATGGAAGCTAAAATGCATCACCACACATTAGGTTAGCAGGTGAATCAATGGTGAGTGTTAAAATAAAGTGGCAGCATCTTCTACAAACTCAAACTTATAGAAGGAAGAATGACAGATGGGTGAAAAATAAATCAATCAAAATATATTATTTGATAAGCATCATTTCCCTCTTTATGGGTGGGCTCACACAGAGCTAAACAGGTATGCTTATAGAGGTAAAGTTGATTAGGAATGGTGAATATGGATAAAGATTAAAAGCATCCCCTTCACATGCCTATATTGTTCAACCTATTCACATTCAAAGTAGATGTCCAAATATTCATGCTTTTTAGGAAAAATGACTGAATATATTCACAGAAAATCTATCACTATTCACACTTTACACCTTTTATTGCTAATTCTGTTACTTATAATAATGCAGAATGAGCCCAGTTGGTCAACAGGGTCCACAAAGGCACACAGGGTTGTAATCCCAATATTTTCCAACATCTCTAGAACTTTTGTTTTAGACAAATTAATTATGTTACCTTCTTCTGGTCTAGCAACTGGACTGCCAGAATAAAGATAAGCAGAGTCTCCTCCTAAGAGCAAGGTACCCAATAAATGTTTTTCCAGCTGAAAATAAAGAAAAATTATTTTAAAAGTATACCATTATCCAAGGTTCCAGATCTCTTGACTAAGAAATTGCTCTGTTATAATGCCCAATTTGATTTTATACTCCAAGCAAGCACAAATTACATAGCAAATATTCAAATTATTTTGCAAGGCACATACCATACCTGTATTAGAAGATTACAATACCTGGATAGTTCCCTTCAAATCTACATTCTATAAATAACAAATATACTTTCTTGTTCAGGAATTAGCCAAGTGAATCTCCTTTGACCTGACTCCTTTGATACTATTTCTTTTCTTAGGTAAGGGAACAAAACTATTCACTATACTCCAGATTTGGTCCCACCAATATGCTGCACAACATTAACAGAACTCTTCTATTTTAAAATTCTAACCTCTTTGCAATAATGGCCTTTCAAACACTATTGCTGTAAGAGCACCACAATGTAGGATACTTTTGTAACTGCCCATTATTGATCTAAAGATCAAAGGATCATTCTGCTTTAATATATTCTGCATTCTGTACAATGCTTTAAAAATAGCATGTATATGAAAATCACTTCCCAAACAAAAGAGGTCCACCATAATTTGTCATTTCAACGCACACCAATTTCCAGCAAAGTATTAGTATAAAAGCATCAGGTTTAAGCTGAATATAGAGGTGTCACAAAATGGAGATAGAAGAGGTGTTATCCCACATCTGCTTCAATCATGACCTTCATTACTGTCTACATGGGATTTGTCTAGTTTCCCACCACATCCCAAAAACATTTGGATAGGTAGATTAGCTAACTGCTATAAACTGCCCCTGACATCTAGATGTGTTGCAGAACTTAAAGCAAGGGTAGGATTAGTTTGAAAATTGATGTTTGATGGTCTGCTTAAGAGTCTGTTTCTTTGCTGAATCTTTTTACAGTACATCTTTATTAGAACACAGAACATTACAACACAGTGCCGACCTTTTAATATACTCAAGATCAATCTACTCTTCCCTCTGGCATAGCTCTCCAATTTTCTATCATCCATGTGCCTATCTAACAGTTTATTAAATGTCAATGATGTATCTACCTCTATCAGTAACCCCGGCAGCATATTCCGCGCATCCACTTCTGGGTGTAAAAAAAAAACACAAAATTCTGATATTTCCCCCATATACTCTCCTCCAATAGTAAAAGTATGACCCCTTTTATTCACCATTTCTGTCCTGATAAAAGGTGTCTAGCTATCCGCTCAATCTACACCTCTTATAGTCTCTTACACCTCTATCAAGTCATCTCTCATCCTCCTTGTACAACTACTTTTGATTTTGGTGCAAGTGAAGCATCCAACACAAAAACACAAGCTTGAAAACTGAAGAAGAACCGAAAACATTTTCAGAAACAATGAGAAAAAAGGGACAAATAAAGTTCAATATAATTTATTAATTTATGCAGATTCTTGTACTAGTACAAAATGTGTTAGAAGAAATGCTCCATTTGCAATCATATTTCACATGATTCAGGTAGCACAATTAAAAAGTTCTGTTTTGCATAAACAAGTACTGACTACATCTCATGATCAAATTTTGAAAAGTTTTGTTTTATTAACCATACATAAAGCAACATATTTTCAGGGACTTCAGTGTTCAAAATGTTCTCAAATGTCTACAAAGGAAACTTTTTGAAGGAACATGATGGAACAAATTTATTAAGAGCAGAATGTAGGTTATGGAACTGCTGACTGGATGTTTTTAGGTAAACACTAAATTTGGGATAAAGACTTTGCCCAATACAACTGATAAAACAAAAACAGAAAATAACCAATAAGATGAAAAACTCAAATTTCAGCAGAATACAGAAATAGATAAATAAAATTGTATTGTCAAAGCAATGTTTAAAAAAAAACAGCTACAGAGTTTAAATGCATAAGATTCTAAAATCAGATTGTAAAATTGGAAACTACAGTTTATTTTTCTTAAATTTTGATCTATTGGGATCTTGTTTAACTCATAGTGGCCACTAAACAGGCATTAATAAAAATGGAAGTCTGAATGTTCTGTAGTGAAGCATAACCGAGAATCTATTATCAAAAAGTAGATCTGATTATTTGGCCACAAAATGGAGATACAACATTGCAAGGGAATCTTTCCATTATTCCTACCACTGTTCACAATTAAAATCTGCAATATCCATGTCATTGTGGCAAACCTAACTTTCTATTTAGAAAAAAGAATTCAATTTATAACTAAGCACTTGGAAACAAAGGCAAAGATGTACAGTACCTTTAGTATCTGCTGTGCTTCTTCTGACAGTTTCACCTCAGCATCTTCAACCTTACAAAGACACACAATTTTGGTTATGAATAACTTCTCAGAAATTCCAGTTTATCAACATTAAATTACTGATTATATAATTATCTCCACATTCAAAAGAACATTCTCTGTAACTTCCACCATTTCCAGAGGGATCCTACCACCAAACACATTTTTACCTTTCCCCCAACTCTCCACTTCCCACAGGGATCGTTCTCTCCTTGATTCCCTTGTCCATTCATCCCTTCCAGCACTCATCTCTGCAAGCGACCAAAAAATTGCTGCACCTGCTAATGCAGCCTCCTCGACACAGGTGAGACCCATCATAAACTGGGCGACCGCTACATCGAGTATCTACACTCCATCCACCAAAAGCGGAACTTCCTTGTGGCCATTCCGATTCACATCCCCATTCCGACCCATCAACCCATGACCTCCTCTGGTACCAAGATGAGGTCACCCTCAGGATGGAGGAGTAACACCTCATATTCTGTCTGGGTAGCCTCCAACCTGGTGACATGAATATTGATTTCTCCTTCTAGCAAAAAAAGAATTCCCCTTCCCCACATGCTCTATTCCACACTTCTGATCTTTTACCTGTTCTCATCTAAATTCCCCCTGGGTCTCCTCCTCCCCTTTCTCTTATGGTCTATGTTCTGCTCATATCAGATTTGTTTTTCTCCACCTCTTGACCTTTCCCAACACTTGGCTTTACACCTCATATTCCAGCTAGCCTCCTTCCCCTCTCCCACCTTTTCATTCTGGCATCTTCCCCCTTCCTTCTCAATCCTGAAGAACAATCTCAGCTACATAATGTCAACTATTTGTTCATTTCTAGAGATGTTGCCAGACCAGCTGAGTTCCTCCAGTATTTTGTGTATATTGTATTGGACTTCCAATATCTGTAGAATTTCTTGTGTTTATTAAAACTAAAGAAGCTTTGATTATGATTTTTAGCTTCTATCAGTGAATCATTTTGGAGTATACTTTTTACTTTAAAAGCTAAATATTATAAAAGTAACATAGCAGAAAAACAAAGTATTCTGTAAGGTTTCAATAAGATAAGCTCTTGCCATAAGACGTGAACGAATTAAAAGAAATCTCAGATAAATACCATGGAGGTCATCTATCAGCACTTGGGCTCAAAGAAGAAAAAAAATACACAATACTGGTTTAGAGGAAGCACAAGGATCTCAATAGGTAGGTACTCCAGAACTCAGTTAGACAAAGGACAATAGGATTAAAACCATCCTTTATTCAATGGAAAATAGGCTCTGGGTAAAGGAATCAGAAGGGAGTTCATGGAATAGAAGTAATTGCATTTCTAAAAGTTAGAACAGTCTTGATGTGTTGAATGGCTTCCTCCTCTATCATATGGAAGTATAACTATGTATACCTTATCTCCCTACCCTCCCAAGTTCAAGGATCCAAGGACATGCCCCAGTACTTACTTAGGGTGTACCATTTATTGTGTATATCCTACATTTATTAGTAGTCAAAACATACAAGGCAGAGTTAGTAAGTTTGTAGATGACATGAATATAGGTGGTACTATAGACAGTGAAGAAAGTTATCAGGAATTACAGTGGGATCTTGATCAGCCAGGTAAGTGAGCTAAAAGAATGGTAAATGCTGATTCAGACAGTAAATGGCAATTCCAGTAAGTGTGACATGTCGCAATTTTGAGAAGTCAACCAAGGGTAGAACTTTCACAATGATCATCAGACCCTGTGAAATGTACAACAGAAGGATCTGAGAGTATAAGCACATAGTTCCCTGAAAATGCTATGACATGTAAACAGTAGCAAATAAGGCATCCAGTATGATAGCCTTCATCAGTCAGGGCAATGAGTTTTGAAACTGGGATATTATGTTGCAGTAGTGCAAGACATTGGTGAGGCCACATGCAGAAAAGATATACTATAGTGTTTCTAGGGCACATAGCACTGGTTATAGGGAGATTCTGGGCAGCCTAGTACTTTGTTCCTTGGTGTGTAAGAGACTGAAGGGTGATCAGGGTGATCTTAAAAGAAGTGTATAAAATCATAAAATGAATACACATAGTCTTTCTCCTCAGGGTTGAGGAATCAGGAATTAAAAGGTATAAGGTGAGAGGGAAAAAATTTAATAGCAACCTGGGGGCGGAACAAGCTGCTAGAGGAAGTAGCTGAGGCAGGTATAATAAGAATGCTTAAAAGACATCCGCATAGGTACTGTACATTTTCGAGAAAGGTTTTAATGATCTGGGTCAAACACAAATACGACTAGTGTAGATTGGTATCTTGGTCAGAATGAATGAGTTGGGCTAAAGGGCCTGTTCCTGTGCTGCATGTCTCTATGACTCCACTCCTAAAATACTCTTCAATTTTCCAGGATCTGCCATTCTTCTGCACATCTTACCAGCTCATCAATGTCATTATCTAGCTGAAGATTACATTCCTCATTATCAGTAACACCATCAGTATTTTTGTGTCATCTGTAAATTTACTAACCACTCCTCCTACATTCATTATCCTAATTATTAAAGCAGCTACTAACAACAGAATTCCCAACAGCAAGTACACTGTTGGTCACAGGCTTACATCTGTCTTCATACCTTTATGATGGTTTTAATATGCGTGAACTGAGGATTTTCTCTCATAAAGGCTGGTATAAACTATTGTCACTTACCATCCAAGAAATGTATCGAGGCACGGTTGCTGACAGAATCAGGTAGCTGCTGTCTGTAGACACAGGGCCATCTACAGGAAACAAAGTGGAATAACAGCTTGTTATTGTCTAAAATTGCCTGGATCAGTAAAGGTACAGCCATCAAATTAAGAGAACTGTGACAGCTTGGATATACAATTAAAGCCAGAAAGAACAGCAGAGGGAACAGTGCAGAGGTCAGTACAGATGGAAACTGTCTCCTTTCTTAAAGAGAATTTACAACAGAGACCTGAGAATACACGAGAAAATGTTAAATTTTGCTGATGGCACTAAACTCAAATGTAGCAACCATCAGGAAGATACGAAGGACAGATAATACGAGCAGGCGGAAAGAAGAAGTAGCAACACAGAGTCTTGAGATTAATATGTGCAACAGAAATTTATTTAGACCAAGCTAGTTCCTAACTGGTTTGGTATAAATAATCCTCTCCACCATTGAGCATAATTACAAGGAGTGTTCTCACAGGAAAGCAACATTCATTAACAAGGACACCCCTCCACCCCACTATCCAGACCATGCTCTCTTCACACTGATGCCATCAGGAAGGAGTCTCAAGTCCCATACCAGCAGGTTCAAGAGCAGTTATTACCGCTAGAGGCTCTAGAACCAGGAGGACAACTGCACTCACTCCAACATTGAACTACTGCACAATGTACTCATTCTTAAGGACTCCACTTGTGTTCTCAATATTTATTGCTTATTTTTTTCTCTCTCATGTTTGCAGTTTATTGTCTTTTGCACACTGATTGTCTGTCCATCTTTGTCACCTGTCTTTTTCATTGATTCTATTGTGCTTCCTTGTATCTGCTATGAATGCCCACAATAAAATGAATCACAGGGTGAATTAGTGATACATATGTACCTTGATAATAAATTTACTCTCCTTATGTGGCACTGCAGGGAACAGCACATCTTCGAATGTGGTGAGTGCTGTTCTTCTCAGATCTAAACTATACTGAGTGAAAAGATCCTTCATCCTCACTCTAATTCTCCTTCAAAACAATCTTTCTCTAGTTATCCACTAATTTCTCACAGAAAATCTCCTTCCTGGTAACCCAATCAGGCCCTCACATTGTTTCAGTAAACATTCCTTCAGCCTCCTTTCAGCAAAACAAACAAAGCTATGTACACTGCAGATGCTGGGGTCAAAGCAACACGTACAACACAGTGGAGGAACTCAGCAGGTCAGCAGCATCCGTGGAAACGAGCAGTCAACGTTTTGGGCCGAGACCCTTCATCAGTCCTGACCTAACCTCCAAGTACATTTGAGGTAACGTAGTAATGAATTAACTAACCAACTAGCAAGTCTTTGTGATGTGGAAGAAAACTATAGCACTCAGTGGAACCCATCCAATGAAAGGAAGATTCCACATTAAAAAGTACCAAAGATCACTGAAGTCTGCGGTATAGCTTTTTATTTTGGTCTGTAGACCTGGTTTTTTTTTTATTATCATGATTTACAGATGCTTTTTTAACTTTACTATATTGTCTTTTTTCTTAATTAATTTTTTTTCCCTCTGGATTAGATATACATGTTAAGACTTTGTAATAATGATTTATTTTTTAAGATGTCGTTTCTTCTTCCCATAAGACTTTGTTTTCCGTAAGCGTTTATTTGCCTGTATTTGAGAATGGGACGAATGTTTTGAATTTTTGAACCTTTTTTTATATATATACTGTAGTGGTTATTGAACCCTTTTTTAATTCTATTTTGATAAACTTTTTTTAAAAAAAAAGACTGGTGAATTTACATCTATATTTTGTAATATGGTCCTTTCAAAATGTCGTTTCTTTTTCCCATAAGTCTTTGTTTTTGAAACGTCATTTCCTTATATTTGAATATGGAATTTTTTTTTAAAAGGCATATTACACTATTTTAAACTTCAATGGTTATCTTTTTTTGAATGATTTTTTGCTTTTTTATATTATTTTTTCATTTTGATTGATATATATTCTTTCTGTTTACAACCCTGTATTTACATCTGGGTGTTATATAGTTTCTCTTTTCTTTCTTTTCATGAAGTCGCCATCTTGAAAATGGGGCTAATATTAGTGTTAGTTTATGCGCCTGCCGCTTGGCTTTTTTCCGTGGGGTTGGGGGAGGGGGTAGAGATCTTCTTTCACGCTTTTGCTTTTTATTTTTTTGCTTTTAATTTATGGGCCGACTTTAAATTATCAATATTGTTGAGGTGTCATGTTCTCCGGTTGCTCCTGAATCATTTTTCCTTCTTCCTGAATTATGGGTTATGTGTCTTTTTAACCTTTTATGATATACACAACTAATATTGGCATGATGGATAAGTCTATTAACTTTATCTCCTGGACCACTAATGGTTTAAATCATCCGATTAAACGTAAAAAAATATTTAAAGTATTCCATAGACTAAATGCTAATATTATTTTTGCACAGGAGACCCATATTAGGAGGGAGGATAATCAACGCTTTTTTAGGTTCTGGAAAGGTCAACAATTTCACTCGAATTGCACCGCCAAAATTAGGGGTGTGTATTTTTATAGACCCCTCAATTTCATTTACACATCATGAAATTATTTCTGATCCACAGGGCAGATTTTTGTTGATAACTGGTTCACTTTTTAATCGAAAAGTGGTTCTAGTTAATATTTATGCTCCAAACTTTGACTGCCCTGAATTCTTTAAACATTTATTTACTTCCCTTCCTAATCTAAATGAATATATGTTGATAATGGGTGGAGATTTCAATTGTTGTTTGAATCCTTCAATGGATAGATCTAAACCTATTCGAATTGTTCCGAATAGATCAGCCTTACTTATTAATTCTTTTATGGTTGATTCGGGAATTACTGAAATATGGCGGTTTTTGAACCCTAAAGATAAAGAATTTTCGTTTTTTTCACATGTATATCACAGTTATTCTAGAATTGATTATTTCCTTATTGATCATCGTTTATTAACAGATGTTATTGATTGTAAATATGATTCTATTGCTATTTCGGATCATGCACCTTTGAAGTTATCTATCAAGACTTTGGACTTTTCTAATAATACTAGATCTTGGAGACTTAACGCTACTTTGCTTCAAGATCCAGAATTCATCACCTACATAAAACAGCAAATTGACTTGTTTTTCTCAACAAACTATACAGAAGAGATTGACAGAGGAATACTTTGGGACTCTTTTAAGGCTTTCATCCGTGGACAAATTATCTCATATTCCGTCAGTAAAAAGAAAACAAAGATATTTAGATATCGCTTTATTAGTGGATAAAATTAAAGAAATTGATAAGATTTATTCCGTGACTCCAACCAAAGAACTTTATAAGAAGAGAGTTGAGCTTCAAATGGAGCATAGCTTATTATTATCTTCTTCAATTGAGAATCAATTAATTAGGACCAGGGCTCAATTTTATATCCATAGTGATCGAACTGGCAAATTGTTAGCTAACCAATTAAAAGCTATCTCGACTAAGCGACAAATTATTAAAATTCATAAACAAGACGGCAATCTGACTACTGATCACAAAGAAATCAATAACACTTTTCAAGATTTTTATAAATCTTTATATCAGTCAGAATTTGATGGCGATCTGTCCATGATGGATAACTTTTTTAACAATTTGAATATTCCCAAACTGACAGATGAAGATCGTAGCTTGTTTGATGCTCCTATCTCTTTGGCCGAAATAGGAGAGGCCATCTCATCAATGAATTCAGGGAAAGCTCCTGATCCTGATGGTTATATTATAGAATTTTAAAAAACTTTTTCTTCTTTGCTTTCCCCTTGGCTATGTGAAATTTTTAATGATGCATTTGTTAAGAAGAGATTACCTCAGTCTTTTTATGAAGCTACTATCTCTCTAATTCTTAAAAAAGATAAGGATCCCACTTTATGTGCATCTTATCGCCCTATATCACTATTAAATGTAGACTCTAAGATTCTTACAAAAATTTTAGCTATTAGGTTAGAAAAGGTACTATCACAGATTATTTCAGAAGACCAAACTGGTTTTATTAGGAATCGGTATTCCTTTTTTAATATTAGAAAATTGATTAATATAATTTATACTTCATCACCCACAATTCCAGAATGTGTTATTTCACTAGATGCTGAAAAAGCTTTTGATAGAGTTGAATGGGTATACTTATTTAACACTGAGATACTTTAATTTTAGTCCTAATTTTAAATCATGGATCAAACTAATATATCATAAACCTGTTGCTTCTGTTCTTACAAATAATTATAGATCTTCTTTTTTTCAATTATCTCGTGGTACGAGACAAGGTTGTCCCTTAAGTCCTCTATTGTTTAATATTGCATTAGAACCTTTAGCCATTGCTATTCGTGAATCTCCTAATATTTTTGGTATTACCCGCAATGAGAAATTATACAAGTTATCACTCTATGCTGATGACTTGTTGTTATATATTTCTGATCCTGACAGGTCTATTCCCACTATTTTATCCTTGTTGGCTCAATTTGGTAGTTTTTCTGGTTATAAACTAAACTTGGATAAGAGTGATTTATTCCCTTTAAACGCACAAACTTTATTGAATGAAAGGATACCATTTAAAGTTGTTGATGATAACTTTATCTATTTAGGTATAAAAATTACCAAGAAATATAAAGATTTATTTACATTGAATTTTTTACCTATGCTTTATCAAATTCAACAACTTACTACAAGATGGTCTCCCTTATCCTTATCATTAGTTGGTCGGATTAATGCTATTAAAATGATGATTCTACCGAAATTTTTATACTTATTTCAAGCTTTACCAATTTTTATTCCTAAATCTTTTTTTGATAACATTGACTCAAAAATTTCTTCATTTGTGTGGCAAAATAAAAATCCTAGGTTAAGTAAAAGGCAATTACAATAATCTAAAAAAGATGGTGGTTTAGCTCTACCTAACTTTAGATTTTACTATTGGGCGAATAATATTCGTAACTTAATTTATTGGAAATCAGATTTGGATTCACCATTGTGCCCACAGTGGGTAAATTTAGAATGCAATGAGGCACAGGGATATTCTCTATTCTCCGTTCTGGGTTCTTCTCTTTCTGCCGATTTAGTTAAAATTCAATAAACAGATATCTAACCCTGTTGTCAAACATACATTATGAATTTGGTTTCAATTTCGTAAATTTTTTACTCTGAAAAACTTTGTTCTTGATAGTCCTATTTTACTTAATTTTTTTTTCAAACCTTCTTTGACAGATCAAGCTTTTAGCATATGGAAAAGGAAAGGTATAAAATGCTTTCGTGATCTCTTCTTTGAAGGTAGTTTGATGTCTTTCGACCAACTTTCCAACAAATTTGAGTTACCTAAATCTAACTTTTTTAGATATCTACAAATTAGAAATTTTTTACATAAAATTCTACCATCCTTCCCCAATTCAACTTCAATGGACTTTTTAGGTATGATTTTTACCTTAAATCCCTATCAGAAGGGATTAGTGGCTTTTATTTATAATATGATTATGAAGATACAACCAGAAATATCAGGTAGAATTAAACAAGAATGGGAAAAAGAACTTCAATATAATATATCAATAGAAAAATGGGAAAAAATTTTACAAATGGTTAATTCTTCTTCTATATGTGCTAAACATGCTTTAATACAATTTAAAATTGTACATAGAGCTCATATGTCTAAAGATAAACTTGCTCGATTCTACTCTCATATTAACCCTCAATGTGACAGATGTCATTCAGATGTGGCTTCATTGACCCATATGTTTTGGTCATGTCCCACCTTATATAATTATTGGAAGGACATATTTGCTACCATTTCCTCAATTTGGAATATTGATTTACAACCTCATTTTATTACTGCAATTTTTGGTATACCAAATGAGGATGGTAATCAGTTTTCCCCTTCAATTAGACGAATGATTGCTTTTGTAACATTAATGGCCAGAAGGTCTATATTGCAAAATTGGAAAGAAGTAAACCCTCCTACCACATTTCAGTGGCTCTCTCAAACTATTTTTTATCTGAGCTTGGAAAAAATTAGAAGCACTATTTTTGACTCATCAGTTAAATTTGAAGAAACTTGGGGACTGTTCATTCGACATTTTCATATGAATTAATTTGACCTCTCCCAGACCTTCTCTCTGTCTATTCTTGTTCTGGTATGGAGTTCCGGAGTTTTTGGCACTATCATATACAAATAAACTGTTATTATTGCCCATGTTAGTTTAGTTTAGTATTTTTTTTTTCTTAATATATACTTTTTGCTTGTATTTTTATAATTTTTTCTTTTTCTTTTGACGATTATTCTTATTTTTTTCATATTATTATAGACTTGATTGATAATGTACTATGTTTTTCTGTTGATATTTTAATAGGATATTGTTATCCTACTATTAATTCAATTTCAAGTCTTATGCATTTATAACCTATTCATTATTATGTTATGTTTTTTTATATATGAAATTCAATAAAAAGATTGAAAAAGAAAGATCACTGAAGTCATAATGGAACAACACCACAGAGAAACAGCACCACCGTTCCAATCTAGCAATAAGGTTTTTATATCTTCCAGCTGAACTCCAATGTTATCCATCTTTCCAATAATGCAGTAACCAGGATTATTCACAGTCAACCTGCTACCAAATAATACTTAACACAATTCTAGCATGACTTTAAGCTCATACAGTTTAAATTTCTCCTACAATTTTCATTTTACCTTTAGTTTTCGGATATACCTTTGTCTTGCTTGCCACCCTCAAATACATTGCCTGGCAACTCTCTGGATTAAATTTGTCACTTTTCTTCCTAACCAAAAATCTACTGATAATTTTCTACAAGATAAAGTCGGAGTCAGCTGGAGACGCTCATGGAGTGAGTACCGTTTTGGATTCGCTCCATAACCTTTACTTTTTTTAACCTTTGATCACCCTTATTCAGCTTATTTTTACCTATACCGAAAGTTTCTTTATTCTTTTTTTTTTGGATTTACTGCCAAGAGTTTGTTGTGAACTTTTGAAGATATGCAAACAGAAATGTCTCTCAGGTCTAAGGGACGGGATCCCGGACGTAATCCGAACGGTAACGGAAAAAAGCAGGCTCCGACACAACAAACACAATTAACTTTTGAATTGTTTATGGAGGTTTTGGATAAAAAATTTGCTGAACTACAACAATTTTTTAAAGAAGATATAAAGGCTTTTCAAGAGTACATGGTTAAGACGGATTTAGTAATTAAACAGCAACAAGCTCTTATTGCGTCTCTGCAAGAAGAAGCTCGGAAGCGAGATTTGACTATTGGAAAACTGCAACAGGATTTAATTTCAACCATTAAGCTGATGGAAGCCCTTAAAGCCAAGAGTGACGATTTTGAGAATCGGTCCAGAAGACAGAACTTACGTATACTTGGTCTTCCAGACGGCATAGAAAAAGATGACCCTTCGAAATATTTTGCTCAACTTTTAAAAGAAGCGTTTCCGACGATTTTCCCGAATAACCCCCCTTTATTGGATCGGGCACATAGAATTCGGCGTCGATCACCGAGTGTTACAGACAAACCTTCGGTGGTAATTGTCCGGTTCCATTATGTACATGACAAAGAACAAGTTATAAGAGCAGCTCGTCGGGTAGGAATGATTAAAATCAAAGATTTTTGCTTCCGCCTGATCGAAGATTTTAGTTCAGATCTTTTAAAAAGGCTTCTTTTTAAACCGTTGATGGCTGAATGTTATGAGAAAAATCTGAAACCTGCGCTTCTATACCTTGCGAAGCTTCGAATTTCTCCGTCGAATGCTCCACGACAAGTTTTCCTTTCAACTTCAGAAGCGAGAAAATATCTGGAGGAGAACTTCCCTACTGCTACAGACACCAGTCTTTAATAAATGAATGATTCTGATCGTGTAAGATGGTTCTCGATCTCTTAAACCAGAATTAAAATCTGGTTATTTGTGTAGGTTCATCCTACACTTTATACTCAAGTTAAAGTGTGTTTGCGTCATGTTAATTGTTTTGCCTTATACACTTTAATCATTTAACTACATACTTGTCTATTAACTTTGTTCCTTCGAAGGTATATTTTTAATTCTTTGAAGGTAAATTTTTCCTTGTTTAAGATGGTGGTTTCTTGGAAAAGATTTTTGGTTTTGCTTAAGATGGCATTATGTTTATATTTTTCGCGTTTCTTCCGTACAATGCATCGCTTATCTTAGCTTAAATATTTTTTGTTTTGTCTGGGCCAGAGCCCGAGTTATAATTGTTTTTTAGTGATTATATTTTTATTCTTTTTACAACTAACTATACTTAGAAATATGGTTTTTATTATAGCGATTTTATTTTTAAAGTTGGGGTGATTCTTTTATATATATCCTTTTTATATGGAGTGTTCTTCAGCTGACATGGGGGTAGGATTAGTCTTACTTTTTCTCTTTTTAAGTCATATTTTGGCTTTTTCTCTTTTTCTCGGGGGGTGGGGGGATGGTCTGTTTTCTAATTCTATTTTTTTTGTACCAGTTTGTGTTAGTTTTTTTATTCGGGCTGTTTTTGAACTTCAAATATGTCTGTGTTGTCGTCACTTCCGGGTTTTCTCACTACTTTTGTTCCTCTTCCGGATGCATGAGTTTATAAGTTGGTTAACCCTTTCTATACCAAAGGGTTGATTATAGAATTATGGCTCAGACCATTAATTTTGTGTCTTGGAATACTAATGGTTTAAATCATCCAATTAAACGAAAGAAGATTTTCAAAGTATTCCAAAGACTTAATGCTCATATCATTTTTGTACAAGAAACTCATGTGAGGAGGGAGGACAAATTTCGTTTTTTTAGATTTTGGCGGGGTCAACAGTATCACGCAAATTCGAAAGCTAAAGTAAAAGGAGTTTCAATTTTTATTGACTCCTCTATTTCATTTGTTCAACATGATATTTTTTCGGATCCAAATGGCAGATTTTTGTTAATTACGGGTTTACTTTGTAATAAAAAGGATGCTTTGGTTAATGTTTATGCTCCAAATGTGGATTGTCCTGACTTTTTTAAGTCTTTATTTACTTCTTTACCCAATCTAAACGAATATAAGTTAATAATGGGTGGTGACTTTAATTGTTGTTTAAATCCTCCGATGGATAAATCTTTATCTATTCAGACTTTACCTAATAAGTCGGCCACTTGTATTAACTCTTTTTTGACTGACAATGGAGTTTTTGATATTTGGAGATTCCGGTATCCTAATGACAAAGAGTTTTCTTTTTTCTCACATGTTTATCACTCTTATTCAAGAATTGATTATTTTTTTGTAGACTCTTGTTTTATTCCATTGGTAATCGGTTGTAACTATGATATCTGATCATGCTCCGTTATTACTTTCTATGAAATTTACGGATACAGCTTCTAATGCTAGACAATGGCGATTTGACTCTACCTTGTTGCAAGACTCTGACTTTATAAAATTTATGGAGGAGCAGATCGACTTCTTCTTCTCAACTAATTCTACAGATGATATTTCCTGCGGAACACTTTGGGACACTTTTAAAGCTTATATACGTGGACAGATTATTTCTTATTCTGTTGGTTTGAGGAAACGTATCAAGATGGAAACTCTTTTATTGGTTGATAAAATTAAAGAGATTGATAAGAAATATTCGATTGCTCCTAGTAAGGAGCTTTACAAACAAAGGGTTGAACTTCAAATGGAACATAGTTTATTACTTACATCCTCGATTGAAAATCAATTAATGAAAACTAAAACTGATTTTTATATACATAGTGATAAATCTGGTAAACTGTTAGCTAGTCAATTGAAGAATGCTCTGGTTAAACGTCAAATCACTAAGATTGGTCAGCAGAATGGGAATCTGACAATTAATCATGATGAGATAAATAAGGCATTTCAAGATTTCTATACCTCCCTGTATCAATCTGAATTTCCTCACGGTTATAATACCATGTCTGATTTTCTTGGAAAATTAAATTTTCCAAGGTTATCATCTGATGATCTTTTGATATTGGATACTCCTATTACGGATGTAGAAATTAAGGGGCTATTTCCTCAATGAATTCTGGGAAAGCACCGGGTCCAGATGGTTATACAGTTGAATTTTTAAAATTTTTTTCCGCTACTCTTTCCCCTTGGTTAGGTAAGGTTTTTGAGGAGGCCATTAGATTAGGGAATTTGCCACAATCTTTTTATAGAGCTTCCATTTCTCTAATATTGAAGAAAGATAAAGACCCTACTAATTGTGCTTCTTATAGACCTATATCTTTATTGAATGTAGACTCCAAGATTTTTTCTAAGTTACTGGCATCTAGATTGGAGAAGGTATTACCCAAAATTATTTCAGATGATCAAACTGGCTTTATTAAAAATCGTTATTCTTTTTTTAACATTAGGAGATTGTTGAATATTGTTTATACTCCCTCACATGATACTTCAGAATGCGTGATTTCATTAGATGCGGAGAAAGCATTTGACAGAGTTGAATGGCCTTACTTATTTAATGTGTTGGAGAAGTTTAATTTTAGTCCGATATTTATATCATGGATTAAATTGATTTATCATACTCCAGTAGCCTCAGTGGTTACCAATAATCAAAGATCTCCCTTTTTTCGCCTATTTCGGGGCACTAGACAGGGATGTCCTCTTAGTTCATTACTATTTAACATTGCCTCAGAACCTTTGGCAATTGCCATCAGACAATCACAGGATATTTTGGGTATTAATCGTGGGACAGATATTCATAAGTTATCTTTGTATGCAGATGATTTATTACTATTCATTTCTAACCCAGAGAAATCCATTCCAGCAGTTTTATCATTATTGGCTCAATTTAGTGAGTTTTCTGGGTATAAGTTAAATCTTAATAAAAGTGAATTGTTTCCATTGAATAAATGGGTCCCAATTTATGGAAATTTACCCTTTAAATTAGTTAATGACTCTTTTACTTATTTAGGGATCAAAATCACAAAAAACCATAAAGATTTATTTAGATTTAATTTTTTACCCTTAATTGATCAGATTAAAGGTTTGTTTACTAAGTGGTCACCTTTGTCTCTATCCCTAATAGGTAGGATTAATGCTATTAAGATGGTTATTTTACCTAAGTTTTTATATATTTTTCAAGCGATACCAATTTTTATTCCAAAATCTTTTTTTATTAATGTTGACTCAAAAATTTCTTCATATATATGGCAGAATAAAAATCCCAGGTTAGGTAAAACATATTTACAGAAGACAAAAAAGGAAGGCGGGTTAGCATTACCTAATTTCAGATTTTACTATTGGGCAGTTAATATTAGATATTTGTTATGTTGGTTGAAAGATGGGGGTGGATCTTTTGGCCCTTGTTGGGTGAGTTTAGAAACTAAATCTGTATCAGCTTATGCTCTGGGTTCTATTTTAGGGACTTCTCTCCCTTTTGCTCTTTCTAAATTGCCGAAACGAATTGACAACCCGATAGTTAAACATACATTGCGTATATGGTTTCAATTTCGGAGATTTTTTGGGTTGACTCAATTCGTTTTAAATAGTCCTATTGTATCTAATTGTTTTTTTCACCCTTCCATTATAGATCAAGCTTATTCAGCTTGGAAAACTAAGGGATTACTAAGATTTTCTGATTTATTTTTAGATAATTGTTCCATGTCTTTTGAACAATTATCCAACAAATATAACTTGCCGAGATTTCATTTTTTTAGATATTTACAGATTAGACATTTTTTAAGTTCTGTACTGTCTACGTTTCCAAATTTTGTGCCTTCAGATATTTTGGAGAGTTTATTTGAATTAGACCCTTTTCAAAAAGGGCTTATTTCAAAACTTTATAATATAATTATGAAGATACGTTCAGAGCCTCTTTATAAGACTAAACAGGATTGGGAAAGAGAGCTTAGTTTTAGTATTTCTAGTGAGAATTGGGATAGAATTCTTCAATTAGTTAATACATCATCGTTATGTGCCAAACATTCACTAATACAATTTAAGGTCGTACATAGGGCCCATATGTCCAAGGATAAATTAGCTCATTTTTACTCTCATATAAGTCCTATTTGTGATAGATGTCATTCTGAAATTGCGTCTTTAACTCACATGTTTTGGTCGTGTTCATTTTTGGAGAAATATTGGAAAGATATTTTTGATATTATTTCTGCGGTTTTGAATATTGATTTACAACCTCATCCTATTACCGCAATTTTTGGTTTACCAATGTTAGATTCACTGCATTTATCTTCTTCAGCCCGTCGATTGATTGCATTTCTAACTCTGATGGCTAGAAGATCTATATTGTTGAATTGGAAAGAAATTGATCCTCCCACTGTATTTAATTGCTTCTCTCAAACTATGTTATGTTTAAATTTAGAAAAAATTAGAAGTGGTACTTTTGAGACTTCTATTAAATTTGAAAAGTTATGGAGACCATTTATTCAACATTTTCATATGATGTAATATGACCCTGTGCCAAGTTCATTTGATTTCCCAGCTTTCAGCTTATGTATTTTGAGAGGACCGGAAGTGACGGCATTGATGAATACTTATTTTTGTGAGATATTATAAACAGCCCGTTTTTTTTTCCTTCTCTTTTGTTTTTTTTCTTTTATATTACTTATTAGTTATAGTTATTAGATTAGATTAGCTAGTTCTGCATTACATAAATTTTTTTTTGTTTTTTTTTCTTTCTTTTTTCTGTTTCTTTTATATTATACATTATGAAATATTTAGATTTACTATGTCCATACATATATCTTATGGCTTATGTCTTGGTAAACTCATTTATATTGTAACTATTATGTATGTTTTTTTTTCATATGTAATGGAATGTGTATATTGGTAATTTCATATCAATATATCATCTGTACTCTGTCCATATTACTAATATTAATAAAAAGATTTAGAAAGAAAGAAAAAGAAAGATAAAGTCTTCTTCTTCACCATCAATCTAATCACTTTCCCCCCAACTTCAAACTTCTCCCTGAAATCTCTTCATGAAATGCTGGGTTTTCCTAGTATTATACTCTATTTCAGATTTCCTGCAAATTTTGAGTTCCATGAGGGTTTTATGTCTCCTCTATCTTCAATCGGTCAGTAGAATAGAATGGTTTTAAATCCAATCAGCTAGTTTTATGATCAACATACTTTTTTTTAAATTCCAGATTATTAAGCAAATTTAAATTACATAGCTATCACAGGATTCAAATTGGCTGTACCATCACCACTAATCTTTCACTAAGTAGGATAAGAAATCAAGTCATCTGAAATGAAGATACTTACCCTTTTCTTTCACAAATATTTTAGATTCTATGAATGATTCAGAGAAAACTATTGATCCTACAGTCCCTTTGGCTCCTGTTAAATCTGGAATGTCATAAACAGTCATTGATGCCTACAACACAAATGGAAGTAGAAAGCATTCAGTTAAGCAATCTCAAATCAAGGTTAGAGTCAGGCACAATTTACTAATTAGGGCAACGGAGCACAAATTTATTTTCTATGTATGGAAACAGACACATCAGCAATCTTCCTGTATCAGCTTGTTCTGCAAAACCTACATCTATATTATCGAACAAAAATAGCCTTTTGGAGGGAGAAGCTCATGAAGGAAGGCAATAGGAGATGGGAATTCATTTCCATGGATAATTTGAAGTGCAGAAGAGTAGCAGAAGTGAAGCAAAATCCAAAAATATTGTTTATAAATGTAATCAGAAATAACTCTCATCAAGTACTGGAAGATGCATGCAATTGGTTAAAGATACTCAGATACAGAAAGCACAGGCAACTTCAGAAGAAAAAGATTAACAGACAAGACTAGATCAAGATGTATATCAAATATGCATGAATACACAGCAATTAAACAAATATTATTTCAGGGGAAAAAAGCGAAGCATACACAGGAATAATGATCACAGTCACTTTCAAACTAAAGGTCAAGTTTTCAAACTCAGTGAAATAAAATTATATAGTAGCAGAAAGAAAATGACAATAAGGTTGTCTGTTCATTTAATAAAACTGGTTTATTAAAACTCTGCCATTAACAACTCCATAATAAGGTTTATAGACGACTGTGTTTCCCTGTCTTTCGGAAACACGTCTTTTTAAGTCTCATCTTTGTTACACTTAAGTCTTTTGTTGTCTTAAACTGTCCTAACTATTTTGTATTTGGAAGTTTGAAAGATTATTGGACTTTATGTAGAACAGATATTTACAACTTCCAAACAAAATTAGTGCCTAAAAATAATAATGGGAGGTTGATCAGACAAGGCATACAATCTCTGAAAAACTGCTATTTGCATTATTAGCCTTTATATTAGTGAGCAAAAATTCCAAACTCTTTTCTTTGTACTAATAGCATCCAAGTTGGATTTAAACCAGTAAGATTAGAAGGCAAGTCACTAAGTAAATCATGCTGCCATTTAGCCTGGAGTTGAGTATTAGATTTACATTTCCTTTAAATATAGTGGGAGGCTCTTCCACTTACCCAATCTATACCGATTCTCAGATCAATCCCACTAATCCCAGTTGTGTACCAATTTACCAAGAGCATTGACACTTATTGTAGTGAAGTTGCCAATTCATTCCTGGCTTCCACATTTTATGAATTTTAAGATTAAAGTCAAGAATCAACCAGAGGTTAGATGTCAGTGGGATAGAATGAGTATGATCAATCAGAACTTTATGAATTAAATACTTGGGATTTCATCACTTGTTATTTTATTGCATCTTCAAGGCAATATCGAAGACATGCAGCTACAGAACCTTCCACAACAGTAAAAACACTGAGCATGCAGTTCAGTACTTGAACGGTTGAAATAAACTCTAATCATTAATTGTCTCAAGTGTTGACAATCTGAGAATGGTAAATCTACAGGGATCTGTTGACTTTAAAATGTCACTGTTGTAGTTCCTTTCTGAACCTTTTATCTTAAATCAAATCTTTTTAAATATACTACAATTCTCAATAAATATCAGGAAAATATTTGACTTCATATATGACTTACAGTTTTAATGAGGAACTTGCTTAAATGGCTTTCCAATGGGATGATTCTAGAAAGAAATTACATTAAAAGCTATGAGAAATAGTTCACAATCTGAAAACTACAACTAGTGTGTAATTGGGACTTTTTTTTTTATATATTATTAGAATCCACTCATAGTTCTTTACAGTAACCTGTCCTAAAGTTTAACTAAGCAAAGCAAATTTATTAGAAAGCAATTCAAATTTTGCCATAACCCATTTGACATCAACAAGTGAATTAAACCACCATGAAATTTAATGTAGAATCACAAAGCACAGATGCAGGTCCTTTGACTTAACAAGTCCATGCCAATCATGGTGATGACATGATTGTCAACTATTTTCATGACTCTTCCTTACAGATGGATGCAGCAACAAATTAAACTGGAGGAAAAGGCATCACATCGACTCTTGAACTTGTATCACATGGCAACACTTGCAAATACCTGCCTCAGCCAGTTTGCCAAATGTTTATACAGTCTTAAACCCTTAAATTGCCACTCTTGACTTTAACAGGTGCAAGTATAGACTAAATTGCAGTTCTCAGCTTACTATGACCAACCTTCAAAACACCTCTACATTAGTGTGAAACTTAATCCCACAAAAACAACAGTAACCACTGTACATTTAAATCAAGAAAGCAAACTGCAGAACAGAAGTTAGGTTTTCCACTCTAAGCTCAGGAGTGAAAACATGTAGGCTAAAATCCTGTATGCACAAAGCCATCGAAAGCTTTTTGAAAACAATACCAAGCACAAAATCAATACTTACCTTGCCTGGCTATTCACAGCTTCAATCTGAAAGGACAATTTTGACCTATTGGAAAAATAAGAGATAGCAAAATATTTAACTTGAAGAGCTCAGGCTTAAAAAAAAACTACATGGAACCCACAAATTTTTAGCTTAAGCAAAATCATAAACTGTGCCTGGATGAAAGGCATCTTTTAATATACAGTCGGCCCTCCTTATCCACGGGGAATTGGTTCCGGGACCCCTCGCGGATACCAAAATTCAGGGATGCTCAAATCCCTTATTCAACCTGACTCAATGCAGTGGACCTCAGACACAGCAGAACCCCAGACCTTATTTAACCTGTCTCAGTGCAATGGACGTTAGGACCCGGCGGTAGAGATCAGAATCCGCAGTGTTTCTGTTCACGAAAATAATCACGATCACGATTGAAAATAAAGTGGAAATAATAAAGCGATCAGAAAGAGGTGAAAGACCATGGGTCATTGGAAAAGCGCTAGGCTACTTTGGTCAACGCTCTGAACAATTTTAAAAGGATAAAGTGAGAAAGGCCCTGCCCCAATGAAAGCTACAATTATTATTAAGTAATGCAGTGGTTTAATTATTGGGTTTTGGGTTTTTGGGTTTTTGATCCTCCACATCAACCCGGCAAGGTGGAGAGCGTGCTCGGAAGCGGTCTGTCCCGAGAACTTCCGTTCCCGAGCCCAGCGCTGAAACATACGTTAAGCGTTTTATATGCATAGAAAGGTAAAATATATACTACATAAGACAAATATTTGACTAACTGCCACTAAATAATACCAGATGTACCTGTTCTGACTTACTTAGTAAGAGAACTTTCGATTTTTGTTGATCCCGATCCATGATAACCCATGCACATTCTCCCGTATACTATAAATCATCTCTAGATTACTTATAATACCTAATACAATGCAAATGCTATGTAAAATGGTTGTTATACTGCATAGTTTATGGAATAGTGGCAAGAAAAAAAGTCTGCACATGCTCGAACAACAAGTACTGGAAGAGCACTTCTGGGTTTTCGCGATACACGGTTGGTTGAATTCGCGGATAAGGAGGGCCGACTGTAATGGTCACAAGCAAAAATACTGAAGATGCATTCTTGCAAAATTGCAATTTCAAACACAAATCCAGATTACCATGTGCATCAGAGGGTAGAAAAGTTATGTTGTTAGTGGTAAAAGGGACTGATAGGAGTTTTCAAGTATCATAAATAATGCAAATTAGGATAAAATGCTCTACTAATACTCAGCAGGTCAGGTTGCATCCATATACAAACTTTATTAGAATAACTGACAAAAAGGATCTTAAAATTTCATAGCTGCTCCACCCATGCTTTTCCAACTTCAGGCTAATGTACAAGCCACAACCGACTTTCAAGAAGATTTTAATCCTAACCCTTCGTCAGGACTAAGTCTCGGCCCAAAACGTCGACAGTGCTTCTCCCTATAGATGCTGCTTGGCCTGCTGTGTTCCACCAGCATTTTGTGTGCGTTTGAATTTCCAGCATCTGCAGATTTCCTTGTGTTTATTCAGAATTCCCATTCCCCTTTCTCACCTTATCTCCTTACCTGCCCATCTCCTCCCCCTGGTGCTCCTCTTTCTTCCCTTTATTCCATGGTCTTCTACCCTCCCCTATCAGATTCCTTCTTCTCCAGTCATTTATTTCTTTCATCTATCAACCTCGCAGCACTTCACCCCTCCCCCTCTCCAGGTTTCACCCATCACCTACCACCTTGTATTTCTTCCTCCGCTCCTCCATCTTCTTGATCAACTTCTCATCATCCCCCCACCCCACAGTCCTGTGGAAAAGATATGACTTTTAGCTTAATTAGCTACAATTTACTCCACAGGCAAGTGACGAAAGAATCAAAAGGAAAAAGATGCTAGAAAGAACAAGATGTAAGAGATAACAGGAAATAAGAGAAGGAATGCCAAAATGGATCATACAACATAGCAGTAGCACCATCAAGTAT
Organism: Hypanus sabinus; assembly: GCF_030144855.1. Lineage (NCBI taxonomy): Eukaryota > Metazoa > Chordata > Chondrichthyes > Myliobatiformes > Dasyatidae > Hypanus > Hypanus sabinus. The sequence continues at coordinate 179,163,096 of NC_082708.1, read as the reverse complement.
GCTCCACCTTTCCATCATGGCTGACTTGCTATTCCTCTGAACTCAATTTGCCTGCCTTCTCTCCATAACCCTTGAAGCTTTTATTAATCAAGAAAGGATTGGATGGGCCAAAAAAGAACCCTGCATCATAATAAGCAGATTTGGTCAGTCATAATCTTTAGTTGAAGTGGGAAACATTTATAAACTTCTACAATGAATGGAGGAACAGATTCAAGAAGTTCAACAGGTCTCCCTGTTCCCATTTGATATGTTATGCCTGCCAATGCTTTTTCATGAGAGTGAGCTTACTTTCTGATCAGATTCTTCTATCCTCATCTGCTTCACTTATCAGGAATTACCTGAGTATTTCTAAAATGTAAATCTTATAGGAAAATACAAGGAAAGAATGATTATAGCTTCAGCTGGAAAGGTACCATTAACATACAGTGGCATGCAGAAGTTTGGGCACCCCGGTCAAAATTTCTCTTACTGTGAATAGCTAAGTGAGTAGGAAGATGAACTGATCTCCAAAAGTCATAAAGTTAAAGAAGCAACATTCTTTTCAAAATTTTAAGCAAGATTAGTGTATTATTTTTGTCTTGTACAATTTTAGAGTGGGGGGAAGAAAGGAAAGGAGCACCATGAAAAAATTTGGGCACCCCAAGAGATTTGAGCTCTCAAGTAACTTTTACCAAGGTCTCAGACCTTAATTAGCTTGTTAAGGCTATGGCTTGTTCAGTCATCATTAGGAAAGGCCAGGTGATGCAAATTTCAAAGCTTTATAGATCTTTATAGAAGATTTTAGAACAGAGAAAATAACAGAAATAGCAAATGAAATCTGTGATCATGGAGAGTTACCTGATGATTTAAGTAAATCAGTGTTCATCACACTTCCAAAGAAAGAGGGAGCAACTGAATGTGAGTTACATCGTACAATAAGCCTGATGAGCCATGTGGCAAAAATTGTTCTCAGAGTATTCATGATGAGAGCAAAACGTTGTATAAAACCAGAAATCAGTAAAGAACAATGGGGCTTTGTGGAAAACACTGGAACCAGAAATGCAATTTCATGCTACGGATGATCTGTGAACAAGCCATCAAGGTACAAAAAGACATCCACCTATGTTTCATCGACTATACAAAAGCTTTGTGTCAGACACCAAGATCTCCTGGAAATGCTTCAAGATCTTGACGTAGATGGGAAAGATATCCGTTTCTTAAGAAACTTATACTGGGACCAGACAGCATCCATCAGAATAAAAGGAGAAGTGAGTGAGTATGTGAATATCATGAGAGGAGTCAGGCAAGGTTGTGTCTTTTCACCCAACTTATTCAACCAGTATAGTGAAAATATCTTGAGAAGTATCAAAGACATCAAAGGACTCACAATTGGATATGCTGATGACATCGTACTAATAGCTGACTCAGAAGCAACTCACTATAGTGGCAAAAGAAAGTAATCAGAGGCCTCTCAATCAACACCAAGACGACACAAAGCATGGTCATCTCCAGAAAGATAAACATCCCACAACGTGTGATCAAGATTGGAAATACAAACATCAAACAAGTGAACAATTTCAGATATCTTGGCATCCAAATAACAAGTAATGGCACGTGCGACGCAGATATCAAATACAGAATAGCAATGGCAAAGAAGCTTTCCAGAAAATGAAGACCATATCAACAAACAGAAAGATAAGCATGTACAATAAAAACAGAATACTGCAGTGCTACATTTATTCTATCCTGATTTATGGAAGTGAATGCTGGACCATCTCCCCAGCAATGGAAAAGAGACTAGAAGCAGCTGAATTATGGTTCTACAGGAGAATGTTAAAAATATCATGGATCACACACACATCAAATGCAGAAGAGCAAATCTAGAGGAAAGACGTCAGCTTATGGACATCAAAAGCCTAACCAAGTTGCTACACATCGAGGAAATGGAAGTCACCCAAAAAACGAGGGATAGATCTGTATCCAAAACCACTGTCACCAACATCCACACCGGATATGGTACCTAGACGGACAGACATAAATACCCTGCTCCTCAAACCTTGTCCCAACAATCAGCAGCCATGGGCTCCTCTAAGCAGCTGCCTCGCACTTAGAAAATAAAAATAAATGATGCCCACAAAACAGGAGAAGGCTATAAGAAGATAATAAAGCATTTTCAGGTAGCCGTTTCCTCAGTTTGTAATGTAATTAAGAAAATGTAATGTAATTAAGCAGTTAACAGGAATGGTAGAGGTCAAGTTGAGGTCTGGAAAACCAAGAAAACTTTCCGATAGAACTGCTCATAAGATTGCTAGAAAGGCAAATCAAAACCCCCATTTGACTGCAAAAGACCTTCAGGAAGATTTAGCAGACTCTGGAGTGGTGGTGCACTGCTCTACCTATGACCTTCATGGAAGAGTCATCAGAAGAAAACCTTTCCTGTGTCCTCACCACAAAATTCAGCATCAGAAGTTTGCAAAGGAACATCTAAACAAGCCTGATGCATTTTGGAAACAAGTCCTGTGGACTGATGAAGTTAAAATAGAACTTTTTGGCTGCAATGAGCAAAGGTATGTTTGGAGAAAAAAGGGTGCAGAACTTCATGAAAAGAACACCTCTCCAATTGTTAAGCACGGGGATGGATCGATCATGCTTTGGGCTTACGTTGCAGTCAGTAGCACGGGGAACATTTCACTGGTAGAGAGAAGAATGAAATCAATTAAATACCAACAAATTCTGGAAGCAAACTTCACACCATCAGTAAAAAAAAAAGCTGGAGATGAAAAGGAGATGGTTTCTACAACAGGATTATGATCCTGAACACTCCTCAAAATCCACAATGGACTAGCTCAAGAAGCGCAAGCTGGAAGTTTTACCATGGCCCTCAGCCCCCGACCTAAACATCATCGAAAATCTGTGGATACACCTCAAAAGAGCAGAGAATGCAAGACAGCCCAAGAATCTCACAGAACTAGAAGCCTTTTGCAAGGAAGAATGGGCGAAAATCCCCCAAACAAGAATTGATTTACCAATAATCAAAGATCTCCTTTTTTTCGCCTATTTCGGGGCACTAGACAAGGATGTCCTCTTAGTTCATTACTATTTAACATTGCCTTAGAACCTTTGGCAATTGCCATCAGACAATCACAGGATATTTTGGGTATTAATCGTGGGACAGACATTCATAAGTTATCTTTGTATGCAGATGATTTATTACTATTCATTTCTAACCCGGAGAAATCCATCCCAGCAGTTTTATCATTATTGGCTCAATTTAGTGAGTTTTCTGGGTATAAGTTAAATCTTAATAAAAGTGAATTGTTTCCTTTGAATAAACGGGTCCCAATTTATGGAAATTTACCTTTTAAATTAGTTAATGTTTCTTTTACTGATTTAGGGATCAAAATCACAAAAAACCATAAAGATTTATTTAGATTTAATTTTTTACCCTTAATTGATCAGATTAAAGGTTTGTTTACTAAGTGGTCACCATTATCTTTATCCCTAATAGGTAGGATTAATGCTATTAAGATGGTTATTTTACCTAAGTTTTTATATATTTTTCAAGCGATACCAATTTTTATTCCAAAATCTTTTTTTTACTAATGTTGACTCAAAAATTTCTTCATATATATGGCAGAATAAAAATCCCAGGTTAGATAAAATATATTTACAGAAGACAAAAAAGGAAGGCAGGTTAGCATTACCTAATTTCAGATTTTATTATTGGGCAATTAATATTAGATACTTGTTATGCTGGTTGAAAGATGGGGGTGGATTTTTCGGCCCTCGGGTGAGTTTAGAAATTAAATCTGTATCAGCTTATGCTCTGGGTTCTATTTTAGGGACTTCTCTCCCTTTTGCTCTTTCTAAATTGCCGAAACGAATTGACAACCCGATAGTTAAACATACTTTACGTATATGGTTTCAACTTCGGAGATTTTTTGGGTTGACTCAATTCATTTTAAATAGTCCTATTGTACCTAATTGTTTTTTCCACCCTTCCATTATAGATCAAGCTTATTCGGCTTGGAAAACTAAGGGATTACTAAGATTTTCTGATTTATTTTTGGACAATTGTTTCATGTCTTTTGAGCAATTATCCAACAAATATAACTTGCCTAGATTTCATTTTTTTTAGATATTTACAGATTAGACATTTTTTAAGTTCTGTACTCCCTACGTTTCCAAATTTTGTGCCTTCAGATATTTTGGAGAGTTTATTTGAATTAGACCCTTTTCAAAAAGGGCTTATTTCAAAACTTTATAATATAATTATGAAGATATGTTCAGAGCCCCTTTATAAGACCAAAAAGGATTGGGAAAGAGAGCTTAACCTTATTATTTCTAGTGAGAATTGGGATAGAATTCTTCAATTAGTTAATACATCATCGATATGTGCCAAACATTTATTAACACAATTTAAGGTCGTACATAGGGCCCATATGTCCAAGGATAAATTAGCTCATTTTTACTCTCATATTAGTCCTATTTGTGATAGATGTCAATCTGAAATTGTGTCTTTAACTCATATGTTTTGGTCTTGTTCATTTTTGGAGAAATATTGGAAAGATATTTTTGATATTATTTCTGCGGTTTTGAATATTGATTTACAACCTCATCCTATTACCACAACTTTTGGTTTACCAATGTTAGACTCACTGCATTTATCTTCTTCTGCCTGTCGAATGATTGCATTTCTAACTCTGATGGCTAGAAGATCTATATTGTTGAATTGGAAGGAAATTAATCCTCCCACTGTATTTAATTGGTTATCTCAAACTATGTTATGTTTAAATTTAGAAAAAATTAGAAGTGGTGTTTTTGAGACTTCTATTAAATTTGAAAAGTTATGGAGACCATTTATTCAACATTTTCATATGATGTAATATGACCCTGCTCCGAGTTCATTTGATTTCCCAGCTTTTAGCTTATGTATGTTGAGAGGACCGAAAGTGACGGCATTGATGAATATTTATTCTTGTGAGATATTATAAACGCCCCCTTTTTTTCCTCTCTCTTTTTTTTTTGCTTCTTTTTTCTTCTATATTAGTTATTAGATTAGTAGATTAGGTAGTTTTGCATTATATATTTTTTTTCTTTTTTCTGTTTTTTTTATATCATATATTTTGAAATATTTAGACTTACCATGTTCATACATATATTGTATGGCTTATGTCTTGGTAAACTCATTTATATTGTAACTATTGTGTATGTTTTTTTCATATGTAATGGAATTTGTATGTTTGTAATTTCTTTATCAATATATCATTTGTATTCTGTCCATATTACTAATAATAATAAAAAGATTTAGAAAAAAGAAGAAAAAAAAGAATTGAAAGACTCTTAGCTGGCTACAGAAAGCGTTTACAAGCTGTGACACTTGCCAAAGGGGGTGTTACTAAGTACCGACCATGCAGGGTGCCCAAACTTCTGCTTTGGGCCCTTTTCCTTTTTTGTTATTTTGACACGGTAAAAGATGGAAATAAAAAAGTAATCTTGCTTAAAATACTAAAGAAATGTTTTACTTTAACTTTATACCTTTTGGAAATCAGGTCATCTTTTACTCACTTAGCTATTAACAGTAACAGAAAATTTGACCAGGGGTGCCCAAACCTTTGCACCTCACTGTATGTCCCAAATATGTTACAATTATTTGCTGCATATTCTCCGATTCAATGAACCATTCATTATAATTCAGTATAAACCAAAAAAAGCTTTGATGCTGCATTGTGTGTCAGCACTCGATTGAATACACACCCTGTAATCTTACTGCCATTCTTATTTATAAAATTAAAGAGCACAATTATATCTCATACCTTAGGACAGCTTTATAGTGACCAAGACCATAACAATCCAATGTTGAAAGAAAAACATCTTCAGCCATTTCTTTGGCCTACAAAGAAATATGATAATACATTTGTGAATCCAAAGACAAAACTTAACAAGACTACATACAAAATCTTTCATGTTTGACCTTTAACATAGGACAGTTTAATTTACTTTACAAAACTAATACAGAGCAGGCTTATCAGTCAAACTGAGGGTTGGAAAAAAGATGAGAAAAGACAGGAAGGTGAGGACCCAGCAAACTGGTGGTGGAAGAATCAGGATTTAGTGAGAGTTACAGACAAGGATAAAAACATTGCCAACATCACACTTAGAGGGCATCTGACCAAAAATACATAAATTTGAACTTTAAGCCAAATGGTTGTATTCGATATGACATGGAAGTGGTCCAAAATTCAATTCAGTTGCAAATGTCAGAGTGGAAATTATATTAGTGGTACGAGAACTGGGTATGTGACAGGACATAAATTATTTAAATTTATCTTTCTAATACAATGGTGATAAGCATAATCATTCATTTACTTCTGCTGTATTTTATATTAAAACATGGCAAAATATTGAATGGCAAGCAGTATAAAATATTGTTATTTAAAAAGTATGGCATTAGCATGTAGTGGAACAATGTATTTCAAGATTTTAAAATCAAGGTTTATGCTGTATACTGTAGTTAGTTGGGAGGGCTTGTATTGTACTATGCTGTAATGTTCTATGTCAACATTAATTGGCATTCTTCTTACTTCTGTTTGTTTGACTTTGCCTACCACATTTGCCTACAAGTTACTACAGCTGCAAAAGTAGTTGACTAGGCGGAAAACACTTGTCTGGAAAGATGAGCCACAATGTTAATAGACTGAGGATGAAACAGTTGCAAAGAGTTCCAAGGACATGGTGTTCACATCCAGAGAAATAAAGTGAAGCTTGAAAGGAATCAGGGTAAATGCATTCTCAGCATTTCTGTATTTTCCATAGTAGAAAGCTGAAAATTTGTGAAACCAAAGGAATATTCATATATTAATAGAATTGTGTCCCACAGGGTGAATATCAGAGCATTCTGTTAATTTCTAATGGTTATAGTTAATACACAATACAACACCATCACCTAAGTAGTCATAAATCTTTGATTTAACAGTTAAAATACAATTTTATAGAAATCATTTACCATTTTTATGCTGGGAGTTTCTACGTAGCATTGAATGCTAGCCAACACTGCTTCTACTATAGCAAAGTAAATCTGTGGCAGCACCCTAGGAAAAACAGACCATTCAAAGAGTTAATTGCTTATTCACACACTAGTCTAGGACAATATCCTCCATCACATTTCCCACGGCTACAAAGCACAGGAACATTCCTTCCAGGTGAGGCAACACTTCACTTCTGAGTCTGTTGGGGTCATCTATTCCATCCAATGCAGCCTCCTCTACATCGGTCAGACCTGACGCAGATTGGGGGACCACTTCGTCAAGCACCTCCGCTCAGTCCGCCACAACAGACAGGATCTCCCGGTTGCCACCCACTTCAACTCTGCTTCACATTCCCATTCGGATATGTCCATATGTGGCCTACTCTACTGCCATGATGAGGTCAAACTCAGGTTGGAGAAGCAACACCTCATATATCGTCTGGGTAGTCTCCAGCCCCTTGGCAGGAACACTGAATTCTTCAACTTCCGGTAATTCCTCCTTCTCACTTCCCCTCATCCCAGTTTCGCTCTACCTTCTCCTCCAGCTGCCTATCACCTCCCTCATGGTTCCGCCTCCTTTTACTACCCATAGTACTTTCCCCTTGCATTCCTTCTTCATCTTTCTTGCCTATCCCCTCTCTGCTTTCCCTCCCCAACCCCTTGATCCTTCTCCTTACTGGTTTTTCACCTGCCACCTACCAGCCCTCTCCTTCCCACCCTCCCCCCACCTTCCTTACAGGGCCCCTGCCCCTCCCTTTTCAATCCTAACAAAGGGTCTCAGCCCGAAACGTTGACTGTTTGTTTCCACAGATGCTGTCCGACCTGCTGAGTTCCTCCAGTGAGTTGTGCGTGTTGCTTTGACCCCAGCATCTACAGAATATTTTATGTTTACATAGGAACATTTCTTGTTCATGAATTAAAAATAAAGAGTCAATGGGTATGAACAAAAGTTACATGTTTTCATAATGACTCCATATGGAATTTCTATATTTACAGTCTAAAAGATAAGCAAGGAACGAGTATTTTTTGATTATTCTGAGGTCAATATATCACTGTAAATACACTAGAACAAAACCTATAAATAAGAGACATCAGGAATTGAGATTGCCCAATGTCACCTTCAAAATTATGCAAATTCAGCCACAATTTGCATGTGTCTATCCTATATTAACCTTAGAGCACCGCAAAACAAAAGGAGAAAATGCAACTGAATTTTGTGCATATTTACTGAAGACTTCTTGGCAAGTCTGAGTGAACTGAGAACATAATGAATCACGCAATCTTCATCAAGTCAGCACAGAAATGGGAACTTTCACAATTATCTACCCTGAGAACATCGAACACAGATACACAGAATAGACATTACCCTTTACTTCCTAAAGGAACAGCTCCTCAAAGATATAGATCCATAACTGCTGCCGAGGTACTAAATTCAATGGCAGGGTCAAAGGAAGAGTACATAAAGCAAAGTACATAAAGACCACACAGCCAGAACTTGGCTTAACTCAGGAGCTCCATGAGGTATTTCTTTATGTATGAGAGGCCAACAAAATTACAAAAGATTTTTGTGTCAAAAAGTAACTTAGATCTGGTAATGTACAATGTTAATTAATATTTTCATTGTAAAGGATCCCATAGGTGAAGCATTAGAGAATTTCTAACTTCAATTGATTGTGACAACCTATAAATCATATAAGTCCTTGGGCAGACTTGAAGAAGGTGTTTCTTCTTGAAAGAAGACTTAAAATTGAGAGTCACTATTTAAAGATAAGGTTCACCCATTTTAAGATGGCGGCAGTATTTTTCCACTTCAACGGTCATAAATGTTTGTAACAACTACAAAAGACAATGGAAGCAGAAGCTTTGAATACATTTAAGTGTGAGGTGGATAGGTTCTTTCCAACCAAGAAAGTGAAAAATACAAACAAGGCAAATGTGGAATTTATGCTTCCTTCAAATCGGTCGTGACCTAAGTGAATGGCAGAGTACCCCCAAAGGGAAAAGTGCCATATTTAAATCAAATATTTGCATGTAAACCTGAAATCTAACATCCAGCATTCCAGAGATTCACTGTTCACAGAGAAGAAATTTCGTGCACATCACTTTTGAATGGCTGATCCCTCATCTTGAAACCATGTCCCTTTGGGAATCTACCTTTACCATGCTGCACTCCCTCTTGATCTTTTGTGTGTGAATCAGGTAATCCATCCTTCTGGACTGCAAGGAATAAAGACTCAAAATATTTAACCTCTCTTAATTAGGACAGCACTCATCCCAGAAATTAACCAGTTCAGTCTCCTTTGGCCTTCAAAGATTTTATATGAGTTTTAAGTGAAAGAATCAAAATCATGCACAGTATTGTAGGTATGCTCTCACCAGCATCCAAAACATAACCTCCTTATTCTTAATTAGTCTTGACCTGATGAAGTATCCTGGTTTTATACCTTTCCATAGATGCTGCCTGACCAACTGAGTACCTTTAGCATTTTCTGTGTTACTCCTCATTCTTAAATTAATGCCTTTAGCTTTTTTTCCCTTGCAATAAAAACCAACACACTTTTTATCTTAACTACTTGTTGGAACTACCACTTCACTCATTTAGTCTCCATCAATTTAGATAATAATCTATTTTTGTTTGCACTCAAAATGGACCTCACACTGCCCTCAAATTAAAATCCATTTGCCAGGTTTTTACTGAATTACTCAACATCCTGTCGCAGAATCACATTGCTCTCATTAAAATATACCCTTCGACCCATTTCCATCAACAAACTTGGAACCCTTACATTTTGTTCACTCCTCTGGTTTATTAACATAAATAATAAAGAAGTAAGCCAATAACCAATCCCTGGGGTACTCTAGTAGTTACAACCCTTCTGCCTGAAAAGGCCCCATTTATTTCAACTTGTATCTTTTATGTAAATGCACTTCCTCCTATACAAAAATTCTGATACATTTCCTCCAATACAAAACTAGAATAGTTACTGTAACTTGCAAATTAACACACAAGCTTCTGATTGAAAATCTCAACTGAAACCTGAATTGGATTCTGGGCAAATTAACAAAAGACAAGCTGGAATTTCAGTTCTTTGAATGACAAGAAACTATTTATCTTCCATATGCTATGTTTTGATTTCTAATGGAAAAGTATATTATAGATACTGAGTGCATTTCCTTTTGGCAGAATAAATACCCATATACTAAAATATTCAATTTTGTTTACACAAGAATCAATTAGTAACTTGTTAACAGACAATAATTACATAAAGTTGCAGATTTTTAATCCAGACAGATTGCTTCAATATTTCAAACTTCCAAGAGAAAAAGGTTCCTATTTTACGATTTGTTCTAAGGTTATTAAAATAGGACATTGCAATAACAGGTAGTCATTTAGAAATGTAATAAAGAAAACCTTCTTGTCACATCTGTTTGTGAATCTTTGGAATACTCTGCACCAGTAATGCACTGTGGATTTTAACTACTTAGGTATGGTCAAGGGGGCTAAAAGTCCATTCCTGTTTCATCTTCTTATTCAAATATCCCTGAATTTATTATTCATACATTTACTTTGGAACATGGCATAAATTTATGAAGTCAAACTTACAATAGCTCATCATTTTTCCGTTGATTGTTGTCTTTGGCTGCAGAATTAATTAAAGTTGGTATTAATTTCAGTTCTGATCATTTTTATAATAGAAACTGAATTGCTTTTCTATTAGTATTAATTTACCTATGTAAGGTACATGAGTGTTTCCAAAGAAGTATGTCCTTGAGCATGCCAAAGGTCCTCTGGGAGATGTACACTGCACAACCTGCAGGTACAAGAAAGATACTGCATGTAATTTCTGCAAGTTTGAAATCACAACTGATAAAATATCTTTCAATATTTTCAGAAAAGTCTAACATGGCAGCCAACTTGCATAACTTTGTTAGTGTAACATGACCAATTTAGAGCCAATTCGCATTTCACTCCAAACTCTAGACTGCTGGACAATCTACCAAATTAAATTTTAAACTGAGGGCCCTGGTGCCCTGGCCATTATTCTTTGATTATCTGCTCATTATTTTCTGACAGTTTCCTGTATACAGTTAGATGTTGCACTTCCTGCATTTCTCCAAAAAACAGAACCCTGACTGCATGAGTAGAATCAGAAATAGAAGCAAGAACAAACCATCTGAACTCTTGCACTTGCTGCGCCACTCATTAAATTCATTGCTGATCTTTTGCCTCATCCAACTCCATATCCCTTAATATTAAAAAATCTGCCATTAGTGTATTCAGAGATGGAACCTCCAAAGCCCAAAAGGTTAGAAAATTCCAAAGGTTCACAACCCTCCAGGTGGAGAAGTTTCTTCTAATCTCTGCCTGAAGGGCTACTTCCCGCCTGTCCATTTCACTCCACAGAAGCTGCCTGACTTGCTGAGTTTTACCAACATTTTTTGATCCACTGCACTTCACACCCCAACCACAGAAAACATCACCACATTCACGCACCATAAGAATTTTGCACATTTCAATAAATAATCTTGCGTTCTTAAATTTAAGGGAGGGCAAGTCCAGTCTGCTTTATCCTCATATGACAAGCCCACCAAGCCACAAATCAATCTGCTGCACACATAGAGTTGCAAGAGTGTTTGAGTACCCTTTACAATTGCCCGGTTCTCTGCATTAATTACTTAATCTGATCTTCATCTAAGTCACAAAAATAGACAAACACAACCTGCCTAAGCTAATGACACACAATTGTACTACTTCTTGTCAATATTCAGTACACTATTTAAACAATCACAGTCCAGGCTGGAAAAAGTATGTGAACCCTGCTATTTAATAACTGGTAGAACCTTCTTTAAAAGCAATAATCCCCACCAAATGTTTCCTGTAACTGATTAGACTTGCACAACTGTGAGGAGGAATTTTAGATCATTCCTCCATGCAAAACTGTTTCAGTTTTACAATATTTCTGAAATACTTGCATGAACAGTCCTCTTCAGGTTATGCCACAGCATCTGAATTAGATGAAGGTCTAGGTTCTGACTTGGCCATTCCAAAACACAAATTTTCTTCTTTTTAAGCCATTCTATTGTTGACTTACTCTGGTGTTTCAGATCACTGTCATGTTGCATCATCCAACTTCTCTTATGCTTCAGGTGACTGATCACTATCCTGATATTCTATAAAATGTCTTGACACAATTTTGAATTCATTGTTCCCTAAATGATTGCAAGCTGTCCAGGACCTGAGGCAGCAACATAGCCCCAAACAATGATGCTCCTTCCTCCATGCTTCACAGTTGGGATGCGGTTTTGCTGTTGCTCCTCCAAACATAGTGGGGTGGATTTCTGCCAGAAAGTTTAACTTTTGTCTCATTTGTTCACAGAACATTGTCCCAGAAGAACTGTGGAACATCCAGTTAGTCTTTTGAAAACTTGGGACATGCAGCAATGTTTTGTTTTGGAAGAACAGTGGCTTTCTCAGTGGTATCCTTCCATGAACACCATTCTTGTTCAGTGTTTTTCTTGTAGTGTTCACATTAACAGAGACTTTACCAAGTTCCAGAAATTCCTGAAGGTCTTTTGATGTTACTCTTGGGTTCTTTTTCACTTCTTTCATATTGCACATTGTGCTCTTGGTGTGATCTTTGCAGGATGTCCACTCCTAGGGAGAGTAGCAACAGTACTGAATTTCCTCCACTTGTGGACAATTTATCTTACAGTGGACTGAGGAGCACTCAGAAATGCTTTTGTAGCCTTTCCAGCCTCACTCATCTCTACAATCCTTCCTTTAAGGCTCTCTGAAAGTTGTATTGATCGAGGCATGGTACACAGAACCAGATCTCTCTTTAGAAGAGGAGGCTGTCAGTAAGCTGACTTCCTGTGATTTTTTTGTAGGGTATACCTGCAGTCCATACCTTCGGTCTCATCTTATTGATTGGAACAGCTGACTCCAAATTGCTTTTGTAGAAGGCATTACCCCAGAGGTTCACATGTATTTTTGTATCTACACTGTGATTGTTTAAATGAGGTACTCAGTATTGATGAGAAGTACAATTGTTTGTGTTTTACTGGTTTAGGCAGATTGCATTTATCTATAATTGTGGCTTAGATAAAGCAGACCATGTTTTATAAGTAATTAATGCAGAAAAATCATATAATTTGAAAAGTTTCACAAACTTTTTCTTGCAACTGTACATGTTCCTTGGTCAGGAAGACCAGTATATCCCAAATGCAGTCTCATTGGGCCCTATGTAATTGAGGTTTAAATATGCCAAAACTATAGTTTGTTTTGTGCTATGTGCTCAAACCTTCCCCAACCCCCACCCACTCCCGTTAACCTTAGTCAACAGAAATAACGAATCAAGGGAATATGTCCCAGAGACTTATTTATATTTTCTCTTCTTCCATTACTCAACCTTCAATCCATCTCAGTTTATCACTAATTAAATCAGACTTGAATTTCTTTAGTCTTTTGCATGACACCTTATCCAAACTCTTAAAGGTCCAAACACACATCAACCGTTCCTTCTTTAACTATTCTGCTAATTCCAATCTCAGTAAACTGTAACAAAATTTCAATTTGGAAATCCATGACGACTCAACCCAATCCTATTACTATTTTCCATAAGTCGTATTACAACTTCCTTCAGCACATACAGGGGCATGCAAAAGTTTGGGCACCCCTGGTCAAAATTTCTGTTACTGTCAATAGCTAACAGAGTAAAAGATGACCTGATTTCTAAAAGGTATAAAGTTAAAGATAAAACATTTCTTTAATATTTTAAGCAAGATTACTTTTTTATTTCCATCTTTTACAGTTTCAAAATAACAAAAAAGGAAAAGGGTCCAAAGCAAAAGTTTGGGCACCCTGCATGGTTAGTACTTAGTAACACCCACTTTGGCAAGTATCACAGCTGTAAACACTTTCTGTAGCTAGCTAAGAGTCTTCCAATTCTTGTTTGGGGGATTTTCACCCATTCTTCCTTGCAAAAATCTTCTAGTTCTGTGACATTCTTGGGCTGTCTTGGATTCACTGCTCTTTTGAGGTCTCTCCACAGATTTTCAATGATGTTTAGGTCGGGGGACTGTGAGGGCCATGGCAAAACCTTCAGCTTGTGCCTCTTGAGGTAGTCCATTGTGGATTTTGAGGTGTGTTAAGGATCATTATCCTGTTGTAGAAGCCACCCTCTTTTCATCTTCAGCTCTTTTTTTTTTATGTTTGCTTCCAGAATTTGCTGGTATTTAATTGAATTTATTCGTCCCTCTACCACTGAAATATTCCCCTTGCGGTGGCATGGCTTTACCTAACTTTTGTTTATATTATTGGGCAGCTAATATACGTTGTGCTACCTTTTGGTCTTTTTTCCATGGCCAACCCGAGTGCCCTAATTGGGTGGCAATGGAGTTGAGCTCCACTAAAGAACTATCTATCTCTGCACTTCTTGGCTCTGCACTCCCTACTAGTCTGTCCAGATTAATAGCTAATCCTCTTGTTAGACACACTTTGCGTATATGGGCTCAATTTAGGAAATGCTATGGTTTCCATGGTTTTTCCGTTTCCAGCCCTATCGTACATAATCACCTTTTTCTACCTACTACGTACGATTCAGCATTCCATGTTTGGTATAGGAAGGGCATTAGGCATTTTGAAGATCTTTTTTGAAGTTAATCGCTTTGCTTCTTTTCAGCAGCTCTCTTTTAAGTTCAATCTGCCCAATGCTCATTTTTTTAGATATCTCCAAATTAGACACTTTATTGCTCCTTTAATTCCTAACTTTTCTGAAATGCCTGCAAAAAATGCTATGGACTTATTTCTTTCCATTAATCCACTAGGTAAAGGTTTAATATCAATTATTCGTGATAAGTTAGCAGCCTTACGACGGGCCCCTGTGGATAAAATTAAAATGGCATGGGAGCAGGATTTAAATACCTCCTTATCTGATGAGAGTTGGGACTCGATTCTCAAATCGGTTAACTCAACCTCTCTTTGTGCTCGCCATTGCTTTTTACAGTTTAAGATTGTTCATAGAGCCCATATGTCTAAATCTAAACTATCTCGATTCTACCCTAACATTAGTCCGCTTTGTGATAAATGCAAGAGGGGTGAGGCCTCTCTCATTCATATGTACTGGTTCTGTCCTAGCTTGGAGAAATTTTGGAAAGATGTCTTCACTACGTTATCGTATATTCTGAATCAGCACCTAGAACCAAACCCCTTAATTGCTTTGTTCGGATTCTGGGGCGAGACAGATTTACGTCTGAGTCTGACCAAATGCCGAATATTATCCTTTGCCTCTCTCCTGGCTAGATGCTTGATCCTCCTTAGATGGAGAGATGTTGCCCCGCCCACTCATGCTCAATGGCTTAACAACATTATGGCCTGCTTGGACCTCGAAAAAAATCCATTATTCAGTTCTTAATTTGGATTTAAAGTTCCATAAGGTCTGGGAACCTTTTATCGAGTACTTTCATAACCTTCCTCTTGACTAGGGTTTTTTTGGTCCCTTACTTTCAGCTCCCTTTTTTTTCTGGTAGTAGGCATTATCATCATCCTCTGTTGCTAAGTGTATTCACAGTCTGGGAGTTTGATTGTCCTGATTTATATTCTCTATACTGTGTTGTGGTTGGTCTGGAGTTTTTTTATTGTGTTGTGGGGTTGGGGGAGGATACTGTAGCGGTGTGCTACACGCAGCGCTAAAATTACGACACGGAGTCGGTAACTGCAGTCGAAGGAAAAAACTTTATTCGAAAACTTCAGCCTCACTTTTAAGCCTCTGTCAACCGGCCCCCCATGACGTAGAGGCTCCAAAGCTCTGTGCTCGCAAACCCCCGTAGGCTATCTAATTGTGAGTCGGTTCGGATACGCTAGGAAATGGGGCGCCACAATACTAAGTTTACATGTCTTCAATTTAGGTGCTTTTTTTAAAATTCTCTTTCTTTGTATCATATTGTCATTGTATGCTTAATTTTGCACTGTATTAATGTTCCTCATTCTGATTTGGGTTTTTTTTAATTTGTAAAATGTATATAAAAAAAAGAAATGTTCCCCTTGCCACTGGTTGCAACACAAGCCCAAAGCATGATCGATCCACCCCGTGCTTAATAGTTGGGGTGATGTTCTTTACGTGAAATTCTGCACCCCTTTTCTCCAAACATATCTTTGCTCACTGCGGTCAAAAAGTTCTATTTTAATTTCATCAGTCCACAGGACTTGCTTCCAAAATGCATCAGGCTTGTTTAGATGTTCCTTTGCAATCTTCAGACACTGAATTTTGTGGTGAGGACACAGGAAGTTTTCTAAAGGTCATATTTGTGCAGATGTCGCTGCACAGTAGAACAGAGCACCACCACTCCAGAGTCTGCTAAATCTTCCTGAAGGTCTTTTGCAGTCAAACAGGGGTTTTGATTTACCTTTCTAGCAATCCTACGAGCAGTTCTCTCAGAAAGTTTTCTTGGTCTTCCAGACCTCAACTTGACCTCCACCGTACCTGTTAACTGCCATTTCTTAACTACAAACTGAGGAAACAAGCTACCTGAAAACGCTTTGCTTCTTCTTATAGCCTTCTCCTGCTTTATGGGCATCACTTATTTTAATTTTCAGAGTGCTAGGCAGCTGCTTAGAGGAGCCCATGGCTGCTGATTGTTGGGACAAGGTTTGAGGAGTCAGGGTAATTATAAAGCTTTGAAATTTGCATCACCTGGCCTTTCCTAATGAGGACTGAACAAGCCATAGCCCTAACAGCTAATTAAGGTCTGAGACCTTGGTAAAAGTTATCTGAGAGCTCAAATCTCCTGGGGTGCCCAAACTTTTGCATGGTGCTCCTTTCCTTTTTATCCCCACTCTAACATTGTACAAGACAACTTGAGTAAAATGTCAAAAAGAATGTTTCATCTTTAACTTTATGACTTTTGGAGATCAGTTCATTTTCTACTCACTTAACTATTCACAGTTACAGAAATTTTGACCAGAGGTGCCCAAACTTTTGCATGCCACTGTATTTCAACATGCTCCTGCAACTGGTGCCAAACTGTATGGGTAAAATTTTACAGGATGACTGCCATCTCCACAGCCGCCCGCTTCAAAACTTCAGAATGTTTATAAACAGAGGCCATGAGACGCTGTTCTTTCTTGGATTGTTGCAAAATTTTACACTTATTGAATGTGATAAACAAGATTAAAAAAATTCTCTACCAATACACTTCCCTCACTTCTATATAGAATAAACGCCACACATAGAAAAAAATCTTCCGGAAGTTGAAAAATTATTTAACATACAGTAGGGAATAGGCCCTTCAAGCCACACGAGTGAACATACTTAACCATCCTAAAACATGACAAATGAGAAATGAATTGCAATACCATATGTCTGGCAGTGCCTCCTCTGTTGTTTGTGTTTTTAACAAGGTGGCCTTCAGATGGAAACGTAAAGCTGTACGAATTCAAGTTTTCTTTCGTTGAGTGACAACCAAAGAGAACAAAAGGCTGCCGATGTGTGCTGAATAAGGAACTAAAAAAAACAGGATGCAAAACCAACTTCAGCACTTGTAGTTCAATTTCATAAAGTGCAAACTGTATTATTTATCTATGTCAAAATATTCAAAGGATTACTATATAACTTCAAAACTAGGACACTGATAATTTATGGTTAAAGAAGTTAACATTCCATTTATTGAAAATTTTTTTCCAGAATTCACTAAAAACAAGCATGAACATGCCTTAACATACCACATTCATAAATCTATTTTACTATTTAATAATGATCTCTCAACTGCCTCTCCATAACATTACTAAAACAATAGCAGGCTAGTAACAAATTGAAAAATCTGTACTGCATTACTCTGAAATATTGGTGTGTCAAGAGCTGGTCTACTGATAGTACAGAATCACTATGCAGCACTTAAGTTACATTGAATAGACAGAAACCGCCCAAAGATTTTTATCTGCAACAGTGACAGTTTGATTCCTGGACAAATTCCATAAAGGGACTTTTTATAACCCTTACCCTTTACAAGCATCAAGCATTTTTTACCTGTAGGTATGCTTTGAATACACTAAATTATTCAACAAATTTAAAGTATCTGACAATGGGCAGTAAATTTCTCTTTTTCTGAACAATGAGGAATAGATATCATTTTAAAATATTTACTTGAGAATTAATCTCCATTCTTTCAATCTCATTTAATGGTATAATTAGCAAACTAAATTGATTACTCAGTAAAATATAAAAAATTTGGCAGAAGCAAATACCTTTTATCTGTAACTTGACTTGTTATCAGCCCATGGCTGAAGTAGGTTCTAAAAGGCTGAAAAACAAAACATCAAAGAGTATTTCTTATTTAGCTTTAAAATGCACTTGTTTAGTTCTGATCCCCTCCTCATCCCGCTCCTGAGCAATCCACACAATTGCAACAAGCTTCTCCTTCCCTGCAGGTCTAATCTAGCTCAACTGCTTACTGCCACCCAAGTCTAATAAAGCACAATCATACCCAAGGCAGCACATTTTGAAACCTCACCAGAAATAAATCCCCGGTCCCATGCAAGAAATATCCTAATGCTCTGTTTTGAACCATTTCTGAACAACCGCTTATCAGAAGAAACACAAAAAATGAAATAAGTTTAAATAATTAAAATGTAAAATGCTAAAGAATGAAAAGGGGAAAAAAAGACACCCTGAGATGAACACAGTAATATTCATTGAAACAAAATAACGTACCTCCACTTACCTATTATGCAGATGGCTCCACTAGAGAGAGAAGGGCAACACTTCACCCCTTGTAGCTGAAGTCTCAGTAAAGAAGCATTTAAGGAACAGTGACCATAATTCTACTAATTTTAAAATATACCATGTATGGAAAGAGGGGGGGGGGTGGAGTTTCAAGATGGCGACGTAAACATCTGCCTTTTAGGCGCTCTTTATTTTTTCAACTATAATCACCCTTTAATCAAATCTTTTCGAATTTAATCATATGAGTTGATACTTTCGATTAACTTTTTTTTCCTAAAAGTATATTTGATCTAATTCTGTCAAACTTAAAATGGCTACAAGCAAGAAATCATCTAAGGAGCCTTTATCTATCGATGCAATTTCTAATCTTCTGGACGTTAAACTGGATGCTAAACTTGGAAGTTTGGAAAGCAAGCTGGAAAGTAAAATGGAAAGTAAAGCAACTAGTTTGGAAAGTAAACTGGCAAGTTTGGAATACAAGCTTACCACGAAAATGTCTGAACTTGAAGGAGTTGTTAGATCGCTTGATAATAAGCTTCAATCGCAGGCATCGGATATTCAGCGGCATGAAGATAAGTTTACGACTCTTGAAAAATTAATTTGTGAAAAAGTACGTACAATTGAAGCGCTGGACAAGAAGATACAATCGACTGTTAAAACAGTAGATCAGTATAAGTTTAAGATTACTGATCTCGAAAACCGATCTCGCAGACAGAACTTGCGAATCATCGGGTTTCCCGAAAAAGTTGAGTCCGGTGATATAACTGAATTTTTCTCTAAATTACTGTGGGAAATTTTCGGTGATGAAGGTTTGCAAGCTAAACCTGTTATCGACCGCGCTCACAGAGTTGCGAGGTTTTCGGCTACGAGTGTTAAACCACGAGCGGTGATTGTTCGCCTTCATTATCCTCGGGAGAAAGAGCTTTTAATTCGATTAGCTCGTAAAAAAGGTATGATTTCTCACAATAGCAACACATTTCGAATTGTTGAAGATTATTCGTTCGAAGTAATGAGAGCGAGAATTGCTTTTAAACCAGTGATGGCAGAGATTCACTCGACTGGACTTAAACAAGCTTTAATGTATCCAGCGAAGCTTAGAATTACGCTGAACGACAACACTCAGCAATTTTTTAACACTCTGCAATTTTTTAACACTCCGGAAGAAGCGAAGAAATTTGTTGAAGAATATCGATCTTCTAGTGCAACCTGAACTATGTGTTACGTTGAAGATTTTTCGGAGAGAGGATGCCATTTCATTTTAAGTTTTAACCTATGAAGCTGGGTTTGGTCTGGTGTTTTTTTTTACTATCACCATTGTTTATAGATGCTCTTTTTAATTTTTATAATATCTTTTTTTTATTCTTTTTTCTGTTTTGGATATAAACGTTTATATTTTGTAATAATGATTTACTTTTTTTTTCAAGATGTCGTTTCTTTGTCCCGTAAGACTTTGTTTTCTGTAAGCATTTATTTGTTTGCCTGTACTTAGAAATGGGACGAATGTTTTGGATTTTTTGGTCTTTTTTTTATATATTGTAGTCTCTTTGATAACTATTTTTTATTAAATTTCTTTTAATAGGTTGCTGAACTTACATTTGTATTTTGTAATATGGCTTTTCAAAATGTCATTTCTTCTTCCCATA
The DNA here is from genome assembly GCF_030144855.1 of Hypanus sabinus. Classification (NCBI taxonomy): domain Eukaryota; kingdom Metazoa; phylum Chordata; class Chondrichthyes; order Myliobatiformes; family Dasyatidae; genus Hypanus; species Hypanus sabinus. The sequence continues at coordinate 179,142,727 of NC_082708.1, read as the reverse complement.
AGCCTTTGCTTATGAAACGTCATCTTTCTTGTATTTGAATATGGAATTTTTTTTAAAGGTATATTACACTTTTAAATTTTAATGTTTATACTTTTTTATTAATGATTGTTTGTTTTATTATATTAGTTTTTTCATTCTGACTGATATATATATTTTTTTGCAACCCTATATTTAAATCTAGGTGTTACATAGTTTTTTTTAATCTTTTTATGGAGCTGCCATCTTGAAATGGGGGTAATGTTAGTATTAGATTATGCGCCTGCCGCTTGGCTTTCTTTCAAAGGGTGGGGGCAGGGGGGAGGGATCTTTTTTCACGCTTTTGATTTTTATTTTTTTGCTTTTATCTATGGGCCGACTTTAAATTATTAATATTGTTGAGGTGTCATGTTCTCCGGTTGCTCCTGAATCAATTTTCCTTCTTCCTGAATTATGGGTTATGTGTCTTTGTAACCTTTTATGATATACACAACAAATATTGGCATGATGGATAAATCTATTAACTTTATTTCTTGGAATACTAATGGTTTAAATCATCCGATTAAACGTAAAAAAATATTTAAAGTAATCCATAGATTGAACGCTAATATTATTTTTGCACAGGAGACCCATATTAGGAGGGAGGATAATCAGCGTTTTTTTAGGTTCTGGAACGGTCAACAATTTCACTCGAATTGTACCGCCAAAATTAGGGGTGTGTCTATTTTTATAGACCCCTCAATTTCGTTTACACATCATGAAATTATTTCTGATCCACAGGGCAGATTTTTGTTGATAACTGGTTCACTTTTTAGCCGAAAAGTGGTTCTAGTTAATATTTATGCTCCAAACTTTGACTGCCCTGAATTTTTTAAACGTTTATTTACTTCCCTTCCTAATCTAAATGAATATATGTTGATTATGGGTGGAGATTTTAATTGTTGTTTGAATCCTTCGATGGATAGATCTAAACCTATCCGTACTCTTCCGAATAGATCAGCCTTACTTATTAATTCTTCTATGGTTGATTCGGGAATTACTGAAATATGGCGGTTTTTGAACCCTAAAGATAAAGAATTTTCGTTTTTTTCACATGTATATCACAGTTATTCTAGAATTGATTATTTCCTTATTGATCATCGTTTATTAACAGATGTTATTGATTGTAAATATGATTCTATTGCTATTTCGGATCATGCACCTTTGAAGTTATCTATCAAGACTTTGGACTTTTCTAATAATACTAGATCTTGGAGACTTAACGCTACTTTGCTTCAAGATCCAGAATTCATCACCTACATAAAACAGCAAATTGACTTGTTTTTCTCAACAAACTATACAGAAGAGATTGACAGAGGAATACTTTGGGACTCTTTTAAGGCTTTCATCCGTGGACAAATTATCTCATATTCCGTCAGTAAAAAGAAAACAAAGATATTTAGATATCGCTTTATTAGTGGATAAAATTAAAGAAATTGATAAGATTTATTCCGTGACTCCAACCAAAGAACTTTATAAGAAGAGAGTTGAGCTTCAAATGGAACATAGTTTACTATTATCTTCTTCAATTGAAAATCAATTAATTAGGACCAGGGCTCAATTCTATATTCACAGTGATCGAACTGGTAAACTGTTAGCTAATCAATTAAAAGCTATTTCCACTAAGCAGCAAATTATTAAAATTCGTAAACAAGATGGTAATTTAACTACTGATCATAAAGAAATCAATAATACTTTTCAAGATTTTTATAAATCTTTATATCAATCAGAATTTGATGGTGACCTGTCCATGATGGATAATTTTTTTAACAATTTGAATATTCCTAAACTGATAGATGAAGATCGTAGCTTGTTAGATGCTCCTATCTCTATGGCCGAAATAGGAGAGGCTATCTCATCAATGAATTCAGGGAAAGCTCCTGGCCCTGATGGTTATATTCTAGAATTTTTTAAAACTTTTTCTTCTTTGCTTTCCCCTTGGTTATGTGAAATCTTTAATGATGCGTTTGCTAAGAAGAGATTACCTCAATCTTTTTATGAAGCTATCTCTCTAATTCTTAAAAAAGATAAAGATCCTACTTTATGTGCATCTTATCGCCCTATATCATTATTAAATGTAGATTCTAAGATTCTTACAAAAATTTTAGCCATTAGATTAGAAAAGGTACTATCACAGATTATTTCAGTAGATCAAACTGGTTTCATTAGGAATCGGTATTCCTTTTTTAATGTTAGAAAATTGATTAATATAATTTATACTTCATCACCCACAATCCCAGAATGTGTTATCTCATTAGATGCTGAAAAAGCTTTTGATAGAGTTGAATGGACATACTTATTTAATACATTGAGAAGTTTTAATTTTAGTCCCAACTTCATATCATGGATTAAATTAATATATTATAAACCTGTTGCTTCTGTTCTTACAAATAATTATAGATCCTCTTTTTTTTCAATTATCTCATGGCACGAGACAAGGTTGTCCCTTAAGTCCTTTATTATTTAATATCGCATTAGAATCTTTAGCCATTGCTATTCGTGAATCTCCTAATATTTTTGGTATTACCTGTAATGAGAAGTTATACAAATTATCACTTTATGCTGATGACTTGCTGTTATATATTTCTGATCCTGACAGGTCTATTCCCGCTATTTTATTCTTGTTGACTCAATTTGGTAGCTTTTCTGGTTATAAACTAAACTTGGATAAGAGTGAATTATTTCCCTTAAACGCACAAACTTTATTGAATGACAGGATACCATTTAAAGTTGTTACTGATAACTTTACCTATTTAGGTATAAAAATTACCAAGAAATATAAAGATTTATTTAGACTGAATTTTTTACCTATGCTTCATCAAATTCAACAACTTACTACAAGATGGTCTCCCTTATTCTTATCATTAATTGGTCGGATTAATGCTATTAAAATGATGATTTTACCGAAATTCTTATACTTATTTCAAGCCTTACCAATTTTTATTCCCAAATCTTTTTTCGACAACATTGATTCAAAAATTTCCTCATTTGTGTGGCAAAATAAAAACCCCAGGTTAAGTAAAAAACAATTACAAAAATCTAAAAAAGATGGTGGTTTAGCTTTACCTAACTTTAGATTTTATTATTGGGCAAATAATATTCGTAACTTAATGTATTGGAAATTAGATTTGGATTCACCACTGCGTCCGCAGTGGGTAAATTTGGAATGTAACGAGGTAAAGGGATATTCTCTATTCTCTGTTCTTGGTTCTTTTCTTCCTGCTGATTTAGTTAAATTCAATAAACAGATATCTAATCCTGTTATCAAACATACATTACGAATTTGGTTTCAATTTCGTAAGTTTTTTACTCTGAAAAACTTTGTTCTTGATAGCCCTATCTTACTTAATTTTTTTTTCAAACCTTCCTGGACAGATCAAGCTTTTAGCATATGGAAAAGGAAAGGTATAAAATGTTTTCGTGATTTTTTTTTGAAGATACTTTGATGTCCTTTGACCAACTTTCCAACAAATTTAAACTACCTAAATCTAATTTTTTCAGATATCTACAAATCAGAAATTTTTTACATAAAGTTCTACCAACTTTTCCCAATTCAACTTCAGTGGATTTCTCAGATTTGATTTTTACCTTAAACCCTTGTCAGAAGGGATTAGTAGCTTGTATTTATAATATGATTATGAAGATACAACCAGAAATATCAGACAGAATTAAACAAGAATGGGAAAAAGAACTTCGATATAATATTTCAACTGATAAATGGGAAAAAATTTTACAAATGGTTAATTTCTCTTCTATTTGTGCTAAACATGCTTTAATACAATTTAAAATTGTACATAGAGCTTATATGTCTAAAGATAAGCTTGCTCGATTTTACTCTTATATTAACCCGCAATGTGACAGGTGTCATCTAGAAGTGGCTTCATTGACCCACATGTTTTGGTCATGTCCCACTTTACATAACTATTGGAAGGACATATTTGTTACCATTTCTTCTATTTGGAATATTGATTTACAACCTCATTTCATTACTGCAATTTTTGGCATAACAAATGAGGATGGTATTCAGTTTTCTCCTTCAATCAGACGAATGATTGCTTTTGCAACATTAATGGCCAGAAGGTCTATATTACAAAACTGGAAAGAAGTGAATCCTCCTACCACGTCTCAGTGGCTTTCCCAAACTATTTCATATCTAAGTTTAGAAAAAATCAGAAGCACTATTTTTGACCCATCAGTCAAATTTGAAGAAACTTGGGGACTGTTTATTCGACATTTTCATATGAATTAATCTGATCTTTTCCAGACCTTCTTTCTGCTTATTCTTGTTCAGGTATGGAGTTCCGGAGTTTTTTTTTGACATTATCACATACTTATAAACTGTTACTATTGCCCATGTTAGTTTAGTTTAGTGCTTTTTTTTTTAATCAATATACATTTTCTTTTACTTATTTTTAATTCTTTTTTCTTTTTTGACGATTATTTTTTGTTTTTTTTTCATATGTAATTTTCAGACTTGATTGATTAATGTACTTTTTTCTGTTGATGTTTTAATAGGATATTATTATCTTATTATCAATGTAATTTCAAGTCTATTGTATTCATAACCTATTCATTATTATGTTATGTTTTTCTTTATATATATATGAAACTTAATAAAAAGATTGAAAAAGAAAGAAAGGAAAGGGGCTGCAGTAAAGCTAATTTTGATGGCATTAGACAGGAATTTACAAAAGTTGATTGTTAAAGTTATTACCAGGTAAAGGGACATCTAGCAAGACATTAACATGAAGAGCAAAGCTGGCAGGGTCAGGGAAATCTGTCTGACGAAGGATTTTGAGCCTCAGCACAGGAAAAAGAGATGCTTATGTCAGATATAGACAATTGAAATCAAATGAGTCTCTTGAGGAGTTGGAGATGTGCCTAGGAAACTAAGAGGTCTCCCGGGGACATGATGTATCTTTAGCAAATAAGGAAAAGGGAAATCCAAAAAGACTCTGTAAGTACAGGTTACTCAAGATTATGAATGGGTTCCATTCCTGAGAATTATTCCTAGCCCAAACAGTTCACAAGGTAGACACGCTACCACCTAGAAATATATTTAATTAAGAAGATAGGCCAACCAAGAGCAATTAAGAGTCATCGAAGACTATGGCACAGAAACAAGCCCTTTGTCTCATCTAGTTCATGCTGAACCATGCTGGGTCCTTGGCAGAGATCTGCGTATTTTCATTCGCCAGCATATGGCAAGTTTACCTATTAGCCATGACTAATGTGGTGCCTTTACTTAAGAATGGCTACAAGGGCAACAGCCCACTGAGCTGAACATTAGTGGTAACACACACAAGATGCTGAAGGAGCTCAGCAGACCGGGCAACATCTGTGGAAAAGAATAAACACTAGACGTTTCAGGCAGAGACTTCATCAGTTTTGAAGGATGGTCATCGGCCTGAAACAGTGACTGTTTACTCTTTTCCAAGCATGCTGCCTGGCCTCCTGAGTTCCTCCAGCATTTTGTGTTTGTTGATTGGATTTCCAGAACCTGCAAATTTTCTCAAGTTTAACATAAGTGGTGTGCAAGTTCCTCAAAAAAAAGATTTTGAAAGTTAAGGGCTGTCTGCATTTGGAAAAGCAATGACTGAGTAGGGATGGTCACATTACTTTGGGAAAAGCCATTGATGAATCTGTTTTCTGACTGAAGAGGTGACCAAAAGGATTGATGAGAATAGGGACCAAATGAAGGCAATGGTATTTGCTCAAGAAGGCACCTTGGTCAGAATGGATGAGTTGGATCTACAGGACCATTTCCATGTTGCATAATTCTATGACTATATAAAATTACAGAGCTGTATAAAAAAGTGCATTCTGCTCTTCAGCACAACTAACTCTGACCCCTAGAATCCAGAAGCAGAGTAGGAGCAGGAGGACCTCTATTATATCGGTGCAATACGAACACCACCAAAAAGCAAGTCATGAATTTACACAGTATTCAATTTCCATGAATAGAAGAGCTCTGCTAAAATCCTAACTCATAAACTGAAGTAAAAAGCAGAAAACCGTAGGCCAGTTAGCATAAACTCTCTTATTAGAAAACTGGAACTTATTGTAGTAGCAGTAGGGCGTTGAGAAAAATCACAGCTAAAAAGTGGCACGTGGCATTGTAACAGAAAATCACATTCAACAAATTATTATAGTTTTGACAATGTAATTAGTAAGCTGGATAGACAATTATGCATATGCCGCATCTGTGTATTTCTAAAACACATGAAATGGGTGTCACAGAAAAGGTTACTCCACAAGTTACAAGCTCCTGGAGGTCATGCACAGAGGTTTTTCTTACACAAAGTAGGTAAATTTCAAATTGGCATGTGTTAACTTTAACTGGTGGGATGCCATGGAATAAGTGTAGGAACTGAACTATTTATAATCTATATTAATGATGGATGAAGTATTGCTGCTTTGTACTAATTTATTATAAGGGGCATTATGTGGAAGTACCTTACAAAGGCAGAAAACTCTTTGTAAAAGACACGGAGGACAGTATGCATCAAATAAGCAATAAATTTTAAAATAATACTCTTAAGAAAATGAATGTATATTAAATACATTGCATCATTTTAATTATGCAAAATGCCAATTAAAAACATCAGTCCCAAATTTCATCCAAATTTTGGAAATGTTTGTATAAATGTTTGTAACAGTTGTCATGAATTTCCACTGGTTTCATTCGAAGTTAGCGGGGCAATCTGCCAAAAGCACTGCAGCTTTCTCTTGCAGGGTTACAAAGAGAATTCCATACCCCTTACCATCATGCCTCCTGCTACTTGATCCATGAAAGAGCATTGGCGTTGAAAGCCAGGAAGAAGTTTGCAGCCCATTTGTCTGCTCTTCCAGTTATATGAGGTATATCTGGAGGCAAGTGGCTGTGAAAGGGGCAGGGTAATAGAGTTAGGGGTAAAATAAGGAAAGACAATTTAATGAAATACCGAGGAGAAGCAAAACCACATTAACCATAATCTAACATAACATTTAGGATGCCAAATCTGAACATTTGATTTTTACCACAATGTTAGTGAAACCATCTTCTTTACAACCTTAGACCAAATTCTGAGGCAAGATCAAAATGCTCAGCCAAACAATGCTCAGGAAAAGAAAATGTAGTTATAAATTAACTTTGTAAAATTTTCTTGCAGACAAAATTCTTGCTGACATAGTTTTTTGGCCATGTGAGTGAAGTACTTTTATCCAAAATAAATGTTAAGAACTTCTACTATAAATTATATATTTTTTTTAAATTTCCCACCTCTCCAGCTTGTGCTTCTGAAAGTTCCAGTATTGAGGAAGAATTCTCAAAGTTAGAAAAGAAGCTGTTCCACTGTTTTTCAAATGCCGTCAAATCCTGAAATACAATGAAGTCAAAACCAAATTCAGAGCAGGTAATAGTGATGGAAGTTAGTACTATTATGATGTAACTTATTCCATTATGTTTGCAAACAAAACCTTACCTCAGTGATCAAGACTTCCAGAGAAACTGGATCCAAGCTGCTATACACTTGCCAAAGTTCCTCACTAGCATCAAACAGCTGCAACAGAAAAAGTGAAAGTAGCAACTTGACACTAAATTATTAACTAGCATTTTCTTTGTACAAAATAAAAATGAGTTACAATAATGTACTTAATTAGATATTAGATGGTACATTGACACATGGTCATTACAATTAAACAAAATGTGCCATTTCTTTATCTGTAGTTCAATATTTTTTAAATTTTAAATAAAAATTAATACAATTAAGCAAACTTGAAAACTATTTATCCTTCACAATGAATTAATGTTACTGAAATTTGTATTATAATTTATCATGCTTATTTAAATTTCTATGGTTTGTACAGACTGTGACTTCAATTTATTGCTAATAATCAGCCACTACTGAAAATTACCATCAGTTAAATATGATATTAGTTAGTCCATGAAATATCACATTAAAATTAGAAACTGGCTATTTTTTCATAGACTTTTTTTTGTCACTTCCTGAACAGAAAACTTATCAGGTCACTCCTTCTCCACCCATTGTAAATTTTGATGGCCATCTTCATAATAATAATCATCCAGCTTTACCCATCATGTCAAGTAACAATTACACCACCAGATGGTTTCTTGTTATCTTTGTTGTTTTTACTTCAAATTTGAATGTTGATTTACTCATCTGACAAACAATAACAAAACTGTGTCTAAACAGTAAAAACAAAATGAAAGAAACATATTAACAAACTCTAAGGATTTCAGTGAGGTTATCATTTAAATTTTTTGCTCTCCCAATAATCATTGTTAGGACTTGACATCCATTTACAGTCCAATTGGGTGCAGATGACTTAATTTACCAGGATGTTTCTTTAATAATGTACAGCTACACATTCTGCTTTGTTTCATTATTTTAAAACAAATTATGTTGAAGAACAAATTCTAGTTTTATTTGAAAGCTAACTTCGGGTAGCATTCTGCTTTTATTCCAAGCAACAACTATTTTCACTTTAGAGGCAAAGGCTTTAATTACGAATGATTTTACAACAGAAACAACAAATTGTTTTCTTCAATTTACTTCATAACAGTACAAGCGGATAGTAAACAGAGAATGTGAACCAAATAGGTAGAGAGAAGGAATGCAAGAAATTGGTGAAGATAAGAGAAACTGTCACCTATCCTGATGGAATAGCTGAAAGAAATCAGAAAGCTGGAAATGAGGATACCAAGATTTTGCTAGTAATTCAAGAAAACTGAAAAAGTGCTGCAAGACTTATAAAATGAAAAAAAGTATATTCAATTTTCCATGGTCACCCCTTACTTTAGTTTCCGGAACCACAGTCTCCCAAATCCTCACCTATAGTCTAAACCAGAGGGAAGGTAATGATCAACAAATGGATTATTTGAATCATTGGGCTCTCTTCCAAGGACGATGGGAGGGATTAGAGGAGGAGGGCTGGCGATATCAGTCAAGGAAAATGTCACGGCAGTTCTCAGTCAGGACAGATTGGAGAACTCATCTGGTCAGGTGTTATGGGTGCAACTGAGTAATAAGAAAGATATGACTACACTAATGGACTATATCATAGACCACTCAACAGTCCAAAGTATTTAGAGGAACAAATTTGTAGAGACTGGTGCAAGAAACACCAGGTTGTTTTGGTAGGTGATTTTAACTTTCCATATATTGACTGGGACTCCCATATTGTAAATGGACTAGACATAGAGAAGGTTGAAAGAGTAAAGAGAAAATTTACAAGGATGTTGCCGGACTGGAGGATCCGAGTTATGAGGAAGAATTGAATAGGTTAGAACTTTATTCCTTGAAATTTAGAAGATGGAAGGGAGAGTTGATAGAAGTATACAAAATTATGAGAGGTGTTTATAGGGTAAATGCAATCAGACTTTTTCCCACAAAGGTTGGGTGGGATTACAACCAGAAGTCATGGATTAAGGGTGAAAGAAAAAATTTTTAAGGGGAACATAAGAGAAAATACCTTCACTCAAGAGGGTTGTGAGTGTGGAACAAGCTGCTGGCACAGGTGGAGTATGAACTTTTAAAATCCATATAATCAATTTTAAATTTTGGCTCTGGTAGCTTTTTTCAGTAGCTTCCCAAATGAAATCAAGGAACACAAAGCTCCAGAGGGACTCAGCAGGTCAGACAGCATCAATGGAGGGAAATGTATGGTTGACATTTCACATAATCATCATTCAATTTATTGTGAACCTTAATGTTATGATATTGGCACAACTCTGTCTAGCACTTACATAAATTTAAATTTAATACCTCATGTTTCATTGTAAAAAACTCCCCTCCTCCAATTCCTTCCAGGGCAAATGCTTGTACAATGGGCCACTTCTCAACAATGAACATGTCAAACTTCTGAACATGGCCTATAAACAGTAATGGTCACACAATGATAAGCACAATGAGGTGATCAACAAATAGAAATACATAATGCAATAAACAACAAGATGTAGTTAATTCATTAATTGTACTACAGAAGGGGAAAGAAAAAACAAAATTACCCTACAGGTGAATGTTTCACTACACTTTTAACTAACTAAATGCAATTCAATGTTATTGGGCAAATTTCAAGTAGATCAAAACCTATTCTGGGATTTTATTTCTGTCCAATGCACCCTGATACAAATCCACCTCAAAAAGCAGAAATTCAACAATGTGGTCTAAAAAAACAGTAATTTCTCTTTAATACAGTTCATTTTTATATGGCATCATTAAATACCTATGGCACAGGAAGTCATTTAGCCCACTGCATGCACCTCCAATACAGCAATTCACTATTTCGCCCACCAGCTTCTCCATAGCTTTGCAAATTTTTCTGCATCACATATTTATCTAATTTCCTCTTCAAGGCCAGGTCTGCATGCAGCACGTTCCAGATTCCAAACACATGCTGCATAAAATCTCATTACTCATTTTCTTTCCTTTTAAACCTTTACACATCAGGAATCAAAGCCAAAGTGTTTAGCATGTATCCAGAATCTTGAAAGAGTCACAGTAACAAATTTTATGAATGAAAAGTTAAATAGAGATTCAGCACAACCCAGAAGCTGATATTTCAAATCCTAGCCTGAATATTTATGCAGAAAGCATTTTACATTTTAGAGGAAGAATGAAGAACCCATAAAAAAAGACAGAAATTAAAACACTGTTAGGATTTGCCTAATTTTTTTACTTTACACTTATAATGTTGGGAAACAGTTTTGCCTTTACCCTGAAAACTGTATGGAACTTGAATTCGGCTACAGTCTTGTACCATATTGACAAAGCTGGTAATTTTAAATTCTTCTGCCATCTCTTCATCTTCATACTAAGGAAAGAAATTTAAAATTTGTAAGTTATAGTGTAACATTTTGATTCTGTAGTGATAGAATATGGTATCTTAGAAAACTAGATGGGTAATTACCATGAGCATGGAAAGACAGTTAGCTGCAGATTCTCCTCTAAGTCTCAAAATGTCTTGGAAATACATCAGTGCTTGGGCATGTAAAAGGATCAGTCTCAGAATGCCTTGCCTACTACCATGACTGCATGGTAGTCACTGCAATGTAGCATGCGGTTAAGTCATCACTACCATTCATGTTCTGAAGGTCCAATTAGTAGGAGCAATTTACATTCAATCTAGCCAGCAAATTCCATACACAAAATTATCTGCAGAGAGCAATTTTTTATTCTTAAAATATGGCTGGTTATTGTCTTTTCCATCATGAAGTTATTGTGCTTCCTGAGACTTTTGAAGTGACAAAGCCTTCACCCACTCTGCTTAAAATATCTTAAAAGATTATTTCCTTAAATTAACACAAGTGACTTTTTTTAATGTTTCAAATATACATGAATTTCTTTGTGGTAACAGCATTACAACAAACTCAACTCAAAATTTATGCAGTTAATAATCTGTATTAATTTTCTCTTGAGTTAGCTTACTCTCAAGCACATAAGGGACAAGCTCAATCTTGTATACTGCAGATTGAAACTTTGATGTAGACTTCCGCGGCACCTAGGGTCAACTCGAGTAGTAGCAGTACTCTCAATGGTTACAATTAAATATTCCCATTTCAGCCTGATACAGCTAAAAAGCACAACTGCTTCCTAAGTCAGTAAAGTCAACAAAGATGTCTTAATGAGTTTAAGCAAACTATCACTGCTTAAAACCGATTGAAACAACACTGATTTGGGTTGGGAGTGCCCATGTAGGACACTTTGGAGGATACGGGGGTGTGGAGCGGGGTTACAAGTGCGTTTAAGGAAACTGGGTTTTAAACTCCCAATACCGACTATCTTGCTGGCAAACATGCAGTCTCTGGTGAATAAAATCAATGATCTCAGAGCTAGGGTGCTGAATTAGAGGGACATTAGGATCCTGGTCAACCTCTTCCATGCGGGATGCAGTGATTCAGATTGACGGGTTTACTATACACCATCAGGACAGATCTATAGAGTCTCTCAAAAGCAGAGGTGGAAGAGTATGTCCCATCATCAACTCTTTTTGGTGCACAAACATATCAGTGCTGTCCCAATTCTGCTGAACAGACCTGGAATATACAGTAAAGTGCTGTCCTTTTTATCTACCACAGGAGTTCTCTGGGGTCATTTTGGTAGCAGTGTACATTCCACCTCAGGCCAATGTCAAGCAGGCTTCAGATGATCTGAGCAATGGGATCAACATGCACAAAACAGCACACCCTAACGCTTTCACCATCATTTTAGGAGATTTTAACCAGGATAGTCTGAAAAAACCACGAAGCACTACCATGAAGAGATCACTTGCAATACTAGAGGAAACAACACACTGGACCATTGCGACACCACCATCAAGTATGCCTACTGTGCTATTCCACACCCTCACCAAGCTGTACTTTTACTCCTTGAGTACAGGCAGAGACTGAAGACTGCAGCACCAGCAGTAAGGACCAAGAAGGAATAGATAAAGCAAGTAAAGGAGCGCCAACAGGACGGCTTTGAATCGGTGGACTGGACTGTATTCAGGGATTCATCTTCGAACCTGGATGAGTATGCTGCATTTGTTACCAAATTCATTAAAACCTGTGTGGTTGAATGTGTGCCCACAAACACTTGTTATACATTCCCAAACCAAAAGCCATGGATGAACCAGGAGGTATGTCATCTGCTGAAGGCTAGTTCTGTGGTATTCAAGTATAGCAACCCAAGTCTGTCCAAGAAAACCAGGTATGATTTGCGAAGGGTTATCTCAAGGGCGAAGAGACAATTTCGAATGAAGTTGGAGGTGACATCGGATGCTCTGGCAGAACTTTGGCAAGGTCTGCAAGATATTACTTCCTACAAAATGAAACCCAATAGCATGAATGGCAGCGATGCTTTACTACCAGATGAACTCAACACTTTCTATTCACCATCTGAAAGGGAGAACACAACTACAGCTGTGAATAACGTTTCGGCACCCAGTGACCCTGTGACTTCCGTCTCAGAGGCCGATGTTAGGCTGTCTTTAAAAAGAGTGAACTCTCGCAATTCCTGATGGAGTACCTGGTAAAGATCTGAAAACCTGTGCCAACCAACTAGCAGCAGTACTCAAGGACAGTTTCAACCTCTCACTGCTATGGGCAGAAGTTCCCACTTGCTTCAAAAAGGCAACAATTATACCAGTGCCTAAGAATAATGTGGACTGCCTTATTGACTATCGCCCAGTAGCATTCACATCAACAGTCATGAAATGCTTTGAGAGGTTGGTTATGACTAAACTGAACTTCTGCCTCAGTAAGGACCATTGCAATTTGCCTATCGCCACAATAGGTCAATGGCAGACACAACCTCAATGTCTCTCCACATGGCTTTCGACCACCTGGACAACACAAACACCTACGTCAGGATGCTGTTTAGCACCTAAAACCATCATTCCCACAATCCTGATTGAGAAGTTGCAGAACCTGGGCCTCTGTACCTCCCTCTGCAACTGGATACTCAACTTCCAAACTGGAAGACCACAATCTGTGCAGATTGGAGATAACATATCCTCTCGCTGACCATCAACACTGGTGCACCTCAGGGGTGTGTGCTTAGCCCACTGCTCTACTCTCCATATACACATGACTGTGTGGCTAGGCATAATTTAAGTACCATCTATAAATCTGCTGACAACACCACCATTGTTGGTAAAATCTCAGGTGGTGACAAGAGGCCATACAGGAGTGAGATAGGCCAACTAGTGGAGTGGTGCCGCAGCAACAACCTGGCACTCAACTTCGGTAAGATGAAAGAGCTGATTGTGGACTTCAGGAAGGGCAAAACGAAGGAACACATACTAATCCTCAGAGGGATCAGAAGTGGAGAGAGTGAACAGCTTACAGTTCCCGGGTGTCAAGATCTCTGAGGATCTAACTTGGTCCCAATAGATCGATGTAGTTATAAAGAAGTCAGGACAGCTGCTATACTTTACTAGAAGTTTAAAGATATTTGGCATGTCAACAAATACACTCAAAAACTTCTATAGTTGTACCGTGGAGAATATTCTGACAGGCTACATCACTGTCTGGTATGGAGGGGCTACTGCACAGGACCGAAAAAAGCTGCAGAAGGTTGTAATTTAGTCAGCTCCATCTTGGGTACTAACCTACAAAGTACCCAGGACATCTTTCGGGAGCGCTGTCTCAGAAAGACAGCTTCCATTATTAAGGACCTCCAGTACCCAGGACATGCCCTTTTCTTACTGTTACCTTCAGGCAGGAGGTACAGAAGCCTGAAGGCTTCTCAGTGATTCAGGAACAGCTTCTTCCCCTCTGCCATCCGATTCCTAAATGTACATTGAATCTTTAGACACGACCTCACCTTTTTTTTTTAAACATATACAGTATTTCTGTGTTTGCATTTTTTGTAGCTATTCAATATGTATACTATAATTGATTTACTTATTTATTATGTTTTTTATTTATTATTTTCCTTTCTCTGCTAGATTATGTATTGCATTGAACTTCAGCTGCTAAATTAACAAATTTCACGTCACATGCTGGTGATAATAAACCTGATTCTGATTCTTCAATCAAGAATGAAATGTTATAAAATGTATTGAATGGGCATTATTCCAATCAGAATAATTTGTTAAATTTCTCAGAGAATACTATGGAACACGTAATAGAGGATATGACTGGTGTGATAAAGCTTAATAAAGAAAGAAAATATCAAAAACCAATCAGCTTTGCAAATTAGACTGCCCTCTTCCCACAACATAAAAAGTTCAGTGACATGCATGCAATATATCCATTTTCAAACTTACATATCAAAAGTACTCAGCAGTTTATGATCGTGTCAAATAATTCTCATTACATTAAAAATGCATCTTCTGCAATAACTCCAGTTTGAAATGTGGAGTTAAAATAATTCACTAAGACATTTGCAAGTTTTCCCCCTTCCTTGCTTGTGTATTATTCAATGTTTCTTGGCATTCTCAGTAAGAACTTAAATTGCAGTTGATGCATTTTTATGTGTACTTTAGTTTAATGTTTGGAGAAACTTTTTAGCTGTATGGTATTTGTGATTTTTCAAAAGGAAGAAGGACACTACTGTGGCTGACGTGTGACGTCAGAGCCAAAGTAAAAGCAGAAGAGAGGGCATACAAGGAAGCCAGAGCTAATGGGAAGATAGAGGATTGGGAAGCTTTTAATAACCTGCAGAAGAAAACTAAGAAGGTCATTTGGAAGGAAAAAATGAATTATGAGAGGAAGCTGGTGACTAATATCAAAGAAGATATCAAAAGCTTTTTAAGTACATAAAGGGTAAAAGAGAGTCGAGGGTAGATATAGGATCAATACTAAATGATGCTAGAGATATTGTAATGAGAGATGCCGAGATGGCAAAGGAACTGAATGTGTATTTTGCATTAGTCTTCACAGTGGAAAATGTCTGCAGTACACTGGACAATCAGGGAAGTGAAGTGCATGCAGTGAAAATTACAACTGAGAGGGCGCTCAGGAAGATTAATGGTCTGAGGGTGGATAAATGTCCTGGACCTGATGGAATGTACCGTTGGGTTCTGAAGGAAGTAGCTGGAGAGATTACAGAGGCATTACCAATGTTCTTTCAAGAATCCATAGATTCTGGCATTGTAGTGGATGACTGAAAAATAGCAAATGTTATTCTGCTATTTAAGTAGGATGGGAGGCTGCAGAAAGGAAACTATAGACCTATTAGCCTGATATCAGTGGTTGGGAAGTTGTTGGAATCGATTGGGATGAGATTACGGAGTACCTGGAGGCCATTGACAAGATAGAGGAAAATCCTGCCTGACAAACCTACTACAATTCTTTGAGGAAATTACAAGCAGGGTAGACAAAGGAGGTACAATAGACATGGATTTTCAGAAGGCCTTTGACAAGGTGTCATACAGGAGGCTGCTTAGTAAGATAAGAGCCTATAGAATTATAGGGAAGTTACTAGCATGGGTGAAGCATTAGCTGATTGGCAGTAAACAGAGAGTGGGAATAAAGGAATCCTATTCTAGCTGGCTGTCCGTTACCAATGGAGTTCCATCGGGGTCAGTGTTGGGACCACTGCTTTTTATGATGTATGTCAATGATTTGGACTATGGTATTAATGGATTTGTGGCTAAATTTGATGATGTTACAAAGCTAGGTGGAAGAGCAGGTAGTGTTGAAGAAAGAGAGCCTGCAGAGACTGAGATAGTTTAGAGGAATGGGCAAAGAAGTGGTAAATGAAATACAATGTTGGAAAGTGTGGTGGAAGAAATAAATGAGCAGACTATTATTTAGATGGGGAGAGAATTCAAAATGCAGAGATGCAAAGGGACTTTAGTGTCCTTGTGCAAGGTACCCTAAAGGTTAATCGCCAGGTTGTGTCAGTTGTCAAGAAGGCGAATGCAATGTCAGCATAGAATGTCGGTATAAAATATAAGAGCAGTGATGTGAGACCAGACTTGAGTATTGTGTGCAGTTTTGGGCTCCTTATCTTAGAAAGGATATAATGACATTGTAGAGGGTTCAGAAAAGATTCACAAGAATAATTCCAGGAATTAAAAGGTTACTATATGAGGAACATCTGGCAGCTCTTGGGCTATATTCCCTGGAGTTCAGGAGAATGAGGGGGGACCTCATAGAAACATTCCGAATGTTAAAATGTCTGAACGGATTAGATATGGCAAAGTTATTTCCCATGGTAGGGGATTACAGGACAAGAGGGTACGACTTCAGGATTGAAGGACGTCCTTTTAGAACTGAAATGTGGAGTAATTACTTTAGTAAGAAGGTGGTAAATCCCTGGAATTTGTTGCCATGAGCGGCTTTTGAGGCCAAGTCATTAGGTGTATTTAAGGCAGAGATCGATACTCTTGATTAGCCAGGGCATCATAGGATAAGGGGTGAAGGTGGGGGGAGTGGGGATGACTGGAAGAATTGGATCAGCCCGTGATTGAATGGCAAAGCCAACTCAATGGGCCAAATGGCCTACTTCTGCTCCTGTATCATATGGAATTATGATTTCCAAAGAAAGCTGAAGTTAAATTGATCTTCTATCCTTTTAGTAATATTTTGTATACAAAAGTGAACCTGACATTGTGATTGAAGATTTAAAAAGGCAGCACTTTGCAGCAGTTTTCAGATTTGGCACTGCGCCCAACCAGTGAACGGAATTCATGAAATAATCATGCGAATAAAAATAAGGCAGGGCCAAGCGGAGCAGCCATAGTGGGAGTGGGCTGGTGTTCAAGTTGATTTGACTCATCAGGCTTGGGGGAGATAAGCAAGTATCTGGTAAGTTGTTTCTTCTTTATTCTTCATTCCTTGTCTGTTAAGGCAGAGTAAGCACTGAGAATGGCTTCAGGAGTGGTACTGTGTTCTTTACGTGAGACGTGGGAATTCTGGGAGACCTCCAGCCTCCCAGATAACCACATCTGCATAGTGCACCGAGCTGCAGCTTCTCATAGAACACATTAAGGAACTGGAGCTACAGCCCAATTACCTTTGGCTACAGGAGACTGAGGAGGTGATAGATAGGAGCTACAGGGAGGTAGTCTCCACTAAGTTGCAGGAGGCAGGTAACCGAGTGACTGTCAGGAGAAAGAAGGGAAATAGGCAGACAGAGGGAAAATTCCAGAACTGAGTCCCCAAGGCAGTCCTACACTGTGTTCAATGCTGACTGGCAACTCCTGCCAAGCTGCAGGGCCAAACTCTGCCATTCCTTTGTGTTTATCAGATGTGTGGAGAGGGGGAGCTTGCTGCATGAGCAACAACTTGCTCTCCATATCGTACTGGCCAGGTTTGCGTATCTAGACCACTAGGATGCAATATCCAAGGTCAATTCTGACCAACAGAGGCCTCACTCACTCACAGAAGGGGACAAAAATTGAATAGGGTGATGAATACATGACCGAAGATGTTATATATAAAAAGGCAGATGAACTTGTAGCACCATAACAGACAGGCATTAATGACATTGTGGGCATCACAGAACTGTGGCTGACAGAAGATTATAGCTAGGAGCTTAACATTCAAAGATACACATCGTATTGAAGGACAGGAAGTTAAGCAGAAGAGGCGGGTTGGCTCTGTTGGTAAAAGATGAAATCAAAACACTATAAAGAGGTGACATAGGATTGGAAAGTGTAAAATGATTGTGGGTAGAGCTAAGAAACTGCAAGAGGAAAAAGACACTGCAGGGAGTTACATACAGACTTCAAAAACAGACTTCTACAAATTACAACGAGATAGAAAATTCATGTCAAAGGGGCAATATTACAATAGTCATGAGGGATATTAATATGCAGCTAGATTGGGAAAATCAGGTTTGTAATGGATCTCAATAGGAGCAATTTGTAGAATGCCTATGAGATGGCTTTTTAGAGCAGTTCGTGGTTAAGCCTACTAGTGAATCAGCTATTCTGAATTGGGTGTTGTGCAATGAACTGGAATTGATTAGAAAGCTCAAGATAAAGGAACCTAAGGGAAGCAGTGATCATAATATGACAGAATTCAACCTGCAAAGCACAACAGCAGAGATAGTGCTTAAAGTTGCATGCAAGGCAGCAGAAACAGTATAGCTATGTTTGTTTGATTTTATCATTAACCATAGAAAAATATTTATGATGGACTTGCCCCTCAAACAGATTTCAGATCAATACTAAAATATTTCTGAATAAGAATGCTATAACATCGTGAACTTTGCATGTCTGCTCAGCTATTATTTTCTGATACAATATCATTTTTAATACTTACTTCTTTTTCTGTCAAACAATGAAGGTGTAGATTTTTCCAATATACCACATAAGGCAGAAGATAGTTATAATTTATTGGGTTGCAATATAGATGAACACTCTCAGGCTTTATCAGTAGGATTACATCTGAAACAGAATGGGAATTTAATTACCATGTTTTCAATTATTAGTATTTCACTTAAGTGAATCCAATTAAAGACAAGATATCCTAATTGAAATGAATAATAATTACATAATTCCACCTTTATCAATGGAATGGAAATAAGGGTTCTTCCAGGTGTTTCTAAGAAAAATAATAGTTTGACATTTACACAAAATGCTTTCTGCAATACAAAATGCATACCACAGCTATACCCATTCTAGGCACACGCCATTAGAGCAACTAATGTCCTCTGAGACATACAGTTGAGGTGTTATGTTGAAATTATGAGATGTTAGCGAGGCCAAACTTGTGTGCAGTTCTGTTCACCTATCCACAGAACTATCAATAAGCCTGAAGGAATGGAAAGAAAACTTACATAGATGTGGCAATACTTGAGAACCTGTTATAGGGAAAGGTTGAATAGGCTAGGACTTTACAATATTCAATGCAACACAAAAGAATGAATGAGATTCTGTACAGATAGGGTTTATGCATGCAGGCACTTTCCCATCAGGTTAGGAGACACTAGAACTAGAGATCATAGGGTTAGACTGAAAGGTGAAATATTTAAATGGAATCTGGGGAGGGGACTACTTCACTCACAGTGTGGTGCGAGTATGATCAGAGCTGCCAGCGGGAGTGTCAGATACGAGTTTAATTGAAACATGTATGAGATATTTGGATAGGTACGTGGATAAGAGAGATATGGAAATTTATCATTTAGGTGCAGATAGATGGGTCGAAGTAGAAGACCAGGCTGGCATGGACTAGATGGACTAAAAGGCCTGTTTCTGTGCCACAGTTCTCCAAGCCAAAATATCTGGCAAAACATATGGGGAAAAGAATTCCAAGGAAATATAATGTCAGCATGGGAAAAGTACCCTGTTATCATAATAAGAAAGGCCTGAAATGTGACAATAGCATTAACTGGTATTGGACATAGCAAGATCAGATATTTTGAGGGAAAGCATTTACTTTTTTAAATCTATTTTCAGATTTTCTTTTTAAAGAAATGCTGATTGAGAAGGTTTATATTGAGAATGTGATACCCAATGTTCACTGGTGATTATAACTCAAATAGCTTAAGCAAGCAATACTAAATGGTGGCTGAAGACACTGGCAGGGTGAGAGCATGCATAGTGAATGTAGAAGAAAATTCCTATTCAGTGACACTTGCCCTCCCAATTTCCACTTTCTTCCATAAATACCATAATGGGGAAATTGTTCATAAGTAGACAAACAGAATTCAATGATTCACTTACTTCCTCTATGTGCACAAATGATAAAGACTACATATTTACCATCAAGCACTTCTTCTGGCAAATCAGTAACATCAGAATCAATGTTAGTCAAATTATACAGATCAAACAGCAGATAATTTGCCAGTTCTCTACAGCCTTCATTATATCTGCTATCAATACCTGCAAAAAAAACACAAGTTACCACAAAAATGCACAAGGAAATGTTGACACTATTTTTCAAACCATTTACTATTATAAATGTAAATAGAACACGTCTGATGATATACAAGACAGAATTTCAAAGTTAGCAGAAGAAAATATGAGAATTGTGAAAAGACTGATTGGCTAAAGTGGCAGATAAAATTTCAGATAAGAGGAAAATGAGAAAGGCATGGGAACTTCACAGCTACAGACCCAGACATGCCCAAATACTTACCAGTGGCAGGACAAGTTGATAAGGCAGTTTTAAGAAAAGAAAAAAACATGAAGCACAAAATTCAGGCCTTAACTGATTTTAAGAGAACTGGGCATTGCCAGTATGACCTGGTATGGGAACACCAATGCCTTTGAATGGGGAAAAAAACACTACAAAAAGTACTGGTTACATCCCAGTCCATCACACGTATAGCCCCTGCCACCAGTAAGCACATCTACATGGAGTGCTGTTGCGGCAAAGCAGCATCCATCATAATGAGCCCCTCCAAACAGGTCATGCTCTCCTCTCACTGCTGCCATCACGAAGGAGATACAGAAGACAAAAGTCCCACACCAGCGGATTCAGTAAGAGTTCAACCATCAGGCTCTTGAACAAGAGGAGGTAACTTCACTCACCCCAATACCAAATTGATTCCACAACCTATTGACTCAGTTTTAAGGACACTATAACTTGTGTAAGCAATATTTATTGCTTATTTAATTCAACAGAGTTGTCCTTTACAGCATGGAATGCTTTACAAAAAAAAGATAATTAAAGCAAAGACCACTCCAAATCAGAGAGAAAAAAATATCCATATACAACATAGTGAGATTGTTCTATTAAAGAGTTGCCATAGGCACATTCGGCAGAAGGATCACCAAACATATCAAAGTCAAGTTTATTGCCACATGCACAAGTACATGTATGCACAGGTGTAATGGAAAAATGTACAGAGCATCATAGTCAATTGGCAACTGATTCACAACATTTACAAGAAAAATGTAAGCTAAACATAAATTATACATGAAAATACTTTATTACAAAGGAAATTACAACAGTAGCATTACAAGTGCACAAATATAAATATTAGAGAAGTAGAAAGAATAAAAAATAATTTAGCACGAACAGTCTAACAAGAGGTGATCATTATAGAGCCTAATGGCCAAGGGTAAGAATGACCTCATATAGCACTCTTGAGAGTAGGGCAATTAACTGCACTAGTCTATTACTAAAAGTGCTCTCTGTTCAGTCAAGGTGGCACACCGAGGGTGAGAAACCTTGTCCAGGATTTTCCATAGGGTCTTTTGTTTGACCACAGTCTCCAGTGTGTCCAGTTTGACTTATATAACAGAGCCAGCCTTTCTAATCAGTTTATTGAGCCTGTTGGCATCACCCATGTTGATGCCATTGCCCCTGCACACCACCGCATAGAAGATTGTACTGGCAACAGCAGACTAGTAGAACATGTGAAGGAAAGGCCTGCATATACTGAAGCTCCTCAGTCTCATCAGGAAGTAGAGGAGACTCTGGCCCTTCTGGTACACAACTTCTGTATTGGTGCTTCACTTAGGTCTGTCATCGAGGTTCACCCCCCGATACGTGTCGTTCCTCACCACATTCAAATCCTCACCATCAATAGCAACAGGAAGCAATGCAGGCTGGGTCTTCCTGAAGTCCATCAGCACCTTGTCAAATGATGCAAGCTGAATGGTGTAGCTCAACATTAGTAAGACAAAGTCCTCCATCAGGACTTTGCATTCTTCCTCCTTTCCTCCCTTTACACACCCAATTATTGCCGAGTTATCAATAAGTTTCTGCAAATGACATGACTTAATGTTGTATCTAAAGTTCGAGGTATACAGGATAAAGAGGAAGGGAGCCAATACAGCCCCTAGTGCTGTATTGGGGCCCCAGTGCTGCTGGTAGCCAACACTGACACACAGCTCTGAATCCACGCATACTGTGGTCTGCCAGTCAGGCAAGTCCATTATTCAGGATATAATGGAAGTGCCCATCTGTATTGAACAGTGCTTTCCCCCCAACAATAAGGGTGCTGTATGGCACTTGAGAAATTAAAAACGTGACCCTCACAGTGCTGCCTTGCTTTTCCAAACTGGGGTAGGTTCTGTTCAGCAGGTAGATGACAGCATCATCAACTCCAATGTGCTCATGGTAGGCAAACTGCACGGGATCGAGGGCTGATCTGACCAGGGGTCAAAGGTGAGCCAAGACCAGCATCTTGAGAGACTTCATGATGTACAAGGTCAGGGCCACTGGATGGTAGTCATTCAAGAACTTCAGTCGGCTTCCTTGGGTGCTGGGACCATACATGATGTTTTCCACACAGTCGGGACCCTTTCCAGACTGCGACTCAAGATTGAAAATGCACTGGAGAACGCCACACAACTGCTCAGCACACTCCTTCAGGACCTTGGGGTTCGCACCATCCAGTGTTTTGCCATGTCTGAGTTTTCCCACAGCCCTTCTCACCTGCTCGGTAATGAAGGCGAGTGCTAAGTGGTCAAGCGTTGCTATACTGATTTTGTTGGACAGATTGGTTCAAGAATCAAACAATTGAAGGGCAGTAACTGTTCTTGAAGTTGCTGGTGTGGGACTTCAGGCCTTTGTGTCTTCTGTCCAATGCTAGCTGCAAGAAGACAGCATGGCCTGGATGGTGACAGATACCAGCTTTTTGAGGTAGCACTCATGTAAGTATTACCGATGGCAGGGAGGGATGTGCCCCTGATATACTGAGCCAACTCCACTACTCTCTGCAGCTTCTTGTATTCCTGCACATTTGAATTGTCATACCATACCATGATACAACCAGTCAGGATACTTTTAACAGTTCATCTGTGGAGGTTTAAGGTGTTTAGTGACATATCAGACTTTCTTGCAGCACCCAGACAGGTTATCCAATATAGCACATCCAGGGAATTAAAGCTGCTAATCCTTTCTACCACTGACTCATCAAAGTAGACTCACTACCCATATGGACTTTTGATCTAGGACTTGCCAACTTACTCTAGTCTCCTCAGCACCCACCAACTGGAACTCTAGGACTGCTGATGTTCGACCACGGTACACCCCAACCGAGAGTCGAACACCTGCTCAACCTCTTCATTTATTGTACCTGACTTTTAAGTCCCCTTCATCCCATCCCTACATTCTAGCCTGATCTCTAACTTCCCTCACTTTTTCCCCAAAACCAGCCCTACAAACCTGAAAAATACTAAGTCCGAGCAACAACATTGATGGACGCTGCAGTTCAGCATGATCTTGACCGAGAATCAAGATAGAATGACAAATAATAAGTTCCATATAAGCAATGTTCACAATAAAAACATAAGTTGTACACAACTTTCACAAAAAAGACAAATAAGAAAAATAATGATAAAGTCCATTTTAGTACAAAAGCGATCAAAGTGGTCACATTATTGCTAAACTTAGGGTTTTGCCTGTTGGTTCAAAAACAAAATGGTTGAAAGGAAACTGTTGCTCTTTAACCTGGAAATTTGGGACTTAAAGTTGCACACTTTATGCCTGATAGTAGCTGCAAAAGGAAAAAAAAGCATGCCCTGGATGGTGGGGATCTTTGATGACAGGTGCTTCCTCCAGAAGCGTCTCCTGTAGATACTTCCAACAGTGGAAAGGACTGTGCCTGTGACTTATTGGCGGTATCTACTACTCCCTGTAGCTTCTTACATTCCTGAGAATTTGAGTTGCCATACCACACCATGATGCAACCAGTCAGAATACTTTCAACAATATATTTCTAGAGTGTTTTGTGGCAACATCCTTAAACTCCTAAGGAAATAAAGTTAATAGTATGCTTTCCTTATGATTGCCTAATCTACCTACATAATTTAAGTTAACAAAATCTAGAAGCATTTTGCTAAATCTCTGTTGTACATAAAGCCTATACAATCCTTATGTGTGACACCCACAACAGGTTATGAATGCAACACACACAAAATGCTGGGGGAACTCAGCAGGCTAGGCAGCATCTATGGAAAAGTACAGTCGACGTTTTGAGTGGAGATCCTTCAACAGGACTGGAAAAAAAGAGAGGAGTAGATTTAAAAAGTGGGGGAAGGGAGATGGAAACAAGCTGATAGGTGAAACTAAGAGGGGGAGGGATGAAGTAAAGAGATGGGAATTTGATTGATGTAAGAGATACAGGGCTGGAGAAGGAGGGAGTCGGACAGGAGAGAACACAAGGCCATGGAAGAAAGAAAAGGTGGGGAGCAGCACCAGAGGAAGGTGATGGGCAGGCAAGGAGATAAAGGTGAGAGAGGGAAAAGAGGATGGGGAATGGTGAGGTAGAGAGTGGGGGGGGGGGCATTACTGGAAACTCAGGAAATCAATGCAAGGATCCCATGATCCTTTCCCTTCTCCAGCTCTGTATCCCTTTTGCCAATCACCTTTCCGGCTCTCAGCTTCACCCCACCCCCTCCGGTCTTCTCGTATCTTTTCACATTTTTCTCTCCCCCTCCTACTTTCAAATCTCTTACTATCTTTCCTTTCGGTTAGTCCTGACGAAGGGTCTCAGCCCGAAACATTGACAGTGCTTCTCCTTATAGATGCTGCCTGGCCTGCTGTGTTCCACCAGCATGTTGTGAATGTTGCTTGAATTTCCAGCATCTGCAGATTTCCTCATGCTTGCTTAAGGATTAAGGATGCTTTTGGATTAAACACCCTGACCTCAAAAGCTCTTACACCTTTCCCTCCCCCCCCCAAAAAAAAGCCATTTCCATTAGGTCATAAATATTCCATGAGCATTAGAAACATGGTCCTGCATAGAATGGTCAAATAGTACTACAAACTAAATTAAGACTCAATTCTTCCCTACATCTGCCTGCACTTTTTTTCCAGCCTAGTTCATTTCAACAGATATGCAGGTCAATCACAAATCCTAGTTTCTACTTTTCTTATAGCGTCAATTATTGAAGTTTATGGTGACAGAGAAAACTGAATAATTAAAGAAACCAGTAAAAATAAATGTACAAACACGAGGAAATCTGCAAATGCTGGAAATTCAAACAACACATATAAAAATAAATATAAAATATAAAACACATATAAAAATAAATCTACTTTACATTTGTCAGTTTTCCACCATTCCATTCCCCATTTCAACTGAATGAGAAAAACCAAGGTCACCCTGATAAAAATTAGTGATCCAAGTACCTAACCATTAAAACCTTAACTTACTACATTCTCTACCAAAGGTAGTAAATGATGAAAAAAAATTATATATAAAACAGCATATTGTGGTTGAAGTTTACAAACTAAAACATACCCAGAATGCAAAGAATTCCGTCAGATTTTTGCTTGCTGCTGTATTTCAGGAGGGCTTGAATTCGCCGAAGACGGCTGCAACTAAAAGAAAATATAGAGTTAAAATAACAGGCGATTAAAAATATACCACAACACGACAAAAAGTAGAATAAAATAACATAGTACTTCTTGCAAAGACCAAGTAACTGCTTTTACGTTTTGCCTATTAAATACAATATTTATTAGTCACAACAATTATAATTTGAACATATCTGCAAACACCAACATAAAATAAACAAACTCTTCTCAGGCTTCTACCCAGGATACAGGTATCAATTATAACCAATGCTTCGATGACAAACTCTGCCATCTTCATTATAACGTAGGTTATAATCAATACCTGTACCTGGCTGGAAGCCAAAACAATTTATTCATCATATACGCCAGGAAAGAACTAGATCCTTTTTTGACAACACAAAAAGTAATTCAGATTTCAAAAGATGTGAAAGCTGCGGCATCTTACAAATTAGATGTAAAATTGAAAAATTAGGAAATATAATTTTATTTTACCACTCAAAAACTTATTTAAATATCAGCACATGATGTTTGGATCGGACTTCTTTTCAGTCTTATGAACTTGCTTACCACCATCATGAAAGTACAGTCTAGCATTGGTATTAAAAGTATGATTTATGATAGCTCTAACAAATTCATCAAAAAAAATTAAACCTGGCAATGCAACTTCAACTCAGATTTAAAGTCCACTAACATTAACAAAAATGCCCTGTTTGTAATTTATTATAGCTTTCTTAAAGAAAGCAAGTAGATGAAAAAGTGTAAAGCATAATTCAGGCCCCGCTTCAATACTATGAATATATAAATTTAAAGCAAGCATTCAGCCTTTCGAGCATAATCTGACATTTAAATTGATAATGGTTGGTCTGATTATAACATCTCATTTACATTCCTGTCATACAGTATAGATAGTATGGTTGAGCACAGAAACACAGTACAGCCCACAACCCTGTGCAGAGCCAATTAAATTAGCAATCAAATAGCTAATGAAACTTCTGCCTACACAATCTCCATATCTATAAGACATGGGAGTAGAATTAGGCCAGTTGACCCATCAAGTCTGATCCACTATTCTTTCATGGCTGATATTTTTTCCCCTCCTCATCCCCACTTGCTGTAACCTTTGATGCCATGGCCAATCAAGAACCCACCAATCTACACCTTAAATACACCAAATGACTTGGACTCTAAAAACACCTGTGGTTACAAATTCCACAAGTTCACTACCCTCTGGCTAAACAAATTTCTCTGCATCTGTTTTAAATGGACATTGCTCTATCCTAAGGCTTTACCCTCTAGTCCAAGACTCCCCCACCATGGGAAACATTTCACATCTCCTGTCTTGGCCTTACAATATTCCAAAGGTTTCACTGAGATCCCCCCCCCCCAACCTACTAAATTCCAATTCAGTACAGGCCCAGAGCCATCAAATGTTCGTCATATAACCCTTCATGCCCAGAATCATCCTTGTATTTGCCTTCCTCACCACCAACTCTACCTGCAAGTTAACTTTTAGGGTGTTCTGCACAAGGACTCCGAGTCCCTTTGCATCTCAGATTTTTGGATTTTCTCCATTTAGAAAATAGTCTGCACATTTATTTCTTTCACCTAAGTGCATGACGTGCATTTTCTAACTTTGTATTTCATTTGCCACTCTCTTGCTCATTCTCCTAATCTGTCCAAGTCCTTATGCAGTTTTCATGTTTCCTCAACACTACCCGTCCATCCACCAAACTTGATATCATCTGAAAACTTAGCAACAAAGCCATCTATTCCAAACTCAAAATCTCTGATTGTAGAGCATAAAAAGAAGCAATCCCAACACCAACCCTGCGGTACACGACTAGTTGCTGGCAGTCAACAAGGATCCTTTTATTCCCACAGGCTGCTTCTTACGTATCAGCCAAAGCTCTAACTACACCAGTAACTTTCCTGTCATAGCATGGGCTCTCAACTTGGTAAACAGCCTCTTGTGTGGCACCTTGTCAAAGGCCTTCTGAAAATCCAAATATACAACCTCCACTTTATCCCTACTTGTAAACTCCTCAAATAATTCAAACGGGTTTGTTAGGCAAGATTTTCCCTTAAGGAAACCATGCTGACTTTGTCCTATCTTGTCCTGTGTCACCAAGTACTCCATAATCTCACCCTTAACAATCAACTCCAACATCTTCAGGTTAAATGCTCTATAATTTACTTTCTCTTAAAGAGTAGAATGCCATTTGCAATTTTCCAGTCCTCTGGAACCATGCCAGAGTCCAATGGTTCTTGAAAGATCATTATTAATGCCTCCACAATCTCTACCACTGCCTCTTACAGAGCCTTAGGATGCAGTTCATCTGGTCCAGGTGACTTGTGTACCCTTGAGACTTTCAGCTTTTTGAGCACCTTCTCCTTTGTAATAGTAACTGCACTCACTTTTCTTCCCTCACACCTTCAAAACCTGGCAGACAGCTAGTGTCTTCCACAGTGAAGACTGACGCATTTTCCTCACATTCATGTGCCAATGTAAACATCTCTTAAGTCTCCAATGTGTACCTCTACCAGGACCCTAGGCAACCAGCACTCTGTAAAAAAAAAACTTGCCTCTTACATCTCCTTTGAAATTACCCCATTACAAACTGTAATGTTTTAGAAATGAACCAGCAGCAACAGACCACACACGGAGTCTGGTTTTGATGTTAAAACCACTCTTTATTAATAACTACTTATAATATAGTAACTTAAACCAAGAAAAACAGAAGTTAACAGTGTTATGTATATATATGTGTGTAAAGTATAACTCCTAAACTACACTGAGCTGGGGGTGGGGGGTGGAAAACAAGGCTTAGAATCTTGAAATGGTTAAGTAGGAAAGTTCAGTTCATTCACGGAATAAATGATGGGAGAGAGCTATTTGAAATCAGGGTAAATGTAGAGAGAAGGCAATTACGTCAAATTCCACAGGGTCCACGATGGTAAGACTAAATATCAGTTGTCGAAGATCCTCCGTCGATCCATTCCAAATCCACATATGAATTATCAGCGAAAGTGGCCTGTCACAGAGATATCATCTTCAAGTGATTACCACACAACACACCCAGGCAAAACTTCTTTGAATGCCTTCCACTTGATTTTCTCCGGTCCCTCTAGAAATTCTTCAAATTGCCTGTCATTGATAACCTGTTTGATTTGTGGACCAACAAAAATGCTTTCCTTAATCTTGGCATCAGTAATTCTGGGAAGCATCTGTCTCAAATATCAAAATCCTTCATAGAGATTTTTGTGCATGGTGATAGCAAATTCCATCCTGACAGTCCTGAACCCAATAATTATAGCTAAAACCTGTCCTGCCATGCAGCAGCCGCACCACCTATGCATGCCTGGACAAGATAGGGAACTTTCCAGCTTACAGTGTTGGCAACATTTTAATTGAATTGAATAATGAATTGAAATAATAAACATAAGTTTATTTTAAAAAATGGTGTGATAGGGAAATTTCACAGTGATTTTCATTTGTCTGTTCTATCTGTGCCTCTGAATCGTATAAAGCTTTATCAAATCTCTCCTCAGCCTCCATCACTCCAGAGAAGACAATGTAGCAAGTTCATCCAACCTTTTATTATAGCATATGCTGTCTAATGCAGGCAAACTCCTGGTAAACTTCCTCTGCATCCTCTTCAAAGCATCCACATCCTTCCTATTATGGAGCAACCAGAACCATATGCAAGACTCCATATGCGGCATTACTAGAGTTTTATAAAGCTAAAGCATGACTTCCCTATTTTTGAACTGAATGCCTTGACAAATAAAAGCAAACATTCCATATACCTTAACTACTCTATCAACATGTGTAGCCACTTTTAGAGAGCTATGAACTTTCACCTCAAGACTACCTGCTCATCAACACTGTTAAGAATCTTTCATTACCAGTGTCTCTTTACATATGACCTACCAAAGTGCAACATTTC
The DNA here is from genome assembly GCF_030144855.1 of Hypanus sabinus. NCBI lineage: Eukaryota > Metazoa > Chordata > Chondrichthyes > Myliobatiformes > Dasyatidae > Hypanus > Hypanus sabinus. The sequence goes on along the minus strand of NC_082708.1, from coordinate 179,113,126 downwards.
ACATTCGGCAGGCTTAAACTCGATCTGCCATTTCTTTGCACTTATCTGCAACTGATCTCCATCTTGAGTACTAGCCTCCATTGTGTCCAAGACATCTTCAAGCACCAGTGCCTCAGAAAGGCAGCATCCATCACCCAGGACATGCCTCTTCTCATTGTTACTATCAGGAAGAAGGAACAGAAACCTGAAGGCACACATTCAGTGATTCAGGAACAGCTTCTTCCCCTCTGCCACCCGATTCCTAAATAGACATTGAACCCATAAACACTACCTCACTTTTACTATTTGTTTTTACATTATTTTTAATTTAACTATTTAATATACATACTTACTGTATATACTTAATATACTTGATTTACTCATTTTATATATTACCATGTATTGCACTGTACTGCTGCCAGATTCTGATTTATATCCCATTGCATTCCTTCCAATCTTATATGCTATTCACAACACCGCCAACCTTCTTATCATCTGCAAACATATTAACCCACACATCCACATTTTCATCCAGGACATTTATAGACATCAGAAAGAGCAGAGGTCCAAGTGCAGATCCCTGCAGAACACCACTAATCACAGACTTCCAGCTCGAATAAATTGCTTCGACTACTAGACTCTGTCCTGGGCAAGTCAATTCTGAACCCAAGCAGCCAATTCACCATGGATCCTATCCATCTTAATCTTCTAGCAGAGCCTCCTATGAGGGACCCTGTCAAACCCCTTACTAAAATCCATATGTAACACTTACCCAACAGGCTGGTATATGTCTAGGGGAAAAGGAGATCCAGCCACACACCAATCCCACCTCCCGCACACGCAGGTGCTGTGAGAATCGAGTTTATGCCTCGCGCCCGCCCACAGTATCAAACCCACAACAAATACCGTTATGAAATACACTTCAAAGAGTTTACTAAAATTAAAAGAGTATTAGGCAATACAATATATATGCAAGGGAAAAAAAACAAAAGGGCGCTAACTTATCAAAGTTCAGTCAGTTTAGTGCACATCATTGAAGCTCAAACATCGAACCATTCGACCCCTCGTAACTTGCCTCCAACCTCCATGTCTTCGCACCTAGGACCACGCTGGTGGTCTTCCGAGCAGTGCCGCGCACGTCCACCTTCCTCGACGTCTTCCTCCCGCTCCCTCCCAAAAGCCCACGAAAAACCCCTCCCCCAAGTTCCCAGCCTCACAAGACAAAATAACATTCCCCATTGGTTAACAAATGAATACAATTACCGTATCAATAAGCATAAAGCAAAACAACTGCGAGAGAAACACTTATCAAAGAAGCATTCCTACTCTTAACAAACCAAAAAACCCATTTTGAGTAACATACACAGGACATTGTAACAGGACATAAATAACATCCACAAGTCTACCTTCATCAATCACCATTGTCACCTCATCAAAAAACTCAATGAAATTAGTAGGACACAACCGTGCTGCTCAGAGCCATGCTGGCCCTCTCTAATTAGGTCAAGCTTTTCAGCGAACTTAAATATGCCAAATTGATAATAATGGATTTGTTTCATTACAATGTTTTATAAAACTCAAAAATCCATTGTTGGACTTCTTTAATGAGAAATTATTTCTAGCTTGGACTCCAAAACAATGCCTGAAGCTAAGTAAATATTGAGTACCCTGCACGCTGAAGCAAATAGAGCCTTGATCATACATCGTGATTGTATCTCCGGCAATGAAACAGAAGCACTATACCCAAACCCAATTTTTTCTTGCAGATGTTGTTCTTTTTTGCTGCTGTTCACTGTGCTTGTTGCTTGTGTGGTCATGCTGCACTATGTGGGCGTGCTGCTGACACCAGTATGTGTGGAAACACACATGAGCCGATTGTTCGGTTGTGTTGGTCATTAAGAAAATAACGCATTTCATTCTATGTTTCAAATAAATGTGATAAGTCAACCTTAGCCTGCACACTGTGATTCAGTAGGTGCTTTTCCTTCTGCGTAGAATCAGAAAAGATACTTATAGCATTACATATGCTGAAGCGCATTTCTGACAATGGAAGCAGATACAAACTTGTGCTACCCCACAGCTGTTCTCTGCTGTGTCAGGAACTTCAATGGATTTTTCTGAGCATCATATTTCAACTTTGAGAAGCTGCTTGTAATGGCTGTTGTTCTGTGGGCCTGCATGAACAGTGGCAATTCAGCAAGTTACATGGGCTCAGAGTTATATTCTTACCAACATGATCCAAGATGGCGGTGCAACGCAGCTTGCAGCGGCCACTCTGGAACTGATTATCTGTTATTTGTGAAGTGGGGTGCCATGCGCAATCATAATCGATTGAAAACGGACGTGGAAGCACGGAGAAACACCAGGAAATTCCAGGAAGACCTTCTTCGTTGACGCTGCTGCTGTGAGGTCCAGGACTCTGCTGGGAAGAACAGGCCCCCAGTCCTCGGGGTCGCGTAGCCGATGGCCTTTGGCGGGGCCGTCTTACTACGTTCGGCAGAGGATGGTGCTCGGAGAAGCTGTGCCAGAGGGGATGGTCGTCGCTTGGAGGTTCGACAGACTTGGAGTCCTTTCGACGGACTCAGGTCACTTTCGGTATGCGCTACGTCTGCTAGGCTGGTTTCGACGGAGTTTTCATTGTGTGCTGCGTCTGCGAGGCTGAGTCGGGCGGCGCCTTGGAAGTCCATAGTGGGGGTATTCCCTTCTGCCGCCGGCGTGGGATGGCAGTCTGTCGGGACCCTGGGGACTTGTGGAAACTGTGTGGTGGTTTCTTTTGAACTTACAGTCCTTTAACATCTTGGACTATTTTTACTGTGCCCATAGTCTTTTTTTTAATCAATTATTCTATTGTTTGCACTGTTGTAACTATATGTTGTAATTATGTGGTTTTGTGCAGGTCTCGTAGCTTTAGTTTTTGGTCTTATTTTTGTCTAGTGGATTTGGAGCTCCTTTCGAGGGAACACGAATTTGCAGCAGCCTCTCCGGACTCTGGATTGGGGATTGCCAAATGTTACGTGGATTTTCTGGTGTAGTCTGTTTTGTCATATGCTTTTGTGATATAATTCTGGGGGGATGTTGTCTCATTTTTTAAACTGCATTGCATTTGTGGTTTCTAAATGACAATAAACTGAATCTGAATCTGAACATCAGTGACACCTAGCAGCACCTGCTCCATGTGTTCACAGATCAATGAAAGAGACTGGGCATCTGACAACCCCTGGAGTAGATGAGATAGTTAGGATTTAATGCAACGTAAACTTCAAAATCAAATACTCAACTTTGTTTGCTTTAAAAGATGAAATAAGTTAAGAAGTTTTTCTGGCAAAGTACCATAACTTCTTAAGATAAATCTATCAGAATTCAAAGTACAGTAAATTTATTATCAAAGTACAGTTGCAAAAAAAGTTTGTGAACCATTTGCAATTACCTGGTTTTCTGCAGTAATTATTCATAAAATGAGGTCTGATCTTCATCGAAGTCACAATAATAGACAAAACAAAATCTGTCTAAACCAATAACACACTAACAACTGTACTTCTTCTCAACACTGAGTACACCATTTAAATAATCACAGTCTAGGTTCAAAAAGTATGTGAATCGCTGGGGTAATGCCTTTGAGAGAGATACAGTGGCATGCAAAAGTTTGGGGTCCCTGGTCAAAATTTTTGCTTGCGAATAGCGAACTTCTGACGCTGAATTTTGTGGTAAGGATGCTGGAAAGGTTTTCTTCTCATGACTCTTCCATGAAAGTCATATTTGTGCAGGTGTCGCTGCACAGTAGAACAGTGCACCACCACTCCAGAGTCTGCTAAATCTTCCAGAAGGTCTTTTGTAGTCAAACAGGGGTTTCGATTTACCTTTCTAGCAATCCTACAAGCAGTTCTCTCCGAAAATTTTCTTGGTCTTCCAGATGTCAACTTGACCTCCACCATTCCTGTTAACTGCCATTTCTTAATTACATCATGAACTGAGGAAACAGCTACCAGAAAACGCTTTGCTATCTTCTTATACCCTTCTCCTGCTTTATGGCCATCATTTATTTTAATTTTCAGAGTGCTAGGCAGCTGTTTAGAGGAGCCCATGGCTGCTGATTGTTGGAACAAGGTGTGAGGAGTCAGGGTATTTATAAAGCTTTGCAATTTGCATCACCTAGCCTTTCCTGACGATGACTGTGAAGAAGCCATAGCCCTAACAAGCTAATTAAGGTCTGAGACCTTGGTAAAAGTTATCTGAGAGCTCAAATCCCTTGAGTGCCCAAACTTTTGCATGGTGCTCCTTTCCTTTTTTCCCCCACTCTAAAATTGTACAAAACAAAAATAATACACTAATCTTGCTTAAAATGTTGAAAAAAATCTTTCATCTTTAACTTTATAACTTTTGGAGACCAGTTCATTATCTACTCACTTAACTATTCACAGTAACAGAAATTTGACCAGGGATGCCCAAACTCTTGCATGCCACTGTACATGAAACTGGAAAACACTACAAAAGCATTTTTAAAGACCTGAGTGTCCATCAGATCACAGTAAGAGAAATTGTCTACAAATGGAGGAAATTCAGTTCTATTGCTACTCTCCCTAGGACTGGGTACAAGGTCACACCAAGACCACAACATGCAGTGCTGAATGTAGTGAAAAAGAACCCAAGAGTAACAGCAAAAAACAGCAGAAATCTCTAGAACTTGCTAAAGTCTCTGTTCATGTGTCCACTGCAAGAAAAACACTGAACTAGAATGGTTTCATGGAAGGACACCACAGAGGAAACCACTGCTCTCCAAAAAAATAAATGCTGCATGTCTCAGGTTTGTAAAATATCACCTGGATGTTCCACAATGCTTCTGGGACAATCTTCTGTAGACAGAAGAGACAAAAGTTTAACTTTCTGACAGAAATGCACACCAGTTTGTTTGGAAGAAGGGCACTGCACACCAACAGCAAAATCTCATCCCAAATGTGAAGCATGGTGGTAGGTGCATCATGGTTCGGGGCTACATTGCTACCTCAGGTCCTGGACAGCTTGCAATCGATAAGGGAACAATGAATTCAAAACTTCAAGACATTTTACTGGATAATATCAGGGTAGAGATCCGTTGAAGCTCAAGCTGGATAATGCAACATGACAATGATCCGAAACACAACAGTAAATCAATAACAGTATAGTTTAAAAAGAAGAAAATTCTTATTTTGAAGTGGCCAAGTCAGAATCAAGACCTTAATCTAATTGAGATCCTGTGGCATGACCTGAAGAGGGCCATTCATGGAATGTATTTCAGAAATATTGATGAGATGAAACAGCTTTGAATGAAGAAATGGTGTAAAATTCCTCCTCGCCGTTTTGTAAGTCTGATCAGCAGCTACAGGAAATGTTTGGTGGAGGCTACTTCCGCTAAAGGATGTTCTACCAGTTATTAAATACAAGGGCTCACAAACTTTTTACAGCCTGGACTGTAATTGTTTAAATGGTGTACTCAGTATTGACCAGAAGTGCAATTGTTTGTGTTAATAGTTGACCCAGATTGTGTTTGTCTATTATTATGACTCAGATGAAGCTCTGTATGAGTAACTAATGCAGAAAACCAGGTAATTGCAAAGGGTTCACAAACCTTTTCTTGCACCTGCATACATCACCATTTGCAACCCTGAGATTCATTTTCTTGCAGGCATTCTGGTCAAATTCAAGAAACACAATAGAATCAATGAAAGACTCACTCCAACAGGACAAACAACCAATGTGCAACAGACAAGAAACTGCAAATATTAAAAGAAATAATAATAAACAGTAAATATACAGAACATGAAAGGAAGAGTCCTTGAAAGTGAGTCCATACGTTGTGATCACCAACACCGACCCCGTGGAGCTCCAATGGTAACCGACAGCCAGCCAGAATAGGATCCCTTTATTCCCATTCTCTACTTTCTGCTGACCAGCCAATGCTCCATTCATACTAGTAACTACCCTGTAATTCCATGGGCTCTTATCTTGCTAAGCAGCTTCATGTGCGGCACCTTGTCAAAGGTCTTCTGAAAATCCAAGTACACCATGTCTATTGTATCTCCTTTGTCTACCCTGCTTGTACTTTCCTCAAAGAATTGTGGTAGGTTTGTCAGGCAGGATTTGCCTTTCAGGAAACCATGCTGGCTTTGGCCTATCTTGTCATGTGCCTCCAGGTACTCCGTAATCTCATCCCTAACAATCGATTCTAACAACTTCCCAACCACTGATATCAGGCCAACAGGTCTATAGTTTCCTTTCTACAGCCTCCCACCCTACTAAAATAGCAGAATAACACTTGCAATTTTTCAGTCATCCGGTACAATGACAGAATCTACCAATTCTTGAAAACTCATTGTTAATGCCTCTGCAATCTCTCCAGCTACTTCCTTCAGAACCAAGGGTGCATTCCATTAGGTCCAAGAGATTTATCCAACCTCAGACCACTATGTTTCCTGAGCACCTTCTCAGTCGTAATTTTCACTGCACAAACTTCACTTCCCCAACACTCTTGAATGTCTGGTATACTGCAGGCATCTTCCACTGTGAAGACTGATGCAAAATACGCATTCAGTTCCTCTGCCATCTCTGCATCTCTCATTACAATATCTCTAGCATCATTTTGATTTGGTCCTACTTCTATCCTCGACTCTCTTTTACCCTTTATATACTTAAAAACGCTAATTCACCACACTTTATTCAACAGTGGTGTCATCAACAAACTTAAATGTGGCACTGGAGCTGTGCTTAGTTTCACAGTCATAAATATAAAGTGGCCTAAGCACACAGCCTTGTGGTGCATCTGTGCAGATGGCAATGTTGTTGCCAATTCAAACAGACTGTGGTTTGCAACTGAGCAAGTCAAGGATCCAGTTGCACAAGGAGGTACTGAAGCTTAGTTCTTGAAGCTTATTGATTAGTTTTGAGGGGATGACAGCTTTGAATGCTGTGCTGTATTCAATCAAGTTCATCATGATGTATGAATCAATGTCCAGGTATCCCAGGGTTGAGTGAAGAGCCAATGAAATGGCATCTGCTGTTGACCCGTTGTAACGGTAGGCAAACTGGAATGGAGCTCAATTGAAGCAGGCGGGTACCTCAGACTGTTCATGTCAATCTCAGAAATTGCAGGGTCACTGGGGATGAAGAGAGTTTATGAAGTTTCCTTCATGCTTTGACAGTCAAAACAAGCATAAAAGGCATTGAGCTCATCTGGGAGTGAAGCCTTTTTGCCACCTATGTTTCTTGGTTTCATTTTGTAGGAGGTGATAGCATTCAAGCCCTGTCACAGCCATCAAGCATCTTTCAGTGATTCAAGTTTAGTCTGGAATTGCTATTTTACACGAGATGGCTTTCCAGAGATCATACCTGGACCTTTTATATTTCACTTGGTCACCAGATCGAAATGCCACTGATCTGATGCTCAGCAGATTATGGATCTCATGGCATCCAGATGGGGTAGACGCTGAATGAATTTGTGGGGGGGACACACACACCTGTATATGACCATTTTTACAACATCCAATGACAATTGTGGCATGTTCATTCAGATCTTCTGATGAGCTTTTAAACATGGTCCCATCCACTGACTCAAAGCCACTCCTCTGCCTCCTGCGATCATCCGTTTTGTTGTCCTCATCTCTGGATCCTCGCTCTTTAGCCTTTGCCAGTATGCTGGTTGGAGGAGGACAGCAAGTGATCAGATGCAGGTGATCATGATCATAGTTTAACAGCAGTTGAATGCGTTGGGAACCTGAGTGCTGCAGGTGTTATGTTAATGATATTTGGGCCAAAATTTCTTCAAACAAGCCTGATTGAAGTCCCCAAGAATAATTTGTAAGGCATCAAAGAAGGCTGTTACTTGTTGATGGTGACACTCAATACCCTTTGGCAGTATATAAATTGCAGTCAGGGTCACAGTGGAGGAATCCCTTGATGAGCAGAATACTTAATCATTGGATGTTCTAGGTCGGGGGAATAAGACTGCAACAATACCACTGTTGTTTCCAAGCACCACAAAAAGTTTATCATGACCTCCACATTTTGCCTTCTCTGAATCAGCAGTGTGGTCCATCTTGTGTATTGAAAACCATTCTGGTCTTACCAACATATCCAACATCCATAGTGAGCCACATTGCCATAAAACAGAATGCAGTAATTCTTCATTTCCCTCCGATACATCAATCTTGCCCATAGGTCCAAAATCTTGTTCTCCAGTGACTGTACTTCTGCTGACAAGATGCTGGGTCGAGAAAGTTTCATACCTTGGCATTTCATTCTGGCTTGGAGTACTTCCTTCCTCCCCTATTTTTCAGCCATCAGAATGTACCTTCGTCTGTTTAAAGGTCCCAAACTTGCAAGTCTCAAGTCTGCTGAGACTCTCAGGAGATCGTGAAATTAAGACAGTTCAAAACTATGTTAATTAGAGGGAAATTACAGGCTGCAATTGTCCAGTGAGAGTAGTTCAATCCATCATAATAACTTTAACAATAACCAGTATGTTTAAGAATATAGAATTGCAATCAGTTACTCATTTTAAATTTACATTTACTATTTCCATATTTAAATTGCTTATCACTTTGTAAACCAAATAATCTTAATAAAATTGTAAGCACACCAAACAATTGCAACACAATTGTATGCTGTGCCTCCAAAATGTTTACATTTTTGCAGAATGCTCTGCAGAAAAGTAGTGGTTCAGTAGTACATGTAATTGATTCAATCCACTAAATAATACAACTACACCACTACAGTGTACATTACAGCCACTATAAGATTACAAATATTAAATGACTCATATTGGAATAGAAATAAAACATAGACACTCCAACTTCCACCATGGTGACACAAGCACATGTATACAAAAGAAATATTGCCCAGTATGTTTTGATTTGCATGGATTATACGTCCATCTCAACAAGGTAGCACACAGTCAGGGAGAGGGGGAGAGGGAGAGGGTGAGACGACAAAAAAAAATAGCACATCTTAAAGCTGGGGTGACAATAAGCCAAAGTTGCAAAAGAGTAGAGTTCTTAAAATTGTAAAATGAGATACCTACAAAAATTGGGAAGGTTATCTGAACAGGAGCACAAGAACTTTGAATCTGAGGCAATCATCAGTGTTAATATACTTCAGCAGATACAAATGTACTAGGAGAGGAATTATGAAGATAAGATGAGAAGGGTGGAAAATTTTACTAATACTTAACAATCAAGAAACATATGTGGGACTAGAAAGAATTAAAATTTCAAGAAGACCTTTTATTGGAATAAAGAAAAAAAGAAAATGCCAGTTTTAAGTCACAGAAAATATGGAATAAAGGCAGTTCAATAGTAGATTACCTTTTGCTTATGGAGGGCAATAGAATGGAAAATGTTTAACTGTAAAATTAACAAATCAGCAGAAAAATGACAGCTTATAGAAAAATGCACTAGATGGTAAAGAGAAACAGGTCATGAAAAAAGGCGCTGCTCCTCGAGTCAACCAGCCTTTTTTTTTTAAAATACACTGCAGTAATAACTCACAAATGTTAGATATTTGGATGCCACAACCCAACACGTGTCCACAAAATACAAGAAAACATTAAAATAAACCCCAAAACAGCTTTCTTGCACTACAGCATTTTGGGATTGTGCAAGAATGTAACAGATAGGTAGTTAGGAGATAGGGGGGTGTATCTGAACTGAAACATCTCCAATAAGAAACCACATGAGATTAACAAAGAATTCTAAATGCATTATTATGGAGTAATATACTGATGCAGTTTGAAGATTTGTTGATGGACAGAAATTCAATGAATAAAAGGGCCATTTTGAGGCTGGAAAACTGTGACCAACAGTGTACCACAGATTACATTCACAATCTCTTTGAAGAATCTAATTTCTTGCAAGTATACAGTCATCAAAAACTGAAATTGTTGATTATAATAACAGGTTACATTCAAGCTCTTATTGAAATCTCAACTCTCTGCAAGGTCATCACTGTCACAACACTGACCAGTGTGAATCACAAACAAATGGGATTGGTTGATAGTCTGCATGATTGCAGTGGATTCCGGATAATCAGGCCATCAGTTAATTGAAGAAGCCATTTATTTTGGATAATTCTTAAAAAGAACAAGAACTAAATCCAGAAAGTAACTGGATTCCCTTTATTAATTTGGGACACTGCACTGCTTAACTGGGACAGGAGACTTTTGCCAAACAGTTTCTAACTAATGTTAGCCACGTGCACTTGGGTGGCTATTAGACACTACACCGTGCTTAGAGTGGTCAGTTTTTAAATAGCATAGATTGTGTGTGTCTGTGTTCAAAAAGCACGAATAAAAATCTCTGATCCTTGGCAAGAAATTAGCAGCAAAGCTACTTGGAAATGTTTGTAGACAGCAGTTTCAAGCACTTGGACATGCCAGAAAAGGCCGGGAGTGAATCTGAAACAATTTCACAACTTCAAGTTAGGAATTACAAACAATTTGAAGGTATCTACAATGTTATAACAAAATGAAGATTTGCAGGATACAATCATCTAAATCACTATATGAATGCAGTCCCTTATCTGCACTAAGTGTCTGCACTGAGTTTTTAAATTTACAGTCAATCATATGAACACGATGAATTCCTCCATAAATAACTATTAGGAACTAATACAGTTTTATAGTACTGTAGAAGTATTGATATTCTGATTTGTTCTGTATTTCTTTAAGTACATAAATTGTAACTCAGTTAAAAGATAGTTTTTATGCACACTTTAAAAGGGAGAATAAAACTATATGTAAGCAAGTCCCTGCAGCACCCAGTAACCCTGTGACCTCTCAGTCTCAGAGGCCAAATTCAGAACATCTTTCAACAGGGTTAACTCTTACAAGGTATCAGGACCTGATGGTGTATCTGGCAAGGCTTTGAAAACCTGAGTCAAGCAACTGGTGGGAATTTTGAAGCAGATCTTTTATCTCTCACTGCTGCAGTCGAAGGTTCTCACTGCTTCAAAAGGGCAACAATCATACCAGTACCAAAGAGAAACATGCTGAGCTGACTCAACAAGTCACTCAGTGGCACTGACATCTACTGTGATATAGTGCTTTAAGAGGCTGGTCATGGCTAGATCAACTCCTGCCTAACCAAGGACACAGATCCACTGAAATTTGCCTATCGTCACAATAGGTCGACACCAGGCACAATCTCACTGGCTCTCCATTCAGCCTTGGATCAACGAGACAAATGTAATACTTAGTCACACTGCTGTTTATAGATTATAGCTCAGTGTTCAACACAATCATAACCTCAGTTCTAATCAAAAAGCTCTAAGACCTAGACTTCTGTATTTCCCACTGCAACATGTCAGCCAGTGATGTGGAGGCATACAGAAGCAAGACAGATCAGCTGGTTGAAAGGTGTCACAGCAACAACCTTGCACTTAACATCAACCAAGGAAATGACTGTGGACTTCAATAAGGGAAAGTTGAGGGAACACACATCAGCCCTCATTGAAGGATCAGAATTGGGAAAGAGTGAACAGTTTTAAGTTCCTGGGTGTCCACATCCCTGAGAATTTATCCTGGACCTACTCTATTGATGCAATTACAAAGAAGGTACAATAGCAGCTATATTTCATTAGGAGTTTGAGGATAATTGGTATGTCACCAAAATGTACCATGAAGAGCATTCCAACTGGTTACATCACCATCTGGTATGAAGGGGCTATTTCACAGGATCAGAAAAGAAAAACTGCAGGAAGTTGTAAACTCAGACAACTCCACCATGAGCAACACAAAGTACACTGCAGCTGTGGTCAAATCAACACGTACAAACATGCTGGAGGAACTCAGCAAGTTGGGCATAAAGAAGGTGGGGGGAGGGTGGGAAGGAGAAGGCTGGTAGGTGCCAGGTGAAAAACCAATCAGAGGAAAGATCAAGGGGTGGGGGAGGGAAGCAGAGAGGAGATAGGCAGGAAAGGTGAAGGAGGAATGTAAGGGGAAAGCACTGTGTAGTAGAAGGCAGGATCATAAGAGAGGTGATAGGCAGCTGGAAGAGGAGGCAGAGTGAAACTGGGATGGGGGAAGGGAGAGGGAGGGAATTACTGGAAGTTGGAGAATTTGATGTTCATACCAAGGAGCTGGAGACTACCCAGACAGTATATGAGGTGTTGCTCCTCCATCCTGAGTTTGGCCTCATCACAGCAGTAGAGGAGGCCATGTATGGACATATTCAAATGGGAATGTGAAGCAGATTTGAAGTGGGTGGTAAATGGGAGACCCTGTCTGTTGTGGCCAGTGGAGTGGAGGTGCTCAACGAAGCGGTCCCCCAATCTGTGACGGGTCTCGCCGATGTAGAGGAGGCCGCACCAGGAGCACCAGATGCAATAGATGACCCCAACAGACTCACAAGTGAAGAGTTACCTCACCTGGAAGGACTGTTTGGGGCCCTGAATGGTGGTAAGAGAGAAGGTGTAGGGACAGGTATAGCACTTACACTTTCAGGAATAAGTACCAGGTGGGAGATCTGTGTGGAGGGACCTGTGGATCAGGCAGTCGAGGAGCAAACGATCCCTGCGAAGAGCGGAGAGGGGTAGAGAAGGGAAGATGTGCTTAGTGGTGGGGTCCAGTTGAAGGTGGCGGAAGTTGCGGAGGATAATATGCTGTATCTGGAGACTGGTGGGGTGAGGACAAGGGGAACACGGTCCCTGATGTAGTGACGGGAGGATGGGATGAGGGCCGAAGTGCGGGAAATGGAGGAGATGCGGGTGAGGGCATCATTGATGACAGCAGAAGGGAAACCACGATTCTTAAAGAAAGAGGACATTTCAGATGTCCTGGAATGGAAAGCCTCATCATGGGCACTAGCCTCCCCAGCACCTTCAAAAAGCAGTATCTCAAAAAGGCAATATACATCATTAAGGACCTTCATTACCCAGGATATGCCATCTTCTCATTGCTGCCATCAAGCAGGTGGTACAAGAGCCTGAAGGGACACACTCAACATGTCAGGAACTGCTTCTTTGCTAACGCAATCAGATTTCTGAATATACAATAAATTCATAAGACACAGGAGCAGAATTAGGCCATTCAGCCTATCGAGTCTGTTCCACCATTCCATCATGGCTGATCTAGGATCCCACTCAACACCATAGACCTGTCCTCTTGCCATATCCTTTGATGCCCTGACCAATCGGAAAACAAACAACTTCTGCCTTAAATATACCCACGGACATGGTCCTCCACCAGAGTCTGCAGCAGTGCATTCCATAGATTCACTCCTCTCTGGCTAAAAAGAATTCCTCCTCTTTGCCTCTGCTCCAAAAGGACACCCCTTAAATTTGAGGCTGTACCCTCTGGTTCTGTATATCCCCACCACAGGAAACATCCCCTCTATATCCAACTTACCTAGTCCTTTCAACATTCAGTAGCTTTCAATGAGATCCCCATGCATTCTTCTAAATTCCAAAGCTGCCAAACACTCCTCATACGTTAACCCCTTCATCCCTGGAATTATCCTCATGAACAACTTCTGGATTCTCTCCAATGACAACTCATCCTTTCTGAGATATGAGGCTCAAAACTGTCAACAATACTCCAAGTGGGGCCTAACTAGTGTCTTATAAAGGCTCAGCATCATCTCCTTGCTTTTATATTCTATTCCCTTTGAAATCTTGTGTGCTGTCTTTACGACAGTTATTTAGTTTATAATATTTTCGCTTAGTAATTCATTCAATAGTATTTTCTAGTTAGAATTAGAAGTGTTTAAAGTATATTCATTGCATGTAAAATATATCGGCATGCGATGACGTCACATCCGGTTTCGCCGCGTCTTGTGGAAAAATACCGGTTTGAAATTAGCGCGAGGGTGGGGGCTTACCACGAGGCTCACCTGAGCAGAAGTTGTTTTGCAGGCATGAGAAATCACAGTGAGAGCAACGCTGTAAGTTAATAGATAATCGATATATTGAACTAAGATGTTAATGCCGATCCTGTTAGAAGTAACGACGGTAGATAATGTTTATGCTTTCGTTAGTTAAAGAGTCGCGGATAGTTTGCATGGAAATGTATTTAAAGTAGTCCCTGTATACTGCACCTTAGTGTAATGTAGTTATAGTCACCTTTGCAAGTATTTACACTTGAAATGTGATATTAAGGAAGGAACAAATACTGTATCAATCTTGTATTGTTTTATCAACAGTTTTCACCATATGTTAATGTGAAGAGTGAACAGTAAATGGTTAATCTTACTGCGATCTGGTTCTTATTAACTGGTTTATCTCGACGTTAAATTCGGCGTTCGTGACACGCGAAGGAGAACGTTACATCTTGCATTTGTCAATTTTACAATACACTCAACCTGTAAATAACCTTCTGCGAGTCTTGCATAAGGACTTCTAAATCCTTCTGCACTTTTTTTTAAACTTTCTCTCCATTAGCTTATAGTCCGCACTATTGTTCCTTTTATCAAATGCATTATCGTACAGTTCCCAACAATGCATTCCATCTGCCACTTCTTTTGCCCTTTCTTCCAAATTGTCTAAATCTTGCTGCAATTGCAATGCTTCCTCAACACTACCTACCCCTCCACCTATCTTTGTCACTGATCTGGATAATGGAATTGATGTCTTTGTGGCAAAGTTTGCGGATTATACAATGTGAAAAGTAGTTGTCCCAATACTGACCCGAGGAACACAACAAGTCGCTAGTAACCAACCAGAAAAGTACCCCTTTATTCCCACTCACTGCCTCCTGTCAGCCATTCCTCTATCCATGCATCTTTTCAGCAACGATTTTATCTGAAGCAGCCTCATGTGGCGCCTTATCAAATGCCTTCTAAGAATCCAAGTAAATGACATCCACTGTTTCTCCTTTTTCCACCCTGCTTGTTACTTCCTCGAAGAATTCTAACGATTTGTCAGGCAAGATTTCCCGTCACAGAAACCACACTGACTTATTTTATCATTTGTCTTCAAGTACCCCGAAACCTCATCCTTAATAATAGACTCCCAACACTTCCCCAACCACTGAGGTTATGCTAACTGGCCTTCAATATCCTTTCTTTTGCCTTCCTCCCTTCTTAAAGAGTAGAGTGACATTTGCAGTTTTCCAGTCCTCTATGACCACATCAGAAGCAAGTGATTCTTGAAAGATCATGACCAATGCATCCGTTACCTCACTCCTGCTCCGTGACACTCAAGAGATCTCTGGCACACTGCTAGAGTCTTCCACAGTGAAAACAGATGCAAAGTACCCATTAAGTTCTTCTGCAATTTCTTTGTCCCCCATTACTACCTCATCAGCACCATTTTCCAGTGGTCCAATATCAACTCTCACCTCCCTTTTACTTTTTAAGATTGATAAAAACTTTAGTATCCTGCTTTATATTATTGGCCAGTTTGCACTCATATTTCATCTTTTCCCTTCTTATAGCTGTTTAGATGCCTTTTGTTGAATTTTAAAAGCTTTCCAATTATCCAACTTCCCACTCACTTTTGCTACATTATATGCCCTTTCCTTGGCTTTTATGCAGTCCTCAACTTCCCCTCTCAACCACGGTTGCCTACTCTTGCAATCTGAGAACTACTACTTCTGTGGGACATATCTATCCTGCGCTTTGTGAACTACTCCTAGACACTTCAGCCATCTCTGCTCTTCCGTCATCCTGTCCAGTATCCTCCTCCAATCCTCCTGGACAAGCTCCTCACTCATGCCTCTGTACTTCCCTTTATGCCATTGTGGTACTGAGACATGTGACTTGAGCTTCTCCCTCTCAAACTGCAGTATGAATTCAGTCATATTATGATCACTGCCTCCTAAGGGCTCCTTTACATTAATCTCCCTAATAAGCTCTGGGCCATTGCACAACACCCAATCTAAGATAGCCTTTCCCAAAGTAGGCTCAAGCACAAGCTACTATTTGGAGGCTTATTTATGATTCCCATTAATACTGTTCTTCCCCTTCTTTTTGCACTCATTTTTTTACATATCTACATAACTGCAATTCAGTTTTTATTGCTCTATATTGTGATGTACTGTTGCTGCAAAAGAACAAATTAAACATATATTGGTGATATTAATCTTGATTCTGATTTTGATAGTTCGTCCCTTTATACCTCTTAATTATTTCGATAAAACAGGGTAATTGTGGCAGTTGCTTAATTAGGCCAAAATGCACCAGTCCTAATGTCTCCAATTAACTGGAATCCATTATATTTTGAAAGCCATAGGCAACATAATTTGGACTGCAGAGGGAGAGCTAGTAGAGCTTCTCAGTTCAATGTGGAACTTGCACATTATCCACAACCATGTGGATTGCCCCTGTGTAGTCCTGTTTACTCCAGCTTGCCAGGTTAATTTACCACCATAAATTGCCCCAAGCACAGAGAGGAGTGGCAGTATCTGGGGAAAGCTTATGAGAAAATGAAAAGAATAAAAAAAGCACTTGACAGACAGCTTAGGCTCAGTGGAATGAAGAGCACGTTACTATGCCATTTAATTCTATAACTCTTATATTGAGCTTAAACAGTACAGCACAGGAACAGGCCCACTGGTCCGCAATATTGTGCCAAACTAATGAATCTGGTAATTAAATTATAATTACTTCTCACTACACAACTTCCATATCACTCCATTGCCTGTACATTCATGTGGTTATCAAAGAACCTCTTAAATGTCATTAATGTATTTGCCTCCAGCACAACCCTTGTTAGTTCATTCGTCATTTAAACTATTCCTCTTACCTCAAATGTATGACTCCTTGTATTAAACATTTTAACTCTGGAAAAGAGATAATGGCTTTCTGTCTATGCCTTGCATTTTCTCATAAACTTCTCCAGGTCTGCCCTCAACCTCTGCTACTCCAGGAAAAAAAGACACAATCCAGGATTGTCCAACCTCTCCTTACAGCACATGCTCTTTAATCCATGTAGCATCTTCGCAAGCCTCTTCTGCACCCTCTCCAAAGCTTCCATATCCTTTTCTATGAAGGGATGTCCAGAATTGAATGCAACAAACCAGACTGCAGTCTAACTAGTTGAATAAAGCTACAACATAATGTTTTCCAACTCTTGAACTCAATATCCCCACTAATAAAGGCAAGCAAACCATACACCTTGCTTACCATGCTATCAACCCATGTCGCCACTTTCAGGGAGCTATGAAATTGGGTTCCAAGATCCCTCCATACATCAACACCGTCAAGGAGTCTCCCATTAACAGTGTACAGTCCCTTTACATTTGATTTCCCGAAGTGCAACATCTCACACTTGGCCAAATTACATTCCAGCTGTCAAAGCACATATCTGGAACTGATTTATATCCCGCTGTATACTTTGGCAATCTTCTACTCTGTCCAAAACATTACCAATCTTTGTATTGTCTGCAAACAGCCATCCACTGTTTCATCTAAGTCACATATACTATTTATCACAAACAGCAAATGCCCCAGTGGATCCCTGTGGAACACTACTAATCACAGACCTCTAGCCAAAATAAGTTCCATCAATCACTGCTCTCTGTTTCTATGGGCTAGCTAACTCTGTATCTAAATAGTCAAGTCATCATGGATCCCAAGCATCTGGATGTTGCAACGTCCACAGTTGTACCTTCATCAATCATCTTTGTCAATTTCTCAAACAACTCAACCAAGTTAGTAAGACATAACTTGCCCCATACAAAACCACTGCTTCTAATTAGTTAGCCCATGGTTTCATAAATACTCATAACTCCTATCCTTACGAATCCTCTCCAATAATTTTCCCACCACTGATGTGAGATTCAGCAGTCTACAGTTTCCAAGGTTACCCTATTTCCCTTCTTCAGTTATGGAATGACATTAGCTACCATAAGTCCTCAAGGACCACATCAGTAGCTGGAGAAGTAATGAAGATATTGATCAAAGTCAAGGCAATCTCATCTTTTGCCTCTGGGGTATATCCCATAAGGCCATGGGGATGTGTCCACCTTAATTTTCTTTAAGAATCCCAAACAACCTCCTTCCTCACCTCAAAATGCCCTAGCATGTAAGCACATTCCACATTGAAATCACGAACTGCTGAGTTCTTGCAGCATTTTGTGTGAGTTACCTTGAATCCCCTGAATCTACAGAATCATGTGTTGATGAGTTTCAAGTATAAACTGAAATACAGTAAAATACTCAGGTCCAGCAGTATCTGAGTTAATGTCATCAGTAAAGACCTTTCATGAGAACCAACATCGAAGGATGATCAAGTATCAAGGAAGAGTGAAACTGGGATGGGGGAAGGGAGGGAAGTTTCACTCTGCCTCCTCCTCCAGCTGTCTATCACCTCTCTCATGATTTTGCCTTCTTCTACTACACAGTGCTTTCCCCTTACATTCCTTCTTCACCTTTCCTGCCTATCCCCTCCCCCACCCCTTGATCTTTCCCCTTACTGGTTTTTCACCAGGCACCTACCAGCCTTCTCCCCACCCTCCCCTCACCTTTATAGGACCCCTGCCCCCCCCTTCAGTCCTGATGAAGGGTCTCGGCCCGAAACGTTGACTGCTCATTTCCACAGATGTTGTCCGACCTGCTGAGTTCCTCCAGCTTGTTCCACAGGCTAGCAACAGGCAAAAAAATTTCCAGAGCAAATCAAAACAGGAAACAAAAGGATTTAAAAACTAATGTTCTAATATAGCACACACAGCTCCTTTGAATCTGTATTAGATTCCAAATATAAAGAACAGAAGCCTGAGGCAAGAGACATGTTTTTCTCACCTGCTGACAAACTCATCCGACTGAAAAAAATAAAATGTATTCAAAAACAGGGCAGTAATTCCTCAATACTCTGATGCCCAAAGGGCCTAAATATTTTCTCTGCTACTGATAGGTAAGGCTTGTATTGACATAAACTCACAGATGGTTCAAATCTGCTTTTAAGGTACATCAGCCAAAATGCTGACTGTAGAATTATTTTCCAACTACATAAAACTCAAAAAAAAACAGGTCACAACGCATCAATTGCAATTTCATTTTCAACATTAGACATGACTGTCTATGCATCTTCTATAAACTAATACCACACTCTGTAAAACGAACAAAAATTATGCTTTGTGATTGAAAATTTAGTGCCCAAATTCAAGTACTGCTGGTTCTAAATACATGACAATCATCTTGCTGGAATGATTAAACTCAAAAGTGTTCAGCTTTTTTACAACCATAGAAATGTATAAACCAAGACAAGTATTTGGTCTTTCTGCAATGTCCAAAGGGACAATGAGGATAAATCTAGTTCAAGTAAATGAAAAGGACAGACACACTTGCAGAGAAGGTCAACCATGGAATGGCACAATCACATTGGACAAGAGAACATCATTGTTACTCCTTAAGCAGGAATGTCAAGAGCGGACAATCAGGCTGGAGTGAAGAGGATGAAGGGAAATAAGAATAACAGGCTAAGGATAGGGTGGAGGCGGTGGGGAGTAAGAGAAATTAGTCAACAGGCAAAAGCAGAGGCAGTGGACAAAGGTGAGGGGCATACAGGGAGAAAAGAATGCAATAGGATGGGGAAAGTATGTCAACCCAGGAAACGAGGCCTGGGATCACATGGCCAACAGTCAGGGCTGTGTTAAGGGTGAGGAAAATAGGCAAAAAAAAAGGGCAATTGGACAACTTCTATCCCTTGTTACAAGATCACTAAATGGCCCTCAGTACAAGAAGATGGACTCTTGGCTTTATAATCTACCTTCTTACACCCATGCACCATATTGTCTGCCAGTACTGGGAATGGAGCAGCATAAAGTGAGCAACAGTGGTACAGGAGTAATAAAATATGGCAGTGAAGGGAGGATAGTTATCATTTGGTTTGAGACAGCAGCAATGGTACCTGGGTGTAGGGTAACTGCAAGCACGAGGAAATCTGCAGATGCTGGAAATTCAAACAACACACATTTGTGTTCCACCAGCATTCTGCGTGTGTTGTAGGGTAAGTGGTTAAGGGGGTAGAAAAGGAAGATAATGTAGGGGTGGGGAAGGCAGCAAAAAGATGGGCAACGGAAAATGTAAGAGTGTGATGAATGGGAGGGAGAGAGAAGACTATGGATGAGGGAATGTGGTGAGGTGCTGGAGAGGAGGCAGCAGTCCAGGGAGGGTAGAGGATGCAAGATTGAGGAGGAACCAGAAGGGAGGGATGTGGCTCAGTCCGAGGAGAATGGTCAAGGGCTGACAAAAGTCAAGGGATAAACTGGGAAGTGTGGTTTAGTGTCCACCTAAAAGACAGTAACAGCTGAGAGGAGTGGGAGTTGTTAAAGAGAAGTGGAAGAACTAGGGAGTAAGCAAGGAAAAAGGAGTTGGGGTGGGGGGGTCCCAAAAGAGAAGAGGGAAATATGAATGAGAAGGGAAAGGAGCAATTGTGAGTGAGAGTTCCTGGGCAGAAGAGCATGGACTGTGGGGGAGGGGGGAGGTCTACCAACAGAAAGGAGGGGAGAGGGGCCATGCAGCGAGGTTCCCCCAGAATGAAGAGGGAAGAATTGCCCCAGACTGACAGAGTGAGGGGAAGTTGTGTTGGAGGGGGGATTTCCCCAGACGGGGAGGAGGAGAAATGCTCCAGACTGGAGGGGGAGTTAGTCGTGGGAGGGGGAAAAACCGAAGGGCGGAGTGGTAATGGAAGGATGACCAAGTAGAAAAGGTGCTATGTAGAAGGATATTCACCTGGGTAGAAGGGGGTAGAATCCGTTGAGGGGCTTACAACCCCCAATTTAATACAAATAACAAGCAAAAAAGAAAAAGACAGAGAGAACAAAGACGTGACGGGTCGCAGAGGGGGCGGGGCACTTCATCCTGGTAGCTGGACTGACAACGGCGAAAACCCCCGGAGGAGCGAAACGCGTTTGCGAAGAGAAACAGAAGATGCGATTAGGAATCGTTTCTGCGCTTTTCTCGGGCGCGGTGGCGCCGGTCCCGCTTCCCGCGGCGCGGCGCGTGCACGTCCCGCGGCCCGGACGGCGCGGCGCGAGCCGGCCCACCGAGCATTCGAACGCTAACGGCCGCTCGCCCACCTCAGGCTCGCGCTGAAAGCCTCGAACTTGACACTCCTCCACGCAGACGCTCGGCGGCCTTTACCCGCCGAGGCTTCCTGCAGCATCGACAGCATATCGCGTTAAGTGTCCGGTTTGTTCGGTCCCGTTAGTTCCCGTCCCGCGCAACCGATTCTTTTGCACAGTAGTTGTGTGGGAGGAGAAGAGCGAAGCAACGAACCTCCCTCACCGTGGTGCCATCGTCGTGAATGGCAACTGCACGAATAGGGCGTTGAGCTCCAGCGCGAGAAGAAGGGGGAATTACGACAAAACGCACTTCTAGTGTCACTCTAGAAACTCGGTTTATATTTCCCTTTGTATCGCATAATTATAAATACTTTGACTACTATTATTTACAAATAATTTGTTTGCCTATCTATTCTGCATTGATTTATTGTCGTTTATAACATTTATGACGCCCCCTCCATCATTGTACTTATGGAACATCTTCCACCCCCGTACCCACCCCCAACCCTTACGTCACAGCAATGGGAATGTTGTCCTTGTGGTTGTTGGGCACTGTCGTCCAGGCGATGCTGACAGGGAGGTAATAATTAAAAATTCAAAGAAAATTTATTTTCAAATACATGTATGCATATACAATCCTGAGATTCGTTTTCTTGCGGGCATGCTCAGTAATTCCATTAACCGTGATAGAATCAATGAAAGACCGCGTCAACTTGGGCTTCCAACCAGATTGCAAAAAGCAAGAAACTCTGTAAATACAATAAGATATAATAATAAATAAGCAATCAATATTAAGAACATGAGGTGAAGAGCCCTTGAAAGTGAGTATCTAGGTTGTGGGAATATTTCAATGATGGGGGAAAGTGAAGTTATCGCCTCTGGTTCAAAGATCTGATCATTTACATGCAATATCTGGTCATTAACCTGGTGGTGTGGGTCCTGAGGCTCCTGTACCTTCTTCCTGATGATAGCAACAAGAAGAGAACATTTCCTGGGTGGTGGGAGTCGATGATAGATGATGTCTTCCTGCAACAATACTCTGTGTAGATGTGCTCAGTGGAGGGGAGGGTTTTACCTGTGATGGACTGGGCCAAATCCACTGCTTTTCCTGTTATTTTCCATTCAAAGGCAGTGATGTTTCTCTAATGCAGCCAGGCAATTTACTCTCCACCTATAAAAGATTGAAAAAATTTTAGATGTCATCTGGAGTTTTCACAGACTTCTAAGGAAGTAGAGGTGCTCCCATGGTGTCTTCATAATTGCTTTTACAGCACGTAAATGCAATAACGTGGGCCCAGGACAGGTCCTCTGAAATGATAGCACTGAGGAATTTAAAATTGATGACTTTCTTCACCTGAGATCCCCCAATGCACACTAGCTCACCGGACTCCAATTTCCTCCTCTTGAAGTCAATAATCAGCTCAGTGGGTCTTGCTGACTTTGAGTATAAGGTAGTTGTTTGTGTAATTGGTGCCCTGCCTCACCCATCCATCTCTGTTTCTTTCCCCTCTTTGGAATAATGACTTCTTTTGGAGTCATAATGTACTATAGCACAGAAACAGATCCTTCTGCCGGTGAAGAATAATCTCCTATCTCATTTGCTTTTCCCGTGCTCTAACATGAAATACTGATGTGATTAAACATTGTATGTAGATGGTACGTAAAACAATTTTTCTCTGTACCTTGGTGCATGTGACTACAATAAATCACTCATCAATTCCTCCATCCTCAAAAAATACATAGAACACGGATCTTCAATCAGAATCTTCACCTAAATGAGTGACAGAAACCTTCAACTTGAATAAGTAAGAACAACCTTCAGGTGGGCTGAGGAATGGCAAATGCAGTTTAACTCAGACGTGTGAGTTAAAAGAAATAGAGGTAGAACTTCCACAGTGGAAAATGCTGCCCTGTGGGCAGTGTTGTAGAACAGAGGAACCTTGAAGTTCAGGAACATAAAGTGGAGTCACATGAAGAAAGTCTGAACTTCATCAGTCAGATTCACTGTCAGGGCATTGAGTACAGAATTTGGGAAGTCATGGTGAGTTGTACTGGAAACTAGGAAGACTGCTCTTGGAATATTGTGTTCTATGTTCTGTTGACCTTGCTGTAGGAAAGGTGTGGAAGGATTGCAGAAAAGACTTATGAGGGTGTTGTTAAGACATCAGGGATGGAGTAATAGAGGTTGGACAGGCTAGGACATTTTTGAGATTGACGTGTGTAAAATCATGTCAGAAATGCACTCGTTTTTTTTAAATCCAGGTTGGGGAATTGAGAACTAGAGGGCAAAGGCTCAAGGAGATGTAAAAGGTTTAATAAGGAACTTGACAAACAATGTTTTTTTTAGAATAATGTTATGTATGAGGAATGAGCAGCCAGAGGAAATTGTTGAGGAAAGTACAATAAAAACTTCAAACAGACGGTTGGGCAGATACATGGAGGTTTAGGTTATGGTCCAAATGCTGAATGGGCATCTTGATCAGCATGGACAAGCTGAGTCTGTTTCTATGCTGTATTCTGTAGCTCTGAAAACTTAAACCATTTTCTCCTTCCACAGATGTTGCCTGACCAAAATATTCTGGTTTTATTTTAAAACATTGACTTCTCTAACTTCCGTTAATGCCCCTCCTCCCCTTCTTACCCCATCCCTGACATATTTAGTTTTTTTCTCTCTCTCTGCCCATCACTCTGCCTGTTCTCCATCTCTCTCTCTGGTGCACCCCTCCCCCTTTCTTTCTCCCTAGGCCTCCTGTCCCATGATCCTTTCCCTTCTCCAGCTCTGTATCACTTTTGCCAATCACCTTTCCAGGTCTTAGCTTCATCCCATCCCCTCCGGTCTTCTCCTATCATTTCACATTTCTCCCTCCTCCTCCTACTTTCAAATCTCTTAGTATCTTTCCTTTCAGTTAGTCCTGACGAAGGGTCTCAGCCCGAAACGTCAACAGCGCTTCTCCCTATAGATGCTGCCTGGCCTTCTGTGTTCCACCAGCATTTTGAGTGTGTTGTTTGAATTTACAGCATCTGCAGATTTCCTCGTGTTTATTTTAAATTCAACTACTTTTTTACTTCCTTTTCAATAGTTCCTCAGTAAATATTTCCATAGGGGACTATCTGGGTAAATTGAGTCTACAGTGGCTCATAAAACAATGCATTTCTCACCAATCTTTCTGACAAACATTAATGCCAACTACCTCCAGATTCTATCACTCAGAGCAATTTGCAGGGTTCAATTGACCCTTCAATGTTTATTTAGCTTCCCTTTAAAAATCCTTTTACTCCTGTTACTCACTCTGTACATGAGTCCTTTGTTCTCCTTTGGTTCTTTCAAAATCGACTAGCTGACGAACAATGACCTTTGAGTCCAGAAAAAAGGTCTCAGCCCGAAACGTCAACTGCTTGTTCATTGTTTATGAACAGTTGTTCATTTTGGTTTTAGTAACCTTAAATGGAACTTTTCCACGCAGATTTGGAATGTACTCCTGATTGGTTGGCAAAAACAGATTTAGATATAGTTTTCAAATATAAAAAATTGTTGTACATTGAATTCTTGTCAATCTGCTTTAGGAAGGCCATGAAGGCTTTTGCTGAAGATGATGCTAAAGAGGTTGGCCTCTAGGGAAATCAGCTGTGCAGATCAACCGAAAAAAGTAGAAATGACGTCTACTTAAAATGATGTTCTTGTGCACAAATCCTTGAAAACCAACATGCACCTGCAGCAGACAATTTGGAAGGAAAATGGAAGTTGTAACTGACTTCATTAAAACCTGTGTGGATGAGTGTGTGCCTACAAAGACTTACTGTACATTCCCAAACCAAAGCTGTGGGTGAACCAGGAAGTAAGTCGTCTTCTGAAGGCTAGATCTGTGGCATTCAAATCTGGCGACCCAGGCCTGTAGCAGAAAACCAGGAGGGCAATTTCAAGGACAAAGAGACAATTTCAAATGAGGTTGGAGGCGACATCAGATGTACGGCAACTCTGGCAGTGTGAGCAAAACATTACATCCTACAAAGCGAAACCCAGTAGTATGAATGGCAGTGATGTTTCACCACCAGATGAACTCAACATCTTCTATGCCCACTTTGAAAGGGAGTGAAAATCATTGCTGCACCTGATGACCCAGTGATCTCTGTCTCTGAGGCTATTGTTAGGCTCTCTTTAAAGGGAGTGAACCTTCGTGAGGCGGAAGGTCCCAATGACCTTCAGAGACCTGATAAGTCTCTGAAAACTTGTGCAAACAAACTGGCAGGAGTATTCAAGGACATTTTCAACCTCTCACAGCTACAGGCAGAAGTTCCCACTTGCTTCAAAAAGGCAACAATTATACCAGTGCCTAGCAAGAATAATGTGAGCTGCCTTAATGACTATTGCCCGGTAGCACTCACATCTACAGTGATGAAATGCTTTGAGAGGTTCGTCATGACTAGTCTGAACTCCTGCCTCAGCAAGGACCTGGACCCGTTGCAAATTGCCTATCACCACAATAGGTCAATGGCAGACGCAATCTCAATGGCGCTTCGCATGGCTTTAGACCATCTCGGCAACACAAACACCTATGTTAGGATGCTATTCATTGACCTATAGTCAACGTAAATACTGACCTAAATACTCAGCATTTAATACCATCATTCCCACAATCCTGATTGAAAAGATGCAGAACCTGGGCCTCTGTACCTCCCTCTGCAATTGGATTCTTGACTTCCTAACCAGAAGACCACAATCTGTGCAGACTGGTGATAACATCTTCTCCTCACTGACGATCAACACTAGTGCACCTCAGCGGTGTGTGCTTATCCTACTGCTCTACTCTCTATATACACATGACTGTGCGGCTAGGCATAGCTCAAATACCATCTATAAATTTGTTGACGATACAACCATTGTTGGTAGAATCTCAGGTGGTGACAAGTGGGCATACAGGAGTAAGGTATGCCAACTAGTGGAGTGATGTCTCAGCAACAACCTGGCACTCAACGTCAGCAAACATGAAGGAGATGATTGTGGACTTCAGGAAAGGTAAGACTAATACTAATTCTCATAGAGGGATCAGAAGTGGAGAGAGTAAATAGTTTCAAGTTCCTGGGTGTCAAGATCTCTGAGGATTTAACCTGGTCCCAACATATCGATGATTCTGATGTCACACTTTATTGCAAAATTATTTGAC